>NC_091142.1:15859102-16182510 GCF_041381155.1 Argopecten irradians | reverse complement strand
AAGACTTTTCCTCAGAATTCCAATTCGATTAATACAAGAGGCCCAGAGGGCCTGTATCGCTCACCTGGTTTGTAATGCCAAGTAATGTTCTGAATACAGGTTCATTGTTTCTTTTCTTAAGGAATTTTAATATTAACCTCTAAATCCCCTATTGGGCCCCACCCCTCCTGCGCCCAGGGGGTCAGAGCCAAAATTTATACAAGTTCTGTTCCCCTTCTCCCCAAGGGTGTTTATGGCCAAATTTGGTCACAATCCAGCAAAACTCCAGGACAAGTAGCGATTTATAGGATTTACCTCTATTTCCCCTATTGGGCCCCACCCGTCTGCCCCCCCCGGGGGGCCAGAGCCAAAATTTATACAAGATCTGTTCCCCTTCCAAAAAGGATGTTTGTGGCCAAATTTGGTTACATTCCATAAAGAACTCTATGGACTAGTAGCGATTTAAAGGATTTACCTCATTTCCCCTATTGGGCCCCGCCCCTCCTGCCCCCGGGGGATCAGAGCCAAAATTTATACAAGTTCTGTTCCCCTTCCCCACGGATGTTTGTGGCCAAATTTGGTTACATTCCATGCAGAACTCTATGACTAGTAGCGATTTAATGGATTTACCTCTATTTCCCCTATTGGGCCCCGCCCCTCCTGCCCCCAGGGGGTCAGAGCCAAAATTTATACAAGTTCTGTTCCCCTTCCCCCAAGGATGTTTGTGGCCAAATTTGGTTACAATCCATGCAGAACTCTAGGACAAGTAGCGATTTAAAGGATTTACCTCTATTTCCCCTATTGGGCCCCACCCCTCCTGCCCCCGGGGGGTCAGAGCCAAAATTTATACAAGTTCTGTTCCCCTTCCCCCAAGGATGTTTGTGGCCAAATTTGGTTACAATCCATGCAGAACTCTATGACTAGTAGCGATTTAAAGGAAATGTTGACGGACAGACGGACGACGACGGACGCCGACGGACGACGGACGACGGACGCCGCGCCATGACATAAGCTCACCGGCCCTGCGGGCCAGGTGAGCTAAAAATTAAGTATTTCTGCCGTAAAATTAAGTATTTTTCTGTCCGCCGTGGGTCGTGACGGCTGACGGCCGAATAACAGAGGGTATCAGTCACAATTACCCAACTTCGTTACTTGCACGGCTATTTATTGCTACATTGTCGGAGGTTGGGAATCGCCAAACTTTTCCGATGCGACGGTGAAATTAACAGATTCGGCGATAGAATTAAGAGTTTCTGCGTTTATATTCAGTGTTTCTGCGTTTATATTCAATGTTTCTGCGCTAATATTAACACATTTCGTCGCTTACATCGAGCGGGCGCGCCGAGCCGTGACGGCCGAGCACACGGCTTACACAGGTAAACTTTACCTTGTGAAACGAGACTTACAGTACGTACAGCCGCCAGCCGATTGTACCTGTAAAATAATTATGTTTACAATTCTCTTTTCCCCTTTAAAAATACATATATCCTCATTATCCTATTCTCCTATCTTGTGTTGTTTTCTTTCCCGCGTCTCGTCATTTGAGCTATGCATTTTGCACCTTTTTTCGGAAGAGTTCCGATACGAGCGGTAACAAATGAATAACTGTCTAGGTTATGTGTAAAATATGTGTATATACACGGGATTAACTATGACAAACAAATTATGTGTTTGATTATGTGCAATTACATGTATGTATATTCTTCTCACAAATTTGAATTGTTGACGATATTAAAATAAGATCGTTTTCCATAAAATAAATAAATATTTGTTATTTACAGACGTTTTGAAAGATATTTTGCTGTTGCCTTTAATTGTAAAATGCTGATTAAGTGTTATACATAATGATCTGCTTTTCAGGTTTGCTGATTTGATTTGATATACATTAAACGACCGATATCATATTCTGGTAATATTTGATGTACTTTGTGGCACGTAATTCCAGTATTTATTTATTTCTGCGTTTATATTCAATGTTTCTGCGTTTATATTCAATGTTTCTGCGCTAATATTAACACATTTCGTCGCTTACATCGAGCGGGCGCGCCGAGCCGTGACGGCCGAGCACACGGCTTACACGGGTAAACTTTACCTTGTGAAACGAGACTTACAGTACGTACAGCCGCCAGCCGATTGTACCTGAAAAATAATTATGTTTACAATTCTCTTTTCCCCTTTAAAAATACAAAACCCTAATTATCCTATTCTCCTACATGTATATTTTGTTGTTTTCTTTCCCGCGTCTCGTCATTTGAGCTATGCATTTTGCATCTTTTTTCGGAAGAGTTCCGATATGAGCGGTAACAAATGTACACGGGGATTAACTATGACAAACAAATTATGTGTTTGATTATGTGCAATTACATGTATGTATATTCTTCTCACAAATTTGAATTGTTGACGATATTAAAATAAGATCGTTTTCCATAAAATGAATAAATATTTGTTATTTACAGACGTTTTGAAAGATATTTTGCTGTTGCCTTTAATTGTAAAATGCTGATTAAGTGTTATACATAATGATCTGCTTTTCAGGTTTGCTGAATTGATTTGATATACATTAAACGACCGATATCATATTCTGGTAATATTTGATGTACTTTGTGGCACGTAATTCCAGTATTTATTTATTTCTGCGTTTATATTCAATGTTTCTGCGTTTATATTCAATGTTTCTGCGTTTATATTCATGTTTCTGCGCTAATATTAACACATTTCGTCGCTTACATCGAGCGGGCGCGCCGAGCCGTGACGGCCGAGCACACGGCTTACACGGGTAAACTTTACCTTGTGAAACGAGACTTACAGTACGTACAGCCGCCAGCCGATTGTACCTGTAAAATAATTATGTTTACAATTCTCTTTTCCCCTTTAAAAATACATATACCCTAATTATCCTATTCTCCTACATGTATATTTTGTTGTTTTCTTTCCCGCGTCTCGTCATTTGAGCTATGCATTTTGCATCTTTTTTCGGAAGAGTTCCGATATGAGCGGTAACAAATGTACACGGGGATTAACTATGAAAACAAATTTGTGTTTGATTATGTGCAATTACATGTATGTATATTCTTCTCACAAATTTGAATTGTTGACGATATTAAAATAAGATCGTTTTCCATAAAATGAATAAATATTTGTTATTTACAGACGTTTTGAAAGATATTTTGCTGTTGCCTTTAATTGTAAAATGCTGATTAAGTGTTATACATAATGATCTGCTTTTCAGGTTTGCTGAATTGATTTGATATACATTAAACGACCGATATCATATTCTGGTAATTATTTGATGTACTTTGTTGCACGTAATGCCAGTATAGAGGCCAAACTTAACTGGTGAACTAATACGATAAAATTTAATTCATATTGTCAGAAACAATTATACATATATGTTTCTGATTAAATACATGTTTAGTTTTAAGAAGTATTCGTCAATTATTTATAATAAAATTATAAATAGTATACACGTGTCAATTTTCAGTTGTTTTTATTCATGCTAAAGATATATAATTCGTAATATATAAATGCGTATTTTCGAGTGTTCATGGGTCTTTTTGTGATATTTGGGTAGCCATGAAAATGGCTTTTTTTATAAAGGATTGGCTGATTATAAGATCAAGCCCTCATGTGTCTGATGGCCCGGTCAATGCTGTTGGAGAAAGCAACTTCCGCCGACGGTTTCAGGTGTGTACCATCTTTAGCTCGGATTGAGGTTGTCTTCAACAAGTCTCTGTCGTGTTGGCAAATGATGTCAGGGTGTTGTTTCTTCATCATTCTGTTGATAAGTGATGCGGTCTTGTTGAATTTGCGATCGTGTCTCGGAAAAAGCTCGCCGAACATCACCACTTCTACACCCTGGGCGATAAACAGTTGATGGATTTCTTGAAGAAGTCCAATTGTACGGGCCGTTGACTGGTCAGCGATGTCATTTTCGCCTATCTGTACAAAGACGGAGTGATAGATGGAAAAATCTTCGGCTAGTACGATGTCTCTCAGCTGTCGAAGCTTCAAACCACCTCGTCCGAAGGCATGGAATGACCAATTGGGTAGTGGTATTTCTTCTTTTCTCCATCGGGCGATGAGGCGTCTGATAAAGCTGTGACCGAGGATGCAGGTCTTCTTGGTGTCGCTGGACAGGTATCGGTAGGTTGCTTCTTGAAAGGTATTCATGTTGTATGATACTATAAGGATTGTGTGAGGGAGTATTTATAGCCTTGGCCACTGATATTTTTTGTCGGAATGACAAAGACTATAAAATCAAAACAAGATTCCGGCAATTAAGAAGTTTAATTGGTCATTAAAAAGATCACTCTTTCTCACAATTGTTTTTTTTATTTGATATTACATAATTACATGTTTGACTTAAATAAACAATGGTGATATACTGTCTTTGCTAATTAGTCATATGCTCTTCTCTCTCTGTCAGGTGAATTATATTACCTGTACATTTACTTATATGTTGTCGCCATAGATACACCTCTCAGGTGTACTGTGTACCGCACACGTGTCATCCGACTAATTAACTCCACAGATAACGGACGCCGTGGACAAATTTAGCTATATTGCTTGCCCTATTGGCCCCCACGGGTAGGAGCTAGCTAGCGGTACCCTGCGGGGTTACGAAGGGGATGCGTATGCATTTTGGGGAGCTCGAAGTGAGAAAAATGGCCGACGATAGTTGTATACACTTTTTCAATGCGATCATATGTGTATGATTTTTAACACCAGAAACACAGTCATACAGCTACCTAATAATTTAATGAGACCATAGTATATATAGTTTCATATGTAGTGTATGTCTAATTTCTGTGAGCACTTTTTCACACCGCGGTCGCTTATAATAAGATGATAATATGATACTAAGGATTTTTGTCTAAAATACATCCTTGATGATACCAAGGACGTATGTGAGGTGAATAAGTCACGCTGGGTTTTGGGCAAGTACGACGTAGGAGCTTTTGCGTTTGTGTACTGACCGTGACGTTGGGCGACGACTGATTTTCCGTTGATATCCGCCGGCGCAGCCTTTGATGTAGCTTGTGGGTGCGAGGGTTACCGTCTTACTTTCTGAAGCGTCATTTCATGAGTTGTCGTATTTTTTAACAAAAATTTTAAGACATATCTTCTAAATCTTCCGTCCTTAAAGCAAGTACTAAACGTTGTGAAATTTTATTAACTTTACATTGGTGTTTCGTTGGACTCGATTTCCCGGTTCGTCTAGCGTTACGCGTGGTGTTTAGTAGGGTAAAGAGACAGTTCTCACTTATAAATCCTTGATGATACTTTTGACGATGTTGGGATACAAAATGGGGGTGGTTTCAGTACCAAGTATTTATGAATTGGCATATATAATACATTCACTTGACTTTATATATATAATCATTGACACACACGCCATATTGCAAGTCAGCAATTTTAGGAGATTCACGTAACAGTACATCCGGGTACTCGGTAATCTGTACACATTTACATTTTTATTATGATAAAATGGTGCGTTAGTCCGATAACTATTAGGCCTAAATCAAGTTCAAAAAGTGTTAATAAAATACGGAACACGATTACATATATACAAGGATTTATAAGGATTTATAAGCATTTATAATTCCATGATATATTTAAAGGATTTGTGCAGTCAAAAATGATAATTTCAGTTTATGCTGGAAATGGCTTTATTAGACCGTGTAGAAACCTCTCCGTGCCGCGCGCGACCGGAATAACCTGTAAACCGCCGATATCGAGGTCAAATTTTCTGACCGCCCGATTATGCATATTTTCTAGCCCTAAACCGTGTGACGTCACAATAGTCCGTGGCTTATTGCTGTACTTTAACTGATGTGCTATCACTTACATCGACGGTCACAGGAAAAGCCGATCAAAGATTTTTTTTTATGATTACTTTTGAGTGAAGTTAATCGTACAATAACTTTGTCTCGAATATAAATAACTAAAAGAGTGAAATTCGATGTTTCAAATAGTCTAATTTGTGCTCTAATAGCAGGTATCTTCGTGTAATAATGAAAGAAAATCCACACAGAAATAAAAGTTTCCGATTTTTTGTCGAGGAGTTCAGCAACGAATACGCTTTAATTAAATAATATTTTCCTGTAGTCTGTATCTTTGATACAATGTGAATTGCAAAGTTTGTGACTGTAGAATGAAATTTTACGTAACAATTGAAGAAATTCTTGATTAAAGCATCAAGGATATGATGCTTGACATACGTACACACCGATGATTTATCATTACAAACATTGTGTTGTGTGTTGCTAACCGAATAAATCGAGATACATTTATTACAATACCGTAAAACGTTTCAACATGTGGTAGAAAGAATTTACTTTCGATATTATAAAAGATCTAAATATTGAGATATTAAGCAAAACAAACTATTTTTTCAGACCGTGCGGTCGCTTTCAATTTTTAATCGATATACTAGTAGATACACCGACATTATAGATATATAATTAGCCATGCCTTTGGTTTGATGGTTATGTAATACCTTGACCAGGATGTTATTTACCTGTACACAACGCCATTCATCGAACTCACCTGTAATTACCTGGCCGCGGGCAATTTGCTATTCGGTGGACTATATCGGGTATTTGCTATTGTCTTACTGTCAATCAGGTTAGGACATCCGTTAATTGGATTGTGATTTGAATTATGGAAACCCCGTACATCTATGCTCTAGGTTTTTTTATTGTCACCTCCATTTTTAGAATGAAGATGTAAAAGCAAATGGAAATAAAATATACCTGATCATACCTAGGAATACATATTACATACACATATATATATATATGTCGTACGCAGGTAAAACAAAAATGGAAGGTGACTTATTCAGAAACAAAAATGGTTCTAAGAACTAGTTCAACTAAAGGTTTAACCTTAAAAATTATTCCAGTCTAGACTGTAATTACGGAATCGTGGCATATAGCAATCTCCAGTAATTTCTAAGGTATTAGTAAAAATTCTAAGCATGTATTTTCACCGTTTCGAATCTTAATGTACATGTATAGTCATACAAGAAGGGTTACAACATTATCACACTAAATATACTTATTTAAATATCACTTAGTATATTTTTAAAAAGGTACAAGATATTATATCTATTTTTAATGCCTGTATACGAATAATTTCAATTTTCATTTGAACACTGTATGTGGTTACTTTTTGGATTATACGATAAATGTTCATATATCATACTATTAAATCTCGGTATGATATACAAAACGGTCGACAATGAATATACTATTAAGGATTTAGTATAATTTTGAAATAATGAATTTAAATCTACACTTAAACTGTAATATAGGAACATATATCAGAAATACCATTGATGTATTTCTGCTTTTTAGTAAACGTTATGGATAAAGTATAAGTTCGGTACTGTAACTCCAATATCACATAACTGATAACCGTCCACATTTTATTTTTACTCAAAAACGGTGCCGTGTTTGCATCATATCGTTATAGCAGAAGTTTGAATGAAATAAAAACACGGATTCTAGATATATTCATGCTAAATTTTGGGATTTTACTCGTAAAAAGATAGTGTTACATTATACTTTTTTTTTATTACACTGAAATTTACATCATATGCTATCTAAATCTCAGTCCAGACTGATCCGAACATCATTTTGATATCGCTATCAAATTGGACTGATTATCTAATCTAAAGTTAAATATATGCTTGTTTGAATTTTTGAAGTGGTGTAAATGGAATGTTTTGAAACTGAAAATATCTACATCATAAAGCTAGAATAACCATTTACTCGAAAAACTCAAATTGTAGATCTAACGTATACGTATATATGCTGTATACATGTATAGTACTAGGCTTACCTTGCGTCACGGCTCGGCGCGCCCGCTCGATGTAAGCGACGAAATGTGTTAATATAAACGCAGAAACATTGAATATAAACGGAGAAACATTGAATATAAACGCAGAAATAAATAAATACTGGAATCACATGCAACAAAGTACATCAAATATTACCAGAATATGATATCAGTCGTTTTATGTATATCAAATCAATTCAGCAAACCTGAAAAGCAGATCATTATGTATAACACTTAATCAGCATTTTACAATTAAAGGCAACAGCAAAATATCTTTCAAAACGTCTGTAAATAACAAATATTTATTTATTTTATGGAAAACGATCTTATTTTAATATCGTCAACAATTCAAATTTGTGAGAAGAATATACATACATGTAATTGCACATAATCAAACACATAATTTGTTTGTCATAGTTAATCCCCGTGTATATACACATATTTTACACATAACCTAGACAGTTATTCAGTTACCGCTCGTATCGGAACTCTTCCGAAAAAAAGGTGCAAAATGCATAGCTCAAATGACGAGACGCGGGAAAGAAAACAACAAAAGATAGGAGAATAGGATAATGAGGATATATGTATTTTTAAAGGGGAAAAGAGAATTGTAAACATAATTATTTTACAGGTACAATCGGCTGGCGGCTGTACGTACTGTAAGTCTCGTTTCACAAGGTAAAGTTTACCTGTGTAAGCCGTGTGCTCGGCCGTCACGGCTCGGCGCGCCCGCTCGATGTAAGCGACGAAATGTGTTAATATTAGCGCAGAAACATTGAATATAAACGCAGAAACACTGAATATAAACGCAGAAACTCTTAATTCTATCGCCGAATCTGTTAATTTCACCGTCGCATCGGAAAAGTTTGGCGATTCCCAACCTCCGACAATGTAGCAATAAATAGCCGTGCACGTAACGAAGTTGGGTAATTGTGACTGATACCCTCTGTTATTCGGCCGTCAGCCGTCACGACCCACGGCGGACAGAAAAATACTTAATTTTACGGCAGAAATACTTAATTTTATTAATCGAATTGGAATTCTGAGGAAAAGTCTTAATATAAAGGGTTAATACTGAATAAAAAAGCACATATGCTAATCCTGCCGAAACTTGTTAAAAATTAAGTATTCTGCCGTTATTCTAACAAGTTTCGGCAAGATTAACACATTTTGGGTTACTAGTGTAGCGATTTATAGGATTTACCTCTATTTCCCCTATTGGGCCCCATCCCTCTTGCCCCCAGAGGATCAGAGCCAAAATATATACAATTTTCTGTTCCCCTTCCCCCAAGGATGTTTCTGGTCAAATTTGGTTACAATCCATGCAGAACTCTAGGATAAGTAGCGATTTATAAGATTACCTCTATTTCCCCTATTGGGCCCCGCCCCTCCTGCCCCCGGGGGAGTCAGAGCCAAAATTTATACAAGTTCTGTTCCCCTTCCCCCAAGGATGTTTGTGGCCAAATTTGGTTACAATCCATGCAGAACTCTAGGACAAGTAGCGATTTATAGGATTTACCTCTATTTCCCCTATTGGGCCCCGCCCCTCCTGCCCCCAGGGGGTCAGAGCCAAAATTTATACCAGTTCTGTTCCCCTTCCCCCAAGGATGTTTGTGGCCAAATTTGGTTACAATCCATGCAGAACTCTAGGACAAGTTGCGATTTATAGGATTTACCTCTATTTCCCCTATTGGGGCCCCGCCCCTCCTGCCCCCAGGGGGTCAGAGCAAAAATTTATATACAAGTTCTGTTCCCCTTCCCCCAAGGATGTTTGTGGCCAAATTTGGTTAAAATCCCTGCAGAACTCTAGGTCAAGTAGCGATTCATAGGATTTACCTCTATTTCCCCTATTGGGCCCCGCCCCTCCTGCCCCCAGGGGGTCAGAACCAAAATTTATACAAGTTCTGTTCCCCTTCCCCTAAGGATGTTTGTGGCCATATTTGGTTACAATCCATGCAGAACTGTAGGACAAGTAGCGATTCATAGGATTTACCTCTATTTCCCCTATTGGGCCCCGCCCCTCTTGCCCCCAGGGGGTCAGAGCCTAAATTTACACAAGTTCTGTTCCCCTTCCGCCAAGGATGTTTGTGGCCAAATATGGTTACAATCCATGCAGAACTCAAGGACAAGTAGCGATTTATAGGATTTACCTCTATTTCCCCTATTGGGCCCCGCCCCTCCTGCCCCCGGGGGGTCAGAGCCAAAATTTATACAAGTTCTGTTCCCCTTCCCCCAAGGATGTTTGAGGCCAAATGTGGTTACAATTCATGCAGAACTCTAGGACAAGTAGCGTTTTATAGGATTTACCTTTATTTTCCCTATTGGGCCCCGCCCCTCCTGCCCCCCCCCGGGGAGTCAGAGCCAAAATTTATACAAGTTCTGTTCCCCTTCCCCCAAGGATGTTTGTGGCAAAATTTGGTTACAATCTATGCAGAACTCTATGACTAGTAGCGATTTAAAGGAAATGTTGACGGACGGACGGACGGACGGATGACGGACGCTGCGCCACGACATAAGCTCACCGGCCCTTCGGGCCAGGTGAGCTAAAAACGAAAATAAAGCAGTTCACCAGCTGATCACAGAATGCAACAATTCACATAAAAAGAAAAATGTAAAGGCCAACTACCTTTCCGAAACAAAAATTAAAAGTTTCTTTAAAGCAAAAATAGCATAAGAAAGTGTATATCGAGGGTCAAAATGAGGTACAGTAACAACATCAAAGAAATACAAGATTCCCTGCCTAATCTATATTACATGTACAATGAAGATTTTATTTCGCTGTTTTGCCGTCTGGCGCAGTGATAGGCAACTAACGTGCGGTAATTAGGACGACGGCGGAAAATAAATATTTTATGTATTCTAGTTAAATTGTTCAAAAGGTGAGGATAAGTATTGTATTAACGGTAAGTTATAACTCTTGTGACTCTACAAAATTATCAATCTCGTTTAAATTCTCATTTAAAAAAATAAAATCCGTTTCGGAAAGATAGATGGCCTTTAATAATCCTCCATTCTGATTGTGTGTACAGTAACAATATATTACAGGGTATACCAACTGTAGTAAAGCGTACAAATGTTGGCAACATTGAATAAAAATATATCTCTCAGCATTAAAAAAAGAAGTGATGTCACCAGGTACACAGACAAACCTGCAGGAAAATATATCACCGTAATACAAAAACATAAATTTACTTTGAAAACTTCATGTAAACCTTTTTTCTGCTAAAAATCTTGCTGAAGATTATTAACCTTACTAAATAGCATTAAAATACTAAACTTATGAGTGTACATCAAATTCATTTTTATTTTTAAAATTGTAATGTACTGTACAGATTAATACTGTACAACACGAATTATTTCTGGGTAGTTTGTTTCCTGGTTTACAGTTTTCAAATCATTTCATAGACACAAATACTCGTGGTTAGCCGATGGAACAACGATAATAACGATGTACATAATATTCGTTGTCTTGATATAACCATGGTTCTGTTGCAACCACGACACCAACGGAAATCTACGACAACAACGTTGCGAAAATTCAGCAAATGTCGCCATTTTGTTATACATTTAACGTTTACTGACATCGAGTCATAAGGCATCCACTGAAAATCACACCATTTTTCCATATTACATTAGTACTAGTTATATTAACTATACAAAAACAAGAAATTCACTGGATCATGTTTGATAAGTATAGGTGCCCAATTGAAGCTAAATGTGAAATAATTTTAAGTCTCCAAATTCATAAATCGACCTTTAAAAATATATGTACACACGTAAGAGCATAAGACACTTGCTAATGTTATATAAACCAATGTCCAGTTCCTACATAAGTCGGAAAAGGTTTCATTACTAGTGAATGTTGTATGTCTTACTATAGAATTTCAACAATACAAAATAAATCTGTAACAAAAATAAACAAGTCTCATAGTATATACATGTAGTATAGCAATATTGATGCCCAGGTAATCCAATGTTGGTGTATGTAATATGTATTATGAGATAATTAATATGAAATGATAAATGCAGAAAAACACACGCACTTTCCCCCTTTGATCAGGGCTTAAGACTGTTGTTAGGAAAATGAAATATCAAGTAATCTGGAATGGTATTAAGCATTTAGTTATGACTGTACTTTTTGATAACTCTTTTCATGTTTTACATAGAAGCTTGATAAGTGTGTTTCATTCTAAATGTGATAATCGAAGCAGTATCAAGGATGTACATGTACATGTAGTCCTCATCTACGATCCTTGCATATAAAGCAAACCTCACTATCACAAACTCTCACACAAGTAGGCTAAACCGAATCTGATTAAAAATTCAGATCCTTATCAATCCCATTAAAGGGGTCACATTCTGGTGACCTTTAGAAATGGTCCATCAAAGTGTTGCTTCCAGAATCCAAGAAGTGAATTCCAGGGGACGAAATAGTACGAAAGATCTGTCAGAATTATGTTCGTATATTGAAGCTTGTTACCGCTACTTCTCTGAAAGTACTGAAGAGATTTGTCTCAAATTTCATGGACAGGTTCAATTCCCTATTACATGTATGTAGTCATCTCTCCCAAAAAGCACCGCAAAGCTTAATGTATTATGTAGATGTATGGTGGGGCGAAATGAGGTTTTCAATTGATGTACATGTAGCTAGGTGTAGAAAATTCATGTAATATAAAGGTGACCACAACGTGAGGACTACATACACAATGTATATTGATATTGGTATTTGTTTTTTGAATACTCTAATGTAGCCTAAATTTTCTTAAATACAAACCCGTTAAACTGTCCATATTTAATATTTGTACCGTTTAGTCCTTTTTCGTTTGGGATGAACGTGATGGTCATACCCTCGTGCTGTTTTTGGATCACCCCTCCATCTCCATAGTAACTAACAGGGCCTTCCATCACCATTAAAACAGTAAAGCAGGTTTCTCTCTCCATTTGTAATGGCGGTTCAATCTCGATCGGATATGTCTTGGTGAAGCCATCTGTTTCAAGTTCAATGTTTTTCTCATACACTGGGTGTTCACCATCTTTCAAAATCTTAATCTTGATTCTATAGGAGGCGTTATATTGGCAGCTCCCATACACCAGCACTGCATGCATCATGACATTTTTCGATAACATGAAAGAAATGGCGTCAGCATTTCCGCGGTGATAACCTTTCCCACTCTTCACCCCAGAAAAATCTTTGAAAGACAACCCTCCTATCCCTTGGTGGGTCTGGATGGTCTGCTTTGCTTGTGGTTAAGAATTTAAAATGCTCCACTAGTTCTGATTCTGTCAAAATACCCATGTGAGAGACTTTTTCTGAGAAATAGGATAATTCCATTCTTGCAAATCGAATATATGGCAACACATTACCAATGAAATCCCGAATGGAAGTAGTTGGTAGCAATGCAGTTCTGCATCTGTGCCTACCCCACTTCACCACAGCTTCAAATATGTCTTTTTCCTCCATATTGACACGGTCGTGTTTCACGACTTCGATCAAGGTAGGCAAATTTAAATCTAGGAATCCTTTTGTCCCAAACACGGCAGAACTATGGAGGATGATATACTGAAGGCAGAGTTGTTTGATTTCCTCCTGCATCCACGTACAAGCGTGCATCAGCACCCAGCATACTTTGCTAGTCGATATCGCGGTCTTAATTCGCTGGGTACACTTTTCAGCAAGGCCTTTCAAGTTGTATTTCTGAGCTGCATACAGGACAGGAAAACTGTCGGAAATATCTACTCTGTCATCATCACAGTAAATATACCTGTAAAGAAGGAAAATCATAGTGAATACAACTAAGTATCCATAATTGGAACTAAATATTAGACTTCAACTTAGGAGACAATCAATTCTAAGCATCAGTTGAAAATGTCGTTTATACCAGAAATTAACTGGGCAGCATGATATGTCCACTCTGGTCAGTTTGTGCCACGCTTACATTAGCTTACACTGCATCCCCTTTAAACATCCAATCCACACCAGTCAATCGCAAGTACTTTTAGGATTTTTCTCGCACCTCGGACAGGGAAATCTCACATGATACCCAGTGCTAGATTTTTCTATCTCGTCCGATCTGTCTGGTACCTTTACGCGATTTTTGGCGCAATTTTACGCCATTCATGAAACAGTCCACACATATGACGTTATACTCTCGAATCGATGACGTTACCCGCTTCAGACATTCAGCATTTACCATGCATTGTTTGGTTGTTGTTTTTAATTAATAAAACAGTATGTACCGATTGATCAGTGTTTTTCTTTGATATAACCGAACTAGAGTTTTACGCAGGGATGACTAAATTCGAAGCGCAGATGAAATGGTCAATCGGCTATGAACCAAGAGGCCAAGGCGGGATACTTTAACTCTGAACGCGTTTATAGATGGTTTTATTATATCTTAGAGGCGCGAGAAAAAAATCTATTACCTGTAAGTGATCGAGATCGGGTTATCTCAGTCTCGGGCTAAGATTTTGTAACATATCAGCCTCGGCTAACGCCTCGGTTGGGATTAGGTTAGAATATTTTAACCCTCGACTGAGATAACCCGATCTCGATCACTTACAGGTAACATTATTAGTTTAGAACTACATGCATGGTCCTGTCTGAGGCCTTACAAAGTTCTGTAAACAATAAATAATAATTAACTCCTAAATGGCTATTTGATGCATTGGTGGACTTTAATGTCAGTTATTCCAAATAATTTGAAAACCTTAATCAATTAATAGTTGTTGTCTAAAACCAACTGATAATCACTTTAAATAATCACATCAGAATTCCTCTTTATTATTTCTGCTTTACATAGATCATTATGGTCAATTGTCAGTATAACGTGCTTCTTGTGAACATGCAATTAGCTATGTCTTCTATGGTAAGAAATGTATTGTATGAGTTTTGTGGAAAGTACGCTGAAGAGATTGGATCCGAAGGTACAACAATAAAAGAAGCATAAAAATAATTAGTATTATAGCCCCAAACCCGCAACAAAGTTAGGATGGGTTATAAACTGCAGTCAACTTGTTTGACTAGGAGACACTAGGATCCTTGAAACGAAATTTACAGATAAACTCACAACATATAAAAGAACATGCTCACAAATTCATAACCAGAACCAAACTGGAGTACCTCTTCTCCGTATGGGACCCTCACCAGGCAAATCAAATCATGCAAATCGGAAAAAAATACAACGCAGAGCAGCACGCTACACAACAAGCAGATACCAATACACAAGTTCAGTACAAGACATGATGGAAAACCTCAACTGGACCACTACAAACACGCAGAACAAGAACACGTTTAATATTATTTTACAAAATCACACACCATCATGTGGCAATAGACTATAGTCAAATTCTTTATCTGACAGACTACAGGACCAGACAATCACACCCATTCACATATAGACATATAGTGGCACCAAGGACATATTCAAATGTTCATTTTTCCACACACAATTAAACAATAGAACATCTACCCGTGGCTACAGTACAAAGCACTACACGAGAGGTCTTCAAGTAACATATCCTAAAAACAGAACTTGAAGACCCCACTCCCTAAAATTCTATCATATTTTTATCTTATAACTATACACTAAAAAAAGAAAGAAAAAGAAATAACCTGCCCCTTCACAATCACTGTAAATAACTTCAATCTTTTTTTTTCACAATCACATCCCTGCCAGTCCACACAATGTAATCATCGACATCGATGGAATTGTGTCTACTATAAGAAGACTGTTCTTCCGTCTGTTCGTCTATAGTAAAATGTTTGGAAGCAATGTTTTTGTTTTCCTCTAATTTATTGTTGAGAAAGTCACCATGAAGTTCGCTACACAGATTTTTGAAGACAAATGTCCTCAACTACTGGATCAATTTCAACTTGGATTTTGATAATTGAAGTTTGTTGGCAGCAACATTTGGTACCATGTAATTGTCATGGAAACCACATTAAGAATATTTGTAATAGATTGCTGAGATTGGCTTGAATCACAAATCATTGATCACAAATCGATCATCTGCTTTAATATGAGTATATTATTTACTTGGTAGTGTATACATGTACTTAATCATACAACCATTAGATTAGAAATGTCAATATAACCAATCTAAATAGTCCTACATTCCAAGGATTTATTATATTTTATTTATTATATGGGATGTGAGCAATAGTTTTATATATTTTGCTTTGTAGCTATGTAGTCAAATCAGCTCACCTACTGAATTGAATTACAATATATAGTTATGGTTTAACTTGAATAGATTTTTTTATGTTATGGAGATATACATGTAACACCAAAAATCTGAGTGTACTCTAAATAAACCGCTTTTATGATGAGTTCAATATTCAATATTCATTTTGGGACTCTTTAGTCTATGAAATCATTACAACGTCATCTCAGCCAATCAGAAGCAACGTTACAAACGGCGACGCCATTTTTTCCTTTATGGACTGATAAAGTATCATATTCCGACCTATCAGACTCATTGTTATACTTCCGTCATTTCACTCAGAAATTTAATCACGGGGAAATAACTCTAATAGATCAGAATGATTTATCACTACTATCAAGTCTACCCTACTATATATTGTCACAGTAAATAAATCTAATAAGGGCGCAGCCCTTCCTGCCCGAAGTGCAAGAAGTGCGAAGAACTTCTAAGGTAACAGATACACAAAAATTAAAGAAAAAAAACACAATCTTCAAAATTCAATCCTACACACTGACAGCTTCAGTTTGTGGCCTCCATTTTTTCATACATATGGGGAGGTTGTGCATTGCTCCGGTACTGCTCTCCACAGTAAATAGATATTTAACTAATGCAAATGTATAACAGGAGTAATTAAACATTTTTCATTATTTTGAAATAATAATAACACTTTGAAAATTAAAAGCTATAGAATGCAGTCAAAATATCCACCAAGGCAAAGATGTGCACATTCAGTCATATTATATGGAAGTATCATGGTATATAATATTATTTAAAAGGTTTTTATTACTTATAAGAGGGAAATGATACATAAGTTACCCTCACACAGGAGGGGGTCCATTCAACTAGCAACTTTCATACTTTCATATTTCAATTTAAAAGGCACGTTGTAAATTGCAAGGTACAAGCAGAAGAAAAATAACTAAATACAAGAAAACTTGAAACTTCATAAATCTGCATTTGTAATCCCAGACCTATTTTTAAATTGAGGCATTTTAAGCTGTAAAGTTTCAGATGGTCTGAGATAAAATTCAGTGTAAACAAATGTTAACTTTTGGAGTATTATGGAACTGACTATCATTCAAAAAGGTTTGTATAAATATAAAATGTCCTTAAAGTGAATAGTCCGGCAAAGAATACCAGTCTAAATGCGTTCATTGGCCTTCCAAAAGTTCTCATATATTAATACGACGGTCAAGTTCTGCTTACGTTTCCCAGTTCTGACCATTAAAAGAAAGAAAAGTTGAAAGCATTGAAAGCGAGGCTGCGTGGAAATGTAACCACGGACATAGTCAGGCCGGGAGGACGTTTTAGGATTCCTATACTTTAAATTAATTTCTTCGTACGCTGATAGATTCTGACGAGAGATTTTATTTTTCTATTTCATAAGAAATTATACTGGATACATTCACACCATTTTTACCGACTTTAGCCATCCTTGCCCCGTCTGACTGTTCACTTTAATTTAATTGGCTTTTCTTGACTGCTTGAACCCAGTTGTTTTAAGAACCATATGAATACTGGTATGTTTGTTTGTACAGTACAGTTGTGTAGAATATTAATATGACAAATACATGGACACACAATTTTACCTCTCAACCACAGTTAGATTCCAGACAATGTATATATCGGCTGACGAGAGTGCCTCACCTAACCTATTGCTTTCCACTTCCTGTAGTGAGAGGTAATTATATATAATTTATAAAACAAAATCATCATTTCTTACTCCTTTAATTACATTTCTTTGGGTGAATATTAGAGTATAGAGAGATAAGAGAGAGAGAAAAAAAGAAGGTGAGATTGAGGGGTAAGTCTAGGAGGAGTAGGAAGGAGGAAAGAGGATGGTACTATCAATATTAATATATAATTTAATGATATATGAATAAAACTTCTGCTTATTCATAAAAGATGGATCAGCAACAGTGTGGTAGCATTGGAGAGTGGTTTTAGGAAAGACGAATATCTACTATAGTTTAGAAAATTTTCCCCATGTTTCCCATTCTTTTTCAATTTTTTCCTTTTCCAAATCACCTTTACCATTTGCAATATATTTTTGCAAATCGTAAAAATTGTTTCAAAACACAAATCAGCCCATTTATGGTAAGTGACTTGTGAAAACACCGCATCTTATAGATATAATCTTTTATAATGAGGAGAATTTCATTTTCAGCTTTACACCTGAATATTGTTGAATTTCCAAATGCCTTTACCTGTTTTAAACTCTGTTAGTTGAAGTGAAATGGAGGGGAATGAATGGTCTGATCTGTATCCTGCCTCTATACTTGATGGAACTATTATAGTAAATTTTCTGACACAAGGAAACCAGAGTCCCAGAAAGCCTGTATCGCTCATCTGGTCTGTAATGACAAGTAATGTTCTGAATACAGGTTCATTGTTTCTTTTCTGAAGGAATTTGAATATTTATCACTAATTCCCCTATTGGGCCTCACCCCTCCTACTCCCAGGGGGTCAGAGCCAAGATCTAGACAAGTTCTGTTCCCCTTCCCCCAAGGATATTTGTGGCCAAATTTGGTCACAATCCATGCAGAAAATCTAGGACAAGTAGCGATTTATAGGATTTTTTACATCTATTTCCCCTATTGGGCCCCGCCCCTCCTGCCCCCGTAGGATCAGAGCCAAAATTGATACAAGTTCTGTTCCCCCCTTCCCCAAGGATGTTTTTGGCCAAATTTGGTTACAATCCATGTAGAACTCAAGGATAAGTAGCGATTTATAGGATTTACCTCTAATTCCCCTATTGGGCCCCGCCCCTCTTGCCCCGGGGAGGGGGGGGGGGTGTCAAATTTATACAAGTTCTGTTCCCCTTCCTCCAAGGATGTTTGTGGCCAAATATGGTTACAATCCATGTAGAACTCAAGGATAAGTAGCGATTTATAGGATTTATCCTCTAATTCCCCTATTATGTCCCGCCCCTCTTGCCCCGGGGAGGGGGGGTGGTGTCATATTTATACAAGTTCTGTTCCCCCTTCCCCCAGGATGTTTGTGGCCAAATTTGGTTACAATCCACCATGCTGAAACTCTAGGACAAGAAGCGATTTATAGGACTAAATCACAGGATACACACACATGCACGTACATACACATTATATTTGAGATTTCCAACAGTCATTCATAAAAAAACTCTATGAGTTAGTGAAGTACTGATAGAAAGTTTTCTCTTTTTCCGTTCACTCATATGGCATATACAATGTAGTTTCCCATCAATGCTAAAAGAGTTTTTAACACAGGGGTACAGTGTATATAATAATTATTGAATCAAGTAGAGATGCGAAAAGAAAGACATGAAAGTTTTAATGAAAGAATGGAAATTAGGCTTTAAATAAAATACTGATTGTTAGCTTACACTCAACTGACCCAGTTGAAAACCCCTGACTTTAAATTATTTAACAGAATTTTTATTCTTTGTTTTTCATTTATTGGCATATTTTTAAATTTCATAAACAATTCTAGATCTCCAATTTCATTGATGTCAGATTCTCATGTTTTGCTAGTATTTCATTGGTACAATAATCCTGATCTTTATACTTTGGTTTTATTAGCTTATATTATGTCCTATTATCAGCCAGGGTCATGGAAGGTTTATTTGATGGAGGAAAGCAGGAGTACTCAGAGAAAAAATACTGATCCCCAACATCCAAGAGGTAGAGGGCTTCTGGTAATGCGCTGCCCCACTGTCTTAGTACTTGTCCTTGACATTAATTGATTGACAAAATAATAGGCTGTCACATGTTCATGCTTTATATCATTTATTAAATACTAAATGTCAAATATAGGTTTACCTATATATACAAAAAAATATATAATAAATTCTAAAAGCTTCAAATTTGTATCTCACATATAAAACATTGAAAATTTATTATTATAGTTATGTATGCTGTAGCCAGTTATTTTCACAGGTTAAATGTTTACTAATATTTACTTCAAACTGTTAAATTTGAATTTTTTCAAAATTTTTAATTTCGTAATTTATGTCAGTGATACAAGTAGATATACTATGTCCTATTGTTTTATGGATCTAATTTACTATTAATTAGGAGATCTCCTCAAATTTCAAAAATGTCCTCACGAAAATAAAATGCTTATATGTGGTAACAACAAAACAACTGACTTAAAATACTTACAACAACATCAACTTAAACGACAATGGATCAATGTCAGGGATGGTTATCACACTGCCCAGCTCAGCCATAGTTCCCTCGAACATAGCAAAGAAAACATTACTTCTAGTCATTAATATTGTTTTATGAGCTCCAATGCGTCTTCGGTTTTCTGCCTGACCAAGGATAAAGTGAACATCACAGGCAACTTCCTGTTCGAGGATGTAGCGGTTACACTGGACCAGAGTTTTACCCTCCCTCCAGTCCTCAGGCACAGCCCCTCCAGCGGCCATCCTTGGTGAGGGTCTTGTAATAGAAAAAACAAACAATATTTAATTAAAGCATTGATGGTACATGTACATGTTATCTTTATATTATATGAATAATATCTATACAACAGAAGAATATGAAGGTAATTAACACCTGATGTAAATAAAATAGAAGAGGCCTATTCAGGTTTTAATGTATGCCAGTGGTATGTGATTATAGAAATAATCTAAATGAGTGTTCATTTCATATGACATTTTATGAAACGAGAAGTTTCGGGATGAGTTTGATAAAATGTCATACATGTATGAAATAAACACAAATTAAAGATACTTTTTATCACAATTAACTACAAAAGCCTACATAACAAAGAATTTCACATCAAAAAGTATCCAAACAAGAGGCCCATAGGCCTTAACGGTCATCTGACTATTGGCACAATACAACGTAGTCATTAAAAGATTTGGCATTTTGGTTCTTGAGAAGAAATCGTTTAAAGATTTTTGCCAATTTGACCTCTAGATCTGTGTTTGTTTGTTTGATTAATTAACGTCCTATTAACAGCTATGGTCATGTAAGGACGGCCTCGAGCTCCCATGTATGCGGTGTAACCTTAAATGAAAATCAAGGTCATTCATTTGAACAAACTTGGTAGCCCTTCATTCCAGCATGTCACAGGCCCAATATCAGGTCTCTAGGCCTCCTAGTTATTCTCAAGAAGTCGTTGAAAGATTTTAGCCTATTTGACTCCTGTGACCTTGAATGAAGGTCAAGGTCATTCATTTGAACAAACTTGGTAGCCCTTCATCCCAGCATGCTGCAAGTCCAATATGAGTATCCTGCGCCTTTTGGTTCTTGAGAAGAAGTCATTTAAAGATTTAAGCCTACATTTATTTGACCCCTGTGACCTTGAATGAAGATCAAGGTCATTCATTTGAACAAACTTGATAGCCCTTCATCCAAGCATATCACAGGCCCAATATCAGGTCTCTAGGCCTCTTAGATATTCACAAGAAGTTGTTTAAAGGATTTTTAGCCTATTTGACTCCTGTGACCTTGAATGAAAGTCAAGGTTATTCATTTGAACAAACTTACTAGCCCTTCATCCCAGCATGCTGCAAGTCCAATATGAGTATCTTGCGCCTTTCGATTCTTGAGAGGAAGTCGTTTAAAGATTTTAGCCTATTTGACCCCTGTGAACTTCAATGAAGATCAAGGTCATTTATTTGAACAAACTTGGTAGCTCTTCATCCCAGCATACTACATGCCCAATATCAGTACCCTGGGCCTTCTGGTTCTTGAGAAGAAGTTGTTTAAAGAGTTTAGCCTTTTTGACCCCTGTGACCTTGAATGAAGATCAAGGTCATTCATTTGAACAAACTTGAAAGCCCTTCATCCTAGCATGTTACGGGTCCAATATCAGGTCTCTAGGCCTTAGTTATTCACAAGAAGTTGTTTAAAGGATTTTTAGCCTATTTGACCCATGTGACCTTAAAATGAAGGTCAAGTCATTCCCTTGAACAAACTTACTAGCCCTTCATCCCAGCATGCTACAGGCCAAAAGTATAAAGTACTCTCAGTACCCTGGGCCTTCTGGGTCTTGAGAAGAAGTCGTTCAAAGATTTAAGCCTTTTTGACCACTGTGACCTTGAATGAAGGTCAAGGTCATTCATTTGAAAAAAAACTTGGTAGCCCTTCATCTCAGCATGATACAGGTCAGTACTCTGGGCCTTTCGGTTATTGAGAAGAAGTCCTTTGAATGAAAAGTTTACGCACGGCGCACAACGGACGGACGGTGCATGATGACAATAGGTCGGGTCAGATGACCTAAAAGTCCAGGGGAGGCCATCACTTTTTCCTGGCATCATTTTTATTATTTCTAAATGACGTTACAATGAATTTTTAATCAATGAAAGTAGATCCAAGTCATGATACACTAGTGACATATATGCAAAAATATTACACTGGCAAAATAACTTGATATCAGGTGGATTATGTGGCAAATATGAACATTTCCAAAATTAGGTGTAGTATATCCTAGAAAACAAATTAATATACTATTTCTCATTATAGCTCTTGTTTGTAACAGTGCAGGTTAATTTACCCTCAGATGTAATATTTCCCTTGTGCAAGTCTTCGGGAAATATCAACCTTCAGATAAATAAACCTTCATATCACACTGCCACCAGGAGGGCTATGAATGTATTATATGAATTTCTGAACTCAGTTGTCAATTTTCACTGTTTAATGACATTCTTGTTTAAATACAGGTCAGATATCGACTAAATGTGTTATTTCTCAATATCATATCTTGAAAAGGTGGCCTTAGAGGTCTCCAGCTCATATCGAAGATGCCCAGTTTTATATTTAGATGACTTTTTTTATGACCTGGTGGCAATGTAATATGAAGGTTTATTTACCCGAAGGTGTACAAGCCTTCAAGAAATATTGCATATGAAGATAAATAAATCTTCATATCACAAAAAAAAAAAAACACAATTTGCTTCTCTAGGGCTATATTACTTAAATTTGTGATGAGTGAAAATTGTTGTTTTACGCTTTTTGTTCATCATCGTTATACAATACATTGCCTTGATTGAGCTCCTTGAAATTCTCAAAATACAGTATTTTCTTTCTTAAAATGATTGTTTGTGATTCATAACCATTACAACATTTATTATCCTATATCAATACAGAAACCAATGATAGTTGTGACAGATAACAGTATTTGAATGCTTGCAACATAACCTCGTCATTTTGACTCATTGCACCACATAGAATTTTCAAAATACAGCATTTTCTTCCTTAAAATGATTGTTCATATACTTCATCACAGCACTTATAATCTGATAAAATGTAGAAGTCATTGTCAGTTGTGACAGATAATTATAAACATTAACACCAAAATCTAAACCTGGTCATTTCCAAAACTGACACTGACGCCACTGTGATACCATGAGTCCCCTCTCTTCAATAGGTGAGCTAAAAAGCATGTCACAGTGACCTACTGACCTCATTTTCAAAATTCATGGTTGACTTGCATTACTTACATGTATCTTCATGTAGATCTATGTTGGGAATATATGTAGGTCAGAGAAATCACATTTAATTTAACTCAAAAACTTATTCACTATATATATTCGATCCCATAGGCCTAGTAGTTAACTGTAAAGGAGACATGCTTCAGAAAATTTGACAGCTACATACAGTCAGTATATACACAAGGGATTTTTTTTACTTTGTATTCTTAGTAATTTTACATTTATATAAAAAGTTCTCTACAGAAATCAATTGTAAAAATAACAAGAGGCCCATAGGCCTGAACAGTCACTTGAGTTCGGATACAGAATGCAACAAAGACATATAAACACTATATATTGGCCCATTTAAGGCCCTTGAAGTCAGTCAGTGATTTTATAAATTTTACTTTTTAATCTATTATTTGGTTCCATCAAATCTGTGAATTCAGAAGATTTTTGAAATTTTAGCCATTTTGACCTATTTTGGCCCTGCCCCTCTGGCTCCTAAAGGTCAGCTAGGACCAATATTGATAAGATGTTAAAATGCTATCTCAGGGTAATAATGCTAACCCAGTTTGACTAATTTCCTATGAAAACTAAGCAAATAAAGTTCATAAATGTGTTTTTCCTATATAAATCATAGTAAACTTAACGCCCTCTCCGGGGAGAAACTTGAGACCTCATGGTCATATAATTCACATTTTTTGGACCTGGCTTAAAGGGACAATTCAGTCAAAGAGAACATTAAAATTTCTATATATATCGGAAAAATACCAGTTCTAATTGAAATTAGAACAGTCGGTTTTACTGTGATATGCCAGAAAAGCCCATGATGGTGAAATGCGTGTGAAATGTTCAATCTTGCTCGCTGGCCGCCATTACACATTGTGGTCTAACATCTTGTATGCCGAACCCTGTCCCTTGCTCGTAGAGTAATGCTACTTTTGTCTGGAACTGCTCAAATCGCTCTGACAGTAGTGTGTTTACCATATTACAAATTGTACTTGCTTAATCGTATTGATCAACGATTTGTAATAACAACAGTATCAATTAAAATATTAAACAATGACGTGGAATTTGTTGATATTTTATGTCATATATTCCATAAGAAATGTAGAACATTACATTTATGCCTTATTTTGCATCTTGGTTATGTAAAAGAATTAGCCTGAGCTAATTGTCCCTTTAAGACTTTTCCATCTGTGAAGAGTATTTGATTCTATCAGTTCCAGGTTTCAGAAGAAGAATTTTAAAGTTTTAGCCTATTTGACCCCTTTTGGTCCCGCCCCTAAGGCCCCTGGGGGTTAGTCATCGAAAATTTGTTGATAGGATTCAATGGCCATTTCATACAGATAATTCTGATAACATTTGACTTATAATTTCCTATTACAAATGACCAAATAATGCTTAAAAATGTTTTTTCCTATATTAACTAATATAGTAAGTGTAGCCCCTTCCCTAGGAGGAAACCTGAGACCCCAGGGCCATTAAAATCACAATTCTTGTAAAGAGCCTTTATTTAAGTTAAAACCTTTTAATCTACATTGGCAAACAGGGTTGATGACTTAGTATCTGGTTCCATCAAATCTGTGAAGTCAGAAGGCGATTAGATTAGGTCAGCATGAGACTTTGTCCTTGCGCTTGTTTTTAAATAATGAAAATGCTCTTCGGAGTTAATAAAAACATAGAAATAAGTATCATATCAAGCAATGTTATAGGACCGTTCAAAACAGCTACACAAGCATGACAAAGTGTTTTTATCATATAAGTGGCCCGTTCAGCATTTCATACACATAGCAACATCACAAATATTGTCTTTGGGGAATAAAAAACGGCAAACACTATACAAAGTCTTTTTAATAGTATTGGTGTCAAACAGTTTATATCAGACATGGTTTCGCAAACTGTATTTTTGTAGGTGTTATACCTTAGACTATAGCGTTTAATGCAATAACCACACTATTCTTCTGAATCTTACTTTTTCGAAGTAACTGCAAAATGATGCTATTGTGTTATTTTGATAAAAAAACATACTCATTTTTTATTCATATCTGTTAGAGATATAATTGAGAAAACGAGGTTTAGGTATTTAATCAATATTTGCACAATCGTATGCCTTTATAAAAATATAAAAGGTTGGTAGTATTTCCTTACTTTTGCCTTCAGCGTAAAACCTCAGAAATCCTTCCCATGATCCATGGAAATCAGTCTTTGTTAACTTCTGTAGGAATAAGAACAAAGAAACGGCTACATCCTTAGGATTCCTGGAAACAACAAACGCCTTTCCTTTCCCTTCCCTGACCTGGCGAGGAAGTCTGTCAAAGGTCATGTGAGAGGCAAAAAGTCTGGGAGATGGTAGCTTGTCTAACATATCAATGTCGTTGTATTCCAAGAAATGTGGCGATCCAATGTAGGTAGATTTTCCAGAACGTAACATACTGGCAATCGTGAACACCCAATGTGTTCCTGTAAATAACAGGATACATTGTTGGCAGATAATTAGGTCAATAAACATTTCTATTACATATTTTCAGTTTACACTGACATGGACTCAATAACCATGCTATCTAGTATTATCATTATCAGTGCATAATGTTAGCACAACACGCGCGGCGATTCTATTGCTACGTGAATAGTCGATGGCGTAGAAAGGTAGGGTCATTGCCCTACTTTTGGCGGGAACATATGAATGACTCGAGGTTCAGTCGAATTCGTTGACGATGACGGGAGAGAAAAAACTATGGGTATTTTAATAAAACATATGCAACTGCCGCGGGAAAAAACAATATTCATTTACTTGAAAAACTGTAAATATAAGGAATATATGTTTATTTTATTGAGGTTATGATGGTATAATGATAATGGAGCCCATGTAAATTTCATGTAACCCGGCGAATTTACACGTGCTTCATTATCATTATACCCTCATAACCTCAACAAAATAAACATCTATTTCTTAAATAATTCACTATATCAGCCCAAGGAAAAATGGCGTCGCCGTTTGTGACTTTGCTTCTAATTGGCTGAAATGACGGCGTAATGATTTCATAAACAAAAGAGTCCCAAAATGAATTTGGAGTATTGAAGAGATTATCTTTAGTAAATTGAATTATAAGGATTAATTTGAATATTTTTTATGTTATGGAGATATAACACAAAAATCTGAGTGCACTCTCATCATAAATCGCGAAACAAACCGCGAATGAATAATTTTTTATGTTATGGAGATATAACACAAAAATCTGAGTGTACTCTCATTATTAAGAGAATACTCATATTTTTGTGCTATATCTCTATAACATAAAAAATTATACAAATTAATCCTTAAAGATCCTAAAATATTTCACATTTTCAAATAAATTTCTGTTTCTTTTATAATTACAATGTACATGTATATGATATAAATAGGATGATCGGATCAACCACAAAACCACCCTAAAATCTTGATACAAATATAGAGTATCCATACCTGACTTTGGGTAGGACATTATAAAGGTGTCATCGTCCCGGACCTCCATGGCTTCCACCTTTTCCAAGTGATCCTTGATATTTCCAGGGATGAGACTAACATAAAGTTTGCCTTCATATTTCTTTGTTTTCAGATGTGTACCGTCCGGATCTGTTTCTTCTACCCACTCACACATCGTAAAGGTTTTGATATATCTCGTATGTATTGCTACTGAATGTCTTCTAAATAGTGACTACATCAACATATAACTGTGTGACCTCTTATCTAATCTATAAAGTGTCAGAGTTTGAGGGTACATGACCTCACATGTCGTACGGTAAAAAATGTATATGTGTATCATCAGGTCATTGTCGGAGGACAAATTGGGTCATCAACACCTAAAGGCAATACTATGTCGTTGTAGATAACCTGGCCGCAATGTATATACAGACTATAATCCAACTCACTGACTGAACGCGATATGCTGAAATCACTCTTTGTAGTTTGTCTCTATGTAATTTCCTTACCTGGAACTGAAGTTGGAGAGTAACAAACGACATTTTTTTATCATTTAAGTTATGTTCAAGTACTTGTAACTTAAGATGTGAAACATACGATGGCCGATAGCAGCTTGACACAAAATGTATAGTAAAGGTAAATGTGTCACGCTTGTTGAACAGCAATTTAGATGACACAATATAATCTCAAGTTAAGGTAATGTGTTACCGATAATTTGTACAGTAAACCAAGCATGACACAAAATATCTCTAGTAAAGTTTTATGTGTGACGATAATTTGTTTACAGTAAACAGCATTGACGACAAAAATCTCTAGTTAAATGTAAATGGTATTGTACCGGTCTTAACTTGTACAGTAAACCAGTCAATGACATAAAAATTGCTCTAGTAAAGTAATTGTGTACCGATAATTTGTACAGTAAACAGCAAATCTGGCGACACAAAAATCTCTCAGTAAACTGTCCCTTATGTGTACCGATAATTTGTACAGTAAACAGGCATTGACACAAAAACTCTCTAGTTAAAGTAAATGTCGTACCGTTAACTTGTACAGTATTACAGCATGACACAAAAAATCTCTAGTAAAGTTCAATGTGTACCGATAACTTGTACAGTATAAACAGCATGACATACAAAAAAAATCTCTAGTAAAAGTAAATGGTGGTCACGATAATTCTGTACAGTAAACAGCAATGACACATAATTCTATAGTAAAAGCTAAATGTGTACTGTACGATTTATTTGTTCAGTAAACAGCCATGTTACAACAAATCTCTTAGTAAGTAAAATGTGCTGTACCGATAATTTTGCCCACAGTAAACAGCAAGACACAAAATCTCTAGTAAAGTAAAATGTGTTATGTACCGGATAAATTGTACAGTAAACAGCAAGACACAAAACTCTCTCTAAGTGGGGGAGTAAATGTGTACCGATAATTTGATACAGTAAACACATGACACAAAAATCTCTAGTAAAGTAAATGTGTACCGATAATTTGTACCATAAACAGCATGACACAAAAATCTCTAGTAAAGTAAATGTGTACCGATAATTTGTACAGTAAACAGCATGACACAAAAATCTCTAGTAAAGTAAATGTGTACCGATAAATTGTACAGTAAACAGCAAAACACAAAAATCTCTAGTAAAGTAAATGTGTACAGATAATTTGTACAGTAAACAGCATGACACAAAAATCTCTAGTAAAGTAAATGCGTACCGATAAATTTGTACAGTAAAAGCAAAACACAAAAATCTCTAGTAAAGTAAATGTGTACCGATAAATGGATACAGTAAACAGCAAAACACAAAAATCTCTAGTAAAGTAAATTGTGTACCGATAATTTGTACAGTAAACAGCATGACACAAAAATCTCTAGTAAAGTAAATGTGTACCGATAAATTGTACAGTAAACAGCAAGACACAAAAATCTCTAGTAAATTGAATATGTACCGGATAATTTGCCACAGTAAAAACAGCATGACACATAAAAATCTCTAGTAAAGTTAATGTGTACCGATTAATTTGTACAGTAAACACAAGCATGACACAAAAATCTCTAGTAAAGTAAATGTGTACCGATAAATTGTACAGTAAAAAATCAGCAGCAAAACACAAAAATCTCTAGTAAAGTAAATGAATATTGTACCGATAATTTGTTACAGTAAACAGCATGACACAAAAATCTCTAGTAATGTAAATGTGTACCGATAATTGTACAGTAAACAGCATGACACAAAAATCTCTAGTAAAGTAAAGTGTGTACCGATATATTTGTACAGTAAACAGCATGACACAAAAATCAGTAAAGTAAATGTGTCACGACATAACATAATGACACAAAAAAGTAAATGTGTACTCTAAACAGTAAAGTAAATGTGTACCGATGTGTACCGATAATTTTAGTACAGTAAACAGTTCATGCATGACACAAAAATCTCTAGTAAAGTGTAAAATGTGTACCGATAACATTGTACAGTAAACAGCAAAATTGTACAAAAGCAATCTCTAGTAAAGTAAATGTGTACAGATAATTTGTACAGTAAACAGCATGACACAAAAATCTCTAGTAAAGTAAATGCGTACCGATAATTTGTACAGTAAAACAGCAAAACACAAAAATCTCTAGTAAAGTAAATGTGTACGATAAATTGTACAGTAAACAGCAAAACACAAAAATCTCTAGTAAAGTAAAAATGTGTACCGATAATTTGTACAGTAAACAGCATGACACAAAAATCTCTAGTAAAGTAAATGTGTACCGATAAATTGTACAGTAAACAGCAAGACACAAAAATCTCTAGTAAATTGAATATGTACCGATAATTTGTACAGTAAACAGCATGACACAAAAATCTCTAGTAAAGTAAATGTGTACCGATAATTTGTACAGTAAACAGCATGACACAAAAATCTCTAGTAAAGTAAATGTGTACCGATAAATTGTACAGTAAACAGCAAAACACAAAAATCTCTAGTAAATTGAATATGTACCGATAATTTGTACAGTAAACAGCATGACACAAAAATCTCTAGTAAAGTAAATGTGTACCGATAATTGTACAGTAAACAGCATGACACAAAAATCTCTAGTAAAGTAAATGTGTACACGATATTTTGTACAGTAAACAGCATGACACAAAAATCTCTAGTAAAGTAAATGTGTCACGATATTTTGTACATAAACATAATGACACAAAAATCTCTAGTAAAGTAAATGTGTACCGATAATTGTACAGTAAACAGCATGACACAAAAATCTCTAGTAAAGTAAATGTGTCACGATATTTTGTACAGTAAACAGCATGACACAAAAATCTCTAGTAAAGTAAATGTGTCACGATATTTTGTACATAACATAATGACACAAAAAATCTCTCCAAATGAAAATATGTCACGCTGTTCTCTCGTGTAATAGGAGATAGGTAATCAAGAATGTCATTTTGGGGAAAAGTGTCTGGTAGATCTGGTATTCCAGAATGGCAGACAAATAATGGGATGTTCTGCTGACTGAAGCTACAACACAACGATAGCAGTTTTTGTGTTCTAATAAAGCTGAAGGGATTCTACATACTTTTTGATAGGTCATTATAAATGCACACTTTCAAAATAGTTAAAAACAGCATTCCTAACTTTCACATCCTATCCTATCTATTATGATATTGAACATTAAGATATATGCTATAACATGTTTGATTAAAACAATCACGCATTGACAGATTTGATTACATAATTTATTTATGAATATGCTCAAGCTTAATACATTATGGTATTTCCTGACAATTTGTGGACAGTTTATATGGATCCATAAAAATCAGACATAACTTTTTTTCCAGACAAGTTAATATGCAAGTAATATTGCGTTTTAGTAGAAAATACCAAGTAAATTTAATAACTACTTATTTTTTCTAATGGCGTTAAACAGAAGAACCTGACATTAAAAATGCTCTTTTCTATATGGAATTCATTCACCGTCAAAAATAGCAGGATGATTTACACTGTATTTGGTCTATTTCATTTATCTCTTTTATGTTTCGATGTTTTTTGATACAATACATTCGCTATTGGTATAAGACTCAAACAATCATTGGAAGTCGGTCCAAAATAGGGCCACTTCCGTCAGTACCAATAGCATATTTCATTGTCACGTCAATATGTATACCTGTTAATTGAAAAATCATTTAATGTATGGTCCCTTCAGCTTATGATAGAACACAAAAACGTCCTATCGTCGTGGTGTTGCGTCAGTACAGCTGTAGTATCCAAATATTTTTCGACCAGTCAGGAATACCTGACCTAATTCCGATGAAAAGACACTTCGTCCCAAAATGACATGTTTGATTACCTACACATTCCGGTCTCCTATTACATGAGAGATTTTTGTGTCATGCGCTGTAGCGTAAAATAAATTTGTATCAGGCAAGGATCGGGCGAGGCGAAGCCGAGCCTGATACATAAATATTTTAGACCCAATATTTTTTCCATATTCCATATAGATAAATAACAAACTGTGTAACGAATTTCAATGAAGTAACTGCAAAATGCATTATGTACTGAGTATGGAGACCAAAACGACTCAAAACGTATAACAATTTTCACCTCATTGACGACTCGAATGCGTTGACATGATCCATTTCTGTTAAATAATCCTAAATAAGTGTTGCCGATTTCGGTTTGCTTTGAAAGTGGTCTTCAGTGCTATCATTCAAACATTTTGTCTCCATCTCTTTTGAGTGCCGTCGTCGCGAAGCGAAACTTGACCCGCCCATCTTGTTGTGCTAATGAAGTTATGGTGCAAAGAACGATAACTCTATCGTCCAAACCCAATACGAGTTCTACTAGACCTGATACGAACTCTATATATTGGATATCACGTGACGTCATTTTAACCAATAGGAATACCAAGATTCATGTCTGAGGCAGGATAAAAACTAAGATATCTCACGGCATACACTTATACAGATTCCCTAACATATCCTTCGTATATATGCAGATATTCTATGTCATACGTAACAATGTATATGGCAGATAAATGAGTAAATGACCATTAAGTTAATTTGTTAGGTCTACAAATTCCATTTCCTTATATTTTGAACAATGTCGAATTTTCGAATTTTACCCTATTTTTTATATAGACCCCTAAATGAATATACATACATGTTAATGGATAAACTAAATGTTATACCAACCGTATACTAATGGGTGTATCTCTGAACGCCAACATTTTGGATTTACCTGTAGGGCAGTTTGTTGTGACAGTGGTTATAGTCTTTTTCCTAAAAGCAGACCCAATGCCAACAGGTAAATTTACCTGTAAAAGTTACCAGTGTTGATATCTAAATGTATATTGATTAATTTTTATTTCAACAAGTGTTCATATTTAATATCAGATACATATATACATAATATATGTTTCTGTTAATAGCTATGAAAATATAAAAAGTAGAATCTATGAATGAAATTAAATTAAATTCACAATGATTTTATTTCAAGAATTTTAAAGATTTCCTTGATATATCTAAAATCTCTGGTATAAATCTTGTTAGATTTTCAATAGATTGATACTTAAATCAAGCAAAATTCTTTGAAACTTATTTCACATGGAAGTAACTTTCCCATTCAGTAATATCAAAGAAAAAAATCCAATAAAGAATTATCCTATTTCAACTTAGTGTATCACTAATTTGGTTAAAAGTTTGAAATAATACAAGCCTTTTGCCTGTTGAAACGTGATATATTTCAACAAGGTCTTCCATATATGTCTGTTAAGTGACCTTATATACATATATAGTACATTTACATGTAACATCTGCGTTAATTACCTACAAAAGAGTAAGTGAATTTATGTCAAAAATGATTTCCAAATTTTAAAAATGTATTACTTGTACTTGACTGACCTTTTGAAGTTAACAGAACATACAATATATTTTGAAAGTTGCATTAGGATGCATCATTTATCATAACTATATAATTTTCCTGCTTTCTTATCCTAAGATGATATTTCTAGATCAGCGTGATGTTACATTATAATGTAAATGTATATCATTATAGCAAAAGAGCACCCATAATTAAACTGTTGTCCGTTAACAGCGCAGTAAAATGATATATTTTTGTGCATGTTAGAAATAACATATAAATTTCTTTCCTATGGTTGATTTTCGGCAAACATTATTACTACATTGTAGATACAAATTGGTATACATGTATGTACTATAATAGTAATCTTTAAACAGAAAAAATTAGAAAACTGTTAATTTGGTATTCTGAGCACTAAAAGTTTGCAACATTTTGAGAATTACAAGACCTACAACATTTCGACTTGAAATAATTTTGCCAGTATTGCAACATTAACATCTATAATATGTATTAAAATGAATATGGTTAAGACCCTAAGTAACAGTCTCCAATCTCATTTCATTTAGTATTTTTATATTATTAAGTGACTTCTAAAAATATTTTGTATCTAAAAAACATATAGAGCATTAAAAACCAATGATATATTATTACCAATGTTTATATAAACATCATATATGTGTGTTTGTGTCGGCTTCAATAGATTACCAACTTAAACTATAATCAACAGGTCAAAATTTCCGACAATATTAATTTAAACTTTTATGATATTGTTTTTCTCCACTCCACTTTCTAACCAAATACTTCAAGGTGTACGTCTATGCGATAAAAGAAATCATGCGCAACTATGCACGGTCACAAGAAATGAAAGTTGGCTAAGAATGTAGCCCTACGAGAACTCCTATGTCAATACAGAATACTGTTACAGAATATACACTGATCAAGAAACCTGTTTTTCTGATAAAATTGAGATATGATTTGTAAAAACATATTTCACCTGGAACTCAAAATGCATCGTTCTTAATAATCCACATGTAGCTCCATATTAATTCTTAGCATTTGCAATATTTATGATTTTATGTATATTAAAGGACAGATTATCTTTAATTAATAATTTACATTGTAATTGTATGGAATACATTGAAGGAATTATTTTCCAAAACCCACCAATGTTACCTATGATACTGATTGAAATACAGGTAAATCTGTGGTGACTTTACAGGTGAAATTAAAGACAGCTTATATGAAACAGTATATAATTGCCTTCCTATTGTTTCCTAAACAACACCTACCTATTGTTGATAAATATGTTGGCGTTCAGAGAACACCCCATACTAATGACTATACCAAACCGGAGTGTTGTGCGTACCAAACACGTACACTATAGTCATTACATGCTCACCAAACACCATCGATTATGGCTCAAAGGATGTATTTACGATAAATTTGAAGTGGTAGATCATTTTTGTTTTATCCTAATTCTTTATTCAACATCTTATCTTAATGACATACATCCGATATCTTGAGATATGTTCACACATATTTCTCAGTTTTGTACGGAAATAAAATCCAGGTTACATGTTTGGATCCAAAAACGGGAGACTTTATTCTCATTTCCACATACTATTGTGGGACAAATAAAATTTTTTCGCTTTCACTGTTCTTATTATTGATAATTTCGATAAACAAATGAAATGATATTGAGTTTTTGAAGCGGTTTACCATGTACCCCTATCATTTTTTGGGTACGATTTACCAAACAACCTATGCCGGATCCCGTTACAATACAGTTGTTTGATTGAAAGCAGGCGATCCGTCAGATAAAAAATATCTGTTATCCACACATATACTTTATATGCATGTAAGGTCAAACCATTAAATTAATAAACGAAATAAAAGAGAAAACAGAAAATAAAAGCCTTCGCATGTATCAATCAAAACTGGTCAGAGAGTAGTTTAAAAGCTGACCAACCAGTTTTCTCCGCATGAATGAATAGGCCAAGGGTCATTTAACTTGCAATTGGATGACAACTACATAATATATGTATTTCATTCATCGCCTACCGCACATATTTTCAACAACAGGAGGTCAAGCGAGCAGACAGCCTACATATCGGGGACAACTCTACTGTGTTATTATACGTTACTGTAAACACATATTCTAGATTATAGTAAATGTCACTTATAATATAACGCTGTGCCCAGACAACGCTGAGACCAGACAAACGTTAGCATTGATTTCACGAGGAAAGCCAGGACAGGAACTTCGACATGTGCGAGTGGGTTGAAGAATCGGATCCGGACGGTAGTACACTGAAAACTAAGAAGTATGACGGTAAACTGTACACCAGTATCATCCCAGGTAACATCAAGGACCATCTGGAAAGGCTGGACACCATGGAGGTCCGGGACGATGACATTTTTATAATGTCCTACCCGAAGTCAGGTACGTTAACTTGAACTATACCTCTGTACGTGTATGTTCGTTGTCAGGATGAAACTGGACCATGTATGCCAAAAACGCTGTTGGAAACTCATAATGGTATATTTATGAAGAAAAGATGTAATTATTAATTAACTAACATTTCATCACAGTGAATAGGAACACGTTTATATGGTCATTGAAATAAAATAAATATCATTAGATTATACTGCACGGTGCATTGTACATGTATGTCTCACAATATTATATACACATGTATAAGGCCAAAACATTTCTGTTTAGTACGATGGCCCATTCGAGCTCGAGCCTGTCAAATTACACTTATCCGATTAGATAAGTTGTACATTTATAAATTGACAAAGTGTACATGACCATTTACTCTGAAGTAGTTGTACATTTATAAATTGACAAAGTGTGCATGACCATTTACTTAGTAGTTGAATGACCATTTACGGTATTTAACCTATTGAGAAGTTTTTTGAAGATTTTTACTTAATTATATGACTGACGTTACCTTAAAGGTATGTCAGCTATATATATATTCAGATTCATCCTAGAAAGCAACAGGCCCGATATGAGGTATCTTGACTTAATTATTGACTATTACATGTATTAAAAAGTCGTTGTATATAGATAATTTAACCTATTTGACCTCTGTGACCTGAATGAAGGTCAAGGTCATACAACAGGTGACAACAACATGCAACATGCCCAATATCAGGTCTACGTCTATTGTCTAGATGTATTTTAATAATGTTAACCTATTTAACCCCAATGACTTTGAATGAAGGTCAAGGTCATTCATTTAAACAGGCTGGGTAATTAAACCTTCCTCTCAGCATGCGTGCTATAGACTCAATAGCAGACTTTAAGCGTCTTATTTATTGCTAAGAAGTCGTTTAAATTATTGAGCCTATTTTACCTCCTTGACATTGAATGAAGGTCAAAGTATTTATTGAATAAATGTGGTATCCTTTTATCACAACATGGTACAGGCGCAATATTAGCTCTCCAAGTCTCATTGTTACTGACAGCTTTTAACCTATTTGATTTATGTCACGTGCCTTTTCCGACTGTGAGATACAGGTAACAGCATGATCCGAGCTGTTACTGTAACAGTTACAAAATAACCCAAACATCCGAAATTGTTCCTGAATTGTTGCTTGGTAATTGAAAGAAAATCTTCATAAAAACACCGTAAAATAACATTGAAATACTGCGAGCACCTTATACAATGTATTGTGATTATGTAACGGTATCAAAAAAGCACGTGTTGCATTATTGTTTTCCAGGAACACATTGGGTGTTCACGATTGCCAGTATGTTACGTTCTGGAAAATCCACCTACATTGGATCTCCACATTTCTTGGACTACAACGACGTAGATGTCCTAGACAAATTACCATCACCAAGACTTTTTGCCTCTCACATGACCTTTGACCGACTTCCTCGCCAGGCCCGGGAAGGGAAGGGAAAAGTGTTTGTTGTCTCCAGGAATCCTAAGGATGTAGCTGTTTCCCTCTACATATTTTTCACGAAAATTAAATGCGCCAGATTTCACGGGAACGTGGGAAGGCTTTCTCAGGTTTTATACAAAGGGCACGAGTAAGTAGTGTTTGCTTGAATCAGACTAATCAGTAGATGCTATTTTGTGTTTCGACCAAGTGTTCCTGCATTTACAGTGCAATAAGTTTTTTTGTGGGTCGAAACATTCGCGATTTGGGCCATCGTCGGACACCCACGAGTCTAAGAATAACCGACGATGGATTCAGCGGTTATTGACATTCCGTGTTCAAGTTCAAGTGTTCATTTATAGCGAATATGTTTACACTATATCAATGTACAGCCACAATCGCAAAAATATCGTCCCCACGAAAATAACCGACATAACGGTATATCGCAATCAGTTAATTGTTTGTATTGATAAAACAGTTGAAAATAGCATTATATTAACAATATAATTGTTTTCTTTACAGTGTTGTACGGCTCCTGGTTCGATACCTTGTTTGACTGGGAAAAGATTAAGGCTTCCAACAGTCAAGATAATATCATGTACTTGGTTTACGAGGATATGAAAGAGGTAATATTTTACTTCACTGACTATGAACGTATTTATTTTAACGCAATAAAATTTATGGAAACTTTTGAATAAGTTAACGCAGTGATGAATTCGTAATAATAGCAATGATAACGTATGTAGAATATTTAAGTGTAGAATGTCAAGCACGAAAAGTGCTAAAATATGACTACCGCTTTTATATACCGCTAAATTTACAATATGTTAACAATTCAACACTCTAGTGTTTACAATATGTTAACAATTCAACACTATAGTGTTTACAATATGTTAACAATTCAACACTATAGTGTTTACAATATGTTAACAATTATACGCTCTAGTGTTTACAATATGTTAACAATTCAACGCTCTAGTGTTTACAATATGTTAACAATTCAACGCTCTAGTGTTTACAATATGTTAACAATTCCACGCTCTAGACTAAGTGTTTACAATATGTTAACAATTCCACGCTCTAGTGTTTACAATATGTTAACATTTCAACGCTCTAGTGTTTACAATATGTTAACAATTCCACGCTCTAGTGTTTACAATATGTTAACAAGTCCACGCTCTAGTGTTTACAATATGTTAACAATTCCACGCTCTAGTGTTTACAATATGTTAACAATTCAACGCTCTAGTGTTTACAATATGTTAACAATACAACGCTCTAGTGTTTACAATATGTTAACAATTCACGCTCTAGTGTTTACAATATGTTAACAATTAAACGCTCTAGTGTTTACAATATGTTAACAATTCAAACGCTCTAGTGTTTACAATATGTTAACAATTCAACGCTCTAGTGTTTACAATATGTTAACAATACAACGCTGTAGTGTTGACAATATGTTAACAAATTCAACACTCTAGTGTTTACAATATGTTAACAATTCAACGCTCTAGTGTTTACAATATGTTAACAATTAAACGCTCTAGTGTTTACAATATGTTAACAAATCAACGCTCTAGTTTTTGACTGTTGTATTACATATGTTTACATAGTTATTTGTCATTGATTAAATGAGCTCATATTTTATATGTGATTTGCGTAAATTGATATCTAAAGAATTCTTTTAACTTGATCGTACATTTACTTTGCTGATATACCACTATTTGACATTTATTTTTGTTTTTGTACTATTGGACTATCTATATTCAATTCTCACGTAACTAATCCAAATACAAAATGTAATAAGCTACATGTTAGCCACAGCGAATTACATGCAGTCGAATCCATAACGCACAATATATATACATGTATATATATACTGACTATGTAATTTCTCAAAACATGTACAGCAACATTGTAACAGTAAAAGTATTCTGTAGGGCAGTATAGATGAAAATAAATGATTTGTAAGAAACCTAATCAAATCAACACGCAACTGCATTTTTTTTGTGATTGCATAACTATTTGGTCCTATGGTCGCCATCTACTACCTGTTGGTACAAATGTACATCTGTATGACATTATGGACAACATTGACATCACAAAGCATTGATTTACCCATTTCTTAGGTAATCTGATATATATGTGAAATATTTTCTAGGACCTTCTTTCAAATGTCACAAAGATGGCGTCTTTCCTTGAAGTTTCGTATGATAAAGCCTTCCTGGAAGAAGTCACAGACAAGGTTGTACCTTCAAAATAATGGTGAAAACAATAATGGATGAAATAAAACCACAAGACCAGGAATATATACACAAAATGTCTGACGAAAAGAAATTGCCAATCTACAGGAAAGGTATGTGAAAAAATAATGAACTGTACCAAGACAGAACTGCATCACATGGGCTAAGTCCAACAAACATTAAAACAAAATCTTGTTTGCGATTGGACTGCACGAAGTTGGCATTTCTGTATATATTATTTTAATTTGTTCATAAATAACTTTACTTTGTGTACAGTTTAGATGATAAATATATTTCATTAATTGCACTATTATGTGAACTTACAAAAAGTTGAAATTACAACGTCTCTCTAGTAGACTTAAACATCCTTGCATGTATATAGAACCTTTAATTAGTGCTTTTGATGACATTCTCAAGTTAAACGGTTTGACAGCATTTGTATCTGCTTCGAAATAAAAAGGAATAGCAGTCCATACTCGCAGTGTATCAATATGAATGCTAGATCCGCTTGATCATAATTTTAATGCAATTCTTAACCCATCAGATTACCGATTGGCATCAACCCCAAACATGGAATGTACCTTGTTATTCAACCTTTTTAAATATAGAAATTAATCCATGATTGCTTTTCCTCTGTTTTTAATTGGACTGAGAAAATTTGTCTAGAATTGCTTTCGTACACTCAAACGCAAAATGTTCCCAATTAATTAAAATAGGTTTAATGTTATTGGGCTATTAGACGTTTTTCTGAATTGCCGTTTTCATTTCAGGTGAAGTTGGAGATTGGAAGAACCATTTTACTGTAGCACAAAGTGAAGACTTTCGACAAGATATACCGAGGAACAAATTGAGAAAACGCAAAATGTAAATTCAGATTCGTGTAGCATGTCTAATATGTCAGTCAAAATGTTGGAAATATATTAATTGGAATGCGATTATTTCGTCTCGTGTCCTTTTATCAGAGAAGATGCCTAATTAAAAACATATCTTACAAAGTAAAGTGGGGTCTTACAGCGGTTATTTTGTTTTTATAAGCGGATTAAAATCTAAATGTAAAACACGGTTATAAAAAACCAACAGGAATACTTTGTTTGTCTTTGTTACAAAAAGAGTACATCATACAGATATTGCGTTTCTAAATAGGAACATTGATGGAGGGTTAAAGCTACTAAGTCATAAAAAAACTTCAAAAAAAAACTTTTAAAAAAAATCCCATATCATCATGCATTACTGAGCATATTCGACCCAATACGCGCCCATGGCGCTTACAAAATTGATAAAATGTGGGAGCTTATACATTGTACATATGTTGAACCAAGGGTATTATTGTTGTAGAAAGTATGTCACAAATCAATCTGCAAAAGAAATCAAATTAAAGCAACGATTGGGTTTCATATTAATCAGTCTGCACTTAATTCTACATCGGTAAAAATGAGGAATACGGTTGTACAATTACACACATCGACAAATATGTTTATGAAGATAAGCCGAAAAACTGTATAATATGTTGGAGAAAGAACTGTATCGAGGCCCGTCAGAGCCGAGATCTGTTTCTCTCTCCTACATATTGTACAGTTTGAGGCTTATCTCTAACTTAAAACATCGTTGTGATGTCATCTATTGTTGTTTTTGTGCTTTAACTCCACGATTATGGGACCATTACCTGTAACTGTCCTATATGTTACCTTTTACTGTCTTGTATGTGACTCTAATGTAAGACAGTCACTTATAAGATAGTAAAAGGTAGCATATGGGATAGTTACACAATGAGGGTGAGTATATATGTCTCCGGTCGTAATCCCATAATTATGTTAACACACAACACACAAAACTGCCGGAATATTCCATATCTTTTAAATCCAAAGTACGAATAAAATCCCAAACAATGAATATGAAGAGAATTTAATCCTCTATTAATGCAGAATTAAAACTACACATCCACAGAATTTCTGTATATATCCCACATCAAGTTTTTCTCCCTTATTATGAATTCACCGTTTAAAAGCACTTATCTACAGCATTAACTCCAATATCCGCTTTCTGAAAACCTGTTTTTGTACACCACTTTTGATTTTAAATTTCCAAAACATCTACACTGTAGTTTTACACTTATTTTGATTTTGTTTTCAACAATATTTCAGAATTTCACCTAAATCCCATTGGCTTGTTGAATGAAATTGCACATGGTATAAATAAATCCAAAATTGTCCCTAGAAAGGTCGAAATTTTAAATCCTCTGAATTCAATGTAAGTTCTGGGGGCACCGACTGTTTTGAACTAGCCTGGAAAATCACTATTATATGCGATCATTTTAGCAAGACGCTTTCAAACAAACGCCTAAATTGCAAGGTCTAGTTTCATATGTCATTTCTTGACCCCATCAGACATTGGACAGAAATGTCCTTTTAGCAATAAAAGTCACTAAAGTCACCTTATTATATCGCTTAAATTAATGTAAGAAAGTAATATCCCTCGATCACTGTCGGTGGACATGGTTAAAGTGAATTTACAGATAGTTGTCCAACCCAAAAGCATGCTTCATGCATTCCATTCATGAATGCTATTCATCAACGTTATCTATATGTATGTAATAATGAAACTGTTGTAGCATAACGAGAAATTTATATACCGAGATATTACTTTACTAATCACAATTCTCGCAAAATGAAAGGAATGTTTACTATATATAATACAGCTCTATTAAGTAAAGTAAGTAGTTTTATTCAGAGAGTAATTAAGCTTCTTTAAACTACATGTATATAAGGAAATATATAGAATTTTTAGTTTCAATGTATCTAAATTTGTCTATTGATGACTGCGTCCATCTATGATTTCATTCAGGATGGAAATCCCTATTGTTTTTGTTCTGTTTTTTTCTTATTATTATTAGGGATTTCCATTCAGGATTATTGTGTAAGCCCAGTTTTATTTTGTGTGTAGGGATGTTGTGTATGTAGTTGTATGAATGTGATGAGATTACATTATGGGGCCAAAGGGGAGATCATTTTAACTCTAATTGCACGAATTATTTCCTTTGTCTTCATATAAGAAAAAGAGAATGAACGTGGACTTGGAACCAAATAGATGTGTGTTTTTAGTATTGTTATGATTAAAGAAATGTAGACTGAGTTCCCCTACCCAACCTCACGTCCATGACGCAGCTGTAGTTTCGTAAAAGATTCGGAATACATTTGAGGCGGAGGCAAAGAGTCAAATTAAAATTCAGATTTATATGTAAAAAATCTTCTCAAGATCCAGATAGAGCCAGAAACGTATATACATTTACTGAAACATTTACCTCACTATGAAATCTTATGCCCTAAAAAGGAGATTTCCACAATCTATTTTTTGGTTTTACTCTGTGTGATCTTTTTATCGTCCACAAGTACATGTGTATAGAAGTAAATTCCAAGGTTTGAAATATTGGAATATGACAATATGAAAATATCAATTACACATTTCCAAAACTTTTCAATTCAAATCCCATTAAAATTGGGAATTTGTTTTTCTCACCAGACTCCCGCTGATTGACTCATTCAATTGAACAGCACTGTTCGTTCGTCCTTGTGTGCAAATTGAAATCGTATATCGTGCGTGTCTGCCTGTCCATCCCTCCATTCATCATTCAGTCCGTCTGTCTGTCCATTCGTTTGTTCGTGTGTTTGTTTTGTTTGTCTATCTATCTGACTTAATGAAATATATCTCAAAGTATGTGCGTGCTGTACGCAGTTTGTGTCCTGTCATTTCGTACGAGCAGACAGATTATATATATAGACTGTCTATTGAGACGAAACAAAATGCCAACCACTTAGATCATACACGACATGTTGTCAAGCATTCAAATTAAACACGGCGGCGGTACCGCAACCGCATGTACATGTAGCTCACAACAGGCCTACACATTAAAAATAAAACCGGAAGCGATGGTGATTTGCTGCCGTTTACTCAACTAAATGTGTAGTCGGCGGCCATTACAAATGTGTGAAATAGAAGGGTCTCAGAAGTATTTCATTGTGCAGAGTTGTTTAATTTCACAAATGAGATATACCATGGGGGCAGCGGGGTATGGACGATGTATTAGAAATATGCCGCTGACGTAGCGTAGGCCAAATCTTTCCTACGATTTCACGTTTTAAGAGGTATCGCGAGCTAACTATTAGGCAAATACACATTTTAAAAGCCTTAATTAATAATATAGGCAGGTTTAGCGAACTGACACGCGCAGTGTTGCGTGTTAGTAATAACATAAAAATGGTTGTTAAAATGTGGCGGCTTCATTTCACATACATCACACAAAATGAGATTTCATTTAAAAATATAGTATATATTTTTAATATCCCATCATAGGCAGTGATCCGTTCAATAACACATGTATGTTTCATACGACAGGCAGCGATCCATTCAGTTGATTTTATTGTATCAGTCCCATAAAATTGTAATTTGAAACAAAATTTCAAAACTTAAAACCTTTTTAAGTGATAACATCAACTAAACCACAACTAGGTGCACTGTCTAGACAGTTTATGCGTCGAAGTCTAGATGAAGAGCTTTTTCAGGTAGTCCCTTCGACTACTTGAGATTTTACTGTGTATCTTTACAGCAGGCAAAAATACATTTCATGTATGTGTTATTTATGTGTATATTTATTTCATCGTAATGCGTTCAAACTTTCAACTTCTTCAGCGCTGTTTGTTCGTCCATGTGTGCAAATTGTGATCACCGTATCGTGTGTGTCCTTCCATCTGTCTGTCCATTAATTCATGTGTTCGTGTGTTTGTTTGTCTGAGTTAATAAAATCCTATCTGGAAGTATGTTCGTAGCATATGCAGTGTGTCCTGTCTGTAACCGGACGTGTGCACAGTCCGATAAAAAGACGGATGGAATGAAGGACTTTGATCACCGTGTTCAACCAGATACATTGTGTATGTAATCATTATATTCGTTCTTTCTCTCTTTTTTGTTCGTTTTTTATTTTCGTTCGATAGTTATTGTTTTCTTTCTTTCACTTCGGGCGTGCGTTTGTTCGTTCTTTCGACCGTTTATTGTTCGCTCATTAACAGATAAGTTTGATTTTATGCAAAGAGAAAATTATCATAAACGATCATCTGATCGATAACATGAATTATTTGCTGGATGGAAATCCCGTGTTTTGAATTATAGAATTATAGAATCTGTTTCATTTCTCTATTTTTTTCCCCGTAATTTGTGAGTTCGTAGGCTTTTATCATTTAATGTAGGTGTTGATTATAGATTATATGATTTGTGAATATAGACATTTGTCATATTAACTGTACAGGGTTTTAAATATTCAAATGTCGTCAATTTGAAAATGGCGAAAATATAGCCCTCCAAATATGGTCATTTCGTTCAATTTTTATCGTAAATTTTTACCGTTTGTATGAGATTTCCAATAAAATCTTTAGAAGATTGGATGTGAAAGACTAATTTCAAGGTCATACGATTCAAAATGGCGGAGATATAAACACTTCAATTGTCCTTTCGGCGATTTTATTTTGTACGTTTGGATGTTTTGTGTATGATGTAGTTGCACGAATGTGATGAGATTACATTATGTGCCAAAGGGAGATAACCGTCACTCTAATTGTACGAGTTTTTTCCCCACTGGTCGAATAGATCTTCATAAGAAAGGAGAATGAACGTGGAGTTGAAATCAAACACATCCCGTGTTTATGTCTTGTTGTAGAAGAATCAAGACATGTAGAGCGAGTTCCCCAACCCAACCTCACGTCCATGACACAACTGTAGTTTGGTAAAAGGCTTCAAGTACTACAAGTTTATTCAGAATATCTTTGTAAAGAAAATCAAAAGGTGCCTTAGAGGCGGGCCGTAGAGTCAAATTAAAATTCAGATTAAAAAAATATTAAAAAGATCTTATCATTACTTATTTCAATACATAGGTGGAAATCCCGTGTTCTGATCGCGATCAAAATCTAGTTATTATTCTTTTTGTTCCGTTTGACCTCTTGTTGCATAAGTACATATGTCATGAGTGAATAAAAAAATCTTGAAATCATATAACACAGGCAAAGGTAATTATATGTTGCCATTGTCTATATTGGATTTGTAATGGTTGATAAGAAATAAAAGTGTACTTTATTTACACAAAGACTTGCTATGTTTTAATCTCAGTTATCTGGTTTTGATTCAGAAAAGAAAGCAAGAGGCCCAGTGGGCCTGTATCGCTCATCTGGTTTGTAATGCCAAGTAATGTTCTGAATACAGGTTCATTGTTTCTATTCTGAAGGAATTTGAATATTTACCTCTAATTCCCCTATTGGACCCGCCCCTCCTGCCCCCAAGAGGTCAGAGCCAACGATTTATACAAGGTTCTGTCCCCTTCCCCCAAAGGATGTTTGTTGCCAAATTTGGTCAGATTCTAAGCAGAACTCTAGGTCACGTAGCGATTTAGAAGGATTTACCTCTATTTTCCCTATTGGGGCCCCGCCTCTTCCTGCCCCCTCAGGGTCAGAGCCAAAATTTATACAAGTTCTGTTCAACTTTCGCCAAGGATGTTTTGTGGCCAAATTTGGTTACAATCCATAGAGAACTCTAGGACAAGTAGCGATTTTATAGGATATGCCCTCTATTTCACATATTGGGCCCCCGCCCCTCCAGCCCCCGAGGGACCAGAGCCCAAAATTTATTCCAAGTCAGTCTGTTCCCGTTCCCCCAAGGATGTGTTGTGGCCAAATTTGGTTACAATTCCATGCAGAACACTAAGACCAGTACATGTAGCGATTGATAAGATTTACCTCTATTTTCCCCTATTGGGCCCGCACTCTCCTCCTCCCCCTGGGGGTCAGATCCAAACATATTACCAAGTTCTGTTTTCTCCCGTATACCCCTTCCTACACGCCTTCTGGTGGGTGTGGTGGGTGGGGTGGTTAGAGCCAAAATTTATACAACACTATCTCTTCCCCAAGGACAATTTCGTGGTAGCAATTTTACAATAGAATCTCTTACGAAAACTAATTCCTAACGACTATAGCGATTTAAAGCCCCTTTCCTGTCTCCCCCCTGTAGGACCAGCAACCTGCTTACTCGCCTACGTCAGAGCCAAAGTTATACAAACTCAGTTCTTATTCTCCCAAGGATATTTCTTCTCTCTGATCTTGGCCAAATTTGTTCTACATTGCCATGCAGAACTCTTTATTATCCTAGATAGCGAATTAATAAGGATTTATCCTCTATTATCTCCGCTATTGGATGCCTCGCACTCTCCTGCCAGCCCCCCGGGGTATCTCGAGTTCCTCAAAAGTTTATTCAAGATCTATCTGTTTCTTCCCTCTTCACCCACTATACTCGTTGTTTTCTTTTGAGGCCAAATTTGGTTACATTCCATGATCATATATTTTAACAACGCTAGTCTAGCGTTTTAAATGGTATACATCTCTACATTTCCCCTATTCGGGCTCCCCCGAGCCTCTCTCTCATGCCCCCTAGGGTGTATCAGAGCCAAAATTTATACAAGTTCTATTTCTCCTCTATTCTCCCCCAACAGATCATGTTATGGTCCTAAATTTGGTTACATTCCATGTAGATAACTCTATGACACTAGTCAGCGATTTAAAAGGAGTTTTACCTCTATTTACCCATATTTGGCTGGGGGCCCCGCCCCACATCCTGCCCCCTAGAGGGGGGTCATAGCTCAAAAATTATACAAGTTCTGAGTTCCACCTTCCCCCAAGGAATGATTTGTTGGCAAAATTTTAGTTACAATCCATTTCTAGAACTCTATGACTTACGGTAGTCGATTTATAAGGATTTACCTCTATTTCCCTATTTGGCCTCCACGCCCTTCCTAGCCCCCGGGGGGTCAGAGCCCTCAAAATTTATTAATACAAACTCTATTCCCCTTCTCCCAAGGAATGTTTCTGGCCAAAATTTGGTTACATTCCATGCAGAACGTCTATGACTAGTAGCAATTTAAAAGGATTTACCTCTATTTCCCCTATTTGGCCCCGCCCTTCCTAAAACCCCCGGCGGTCAGAGCCAAAATTTATCTAGGACTAGTAGCAATTTAAAGGATTTATCTCTATTTCCCCTATTGGGCCCTAACCTCCTGCCCCGGTGATGAGAGCCAAAATTCATACAAACTCTATTCCCAAGGATGTTTCTGGCCAAATTTGGTTACATTCCATGCAGAACTCTATGACTAGTAGCCATTTAAAGGAAATGTTGACTGACAGACAGACGGACGGACGACGGGCGACGCGCCATGACACAAACTAACTGGCCCTTCGGGCCAGGTGAGCTTAAAATCTAAAAATTCTACTGTCGATAAATATGCATATAAACGTTCCTGGGGAAGCAAAATACTTCTTCTCGTACATTTATTCCGATTTCATTATGTGTTCACACAATAAAGCACAGTCAATTACTTCGCAGCATGTGAATTACATGTACATGTAATTCCTAGGCATACATAATTCACGCTTAACAAAAAGGACTGCTATGATGCACAATGATACTTTGAAAGATAAGGAAGACCGTCGTTGTCTACGAATTCACTCCAAACTTTGTGGACATGCGTCTTGTATATCTACTCTTACTAGTTCTAGTGTACATGTATGTCATTGTAAAAGCGGTTTTGATTAATTATACTTCAAATCTATGCCCTACAAATTTAACTACACAATTTTGTTCCTGTATCTATCACAATAAACTATTTATAAACCCTGGTGCTACATTGCCGACAAATGATAATTTTTAGCTTTTAAAATCAGGAGCAGACGAATTAGTATATTTCCCCTCAGTAGCAAAAGTTACTTAATTTACACTTTAACCATTATTGAAAAATTTGAGCTTATTGAAGTATTTAAAATAATTAATTGCATCCTGAAAACAATCATGGCATTATGCCCTATATGGAATTATGAACCGATTGTACAGACAACAAAAGCAAAACAAATTATCTTACACATTGTGTGTATTGTTTAGACATATATACATAATATGATGTGTGTACAATAAGGCATCAATTATAGTCCAAATGATTAAATATTGTTTATAATACGTCGGCGGCGAGGCATAAATCTTTAAAAATTTTAGATATTAATACAAAATATATATTTTGATCATTATAAGTCATTTCTCAAGACTGAATTTATAGCACACAATTATTAAATAATATCAATATTAAAATATGAATATCACTCATTTGAAATCTTAAACCCAAATTCACTGGTCATCAAAAGTCTAATTAGACAACTACACAAACATGTATTACTAACTAGTATCGCACATGCCATACTCCTTAAACAAGAGGCCCAGAGGGCCTGTCATCGCTCACCTGGTTTGTAATGCCTAGGGAATGTTCTGATTACAAGTTCATTGTTTCTTTTCTGAAAGGATTTGAATATTTACCTCTAATTCCCCTATTGGGCCCCACTCTTTACTGCCTCAGGGTGTCAAAGCAAAATTTATACAAATTCTGTTAACCCCAAGGATATTTTCTGGCCAAATTTGGTTACAATCCAAGCAGAACTTTATGGCTATAGCGATTTATCGGATTTACCCTCTTATTTCTCCCTATTGGGCCCACGCCCTCCTGCCCCCAGGGGGTCAGAGCCAATAATTTATACAAACTGTATGTCCCTGTGTATCCCCCAGAATCGCGAATGTTTGTGGACCTCAAATTTGTGTCTAGCGATTACATGCAGACAAGATCGCTCATATGACCCAAGTACAGCGATTTAAAGGATTTCCTTCTGAAGTTTCCCTTGGTTGGAACTCGGGGCCTACACCATCCTAGTACGGGAAGGGAGTCAGAAGCCCAAAATTTTTAACCAAGTTCTATTCCCCTTTGTCCCCAAGGATGATTTCTGGTGCCAAACTTTTGGTTACATTCTCATGCAGAACGCTCTTACGGACTAAGTAGCGAATTAAAAGGATTTACCTTTATTTCCCCCTATTTTGGCCACGCCACACGTCCCTGCCCCCGGGGGTACGGTTCAGAGCCATGTAAAGTTATGACAAGTTCTGTTCCCCTTCCCCCAAGGATGTTTCTATCGCGCGCGCTGGCCAAATCTTGGTTACATTCCATGCAGAACTCTTTATGACTAGTAGCGTTTAAAAGGATTTAACCTCTATTTTCCCCTATTGGGCCCCGCACTTCCTGCCCCCGGGGATCGAGAGCCCAAAAAGTTATTCAAACTATATTCCACTCTGCTACAAGTGATGTTTCTGGGCCCCAGTAAATTATGGTCACATTTCCACTGTGAGAGATAGCTCTGATGTGACTAACGTCAGCTATTTGAAAAAGGATTCATCTGTATTTCACCTATAGAGTGCTGCGCTCGCACCCCATCTCTGACTGCGAATGATGTTTAGTGACCAAAAAATTATATAACAACTCTATTCCCCTTCCACAAGGATGTTTCTGGCACATAGTTTGGGTTACATTTGCCATGCATAAATGACTCGATGGTATCTGTGAAGCGTGTGTTTTAAAGGGACTTCAGTCCTGTTTTAATTTCCCTTAGATAAGGCTACCGCACCTCCTGACCCGGGAAGTTGATTGCCAGAAATTGATTATAAAAACTCTATTCCCATTCCTATCCAAGATGTATTCTGGCCAAATCTGTGAGGTTACCATTCTCGGTTAGAACGTCTAATGGACTGAGAGTACATGTGGTGTTATCTTAAAGGATTTAAATCACTTATTTCCCCTAGCGAGGCCACCGATACCTTCCTACACCGGCTGAACAGGTTTATGAGAGCCAAAAATTATAATATCTGAACGTCATGGTTCCGCGCACTGTCCTACCCAAGGGATGTTTTCTGGCGCCAGATGAAATTTCGGTTAGACAGTTACCATGCAGAAACTCTATGATAGATATCGCCGATTAAAAATGTTCATATCTCAGATAGAGTATCCCTAAGATTGAGGCTACCGCACTTCCTAACCATCCGAATGGGGTCAGAGGCCCGTGAAAATATTAATATACCGAAACTCTATTTTTCCTTTCCCCAAGGATAGTTTGGTGGGCCTAAGTTTGATTACATGCCATGCAGAAAAACTCTATCGAAACGCGTATCTATTTGAACGGTGTTAGTGCCTGTAGATGTATACCCCTATTAGGGTCACTACTACCTCTGAGACCGCAAAGGGTATTGTTGTAAGAGACACATGTTTATGTTCTAGTGAGTGCTTCTCTTCGAGTTCCCACAGGAGGATGAGAGTTGTGTGTGGTCAAAAAAAAGTTTGGTTACATTCATAATTAGTGCAGAACTCTATGACTAGTAGCAAATTTAAAAAGGGTAATTATCTCTATTTAACCACAATAATTTGGGGGATCCAGAAACCTCCTGATCACAATACCGGGTGAATGAGAGCAAAAATGCATTATCAAAAACTCTATAGTGACCCTATGCACCCAGAGGATGTTGTCTGGCCAAATTAGGTATACGAATCTCACATGACAGAAGACTCAGAATGACTAAGGTAGATCCGAAAGAGTTAAAGGAAATGTTTGACTGAAGACAGACAGATATGGGAGGACCCAGAACGACGGGCGACGGCGCCAAACGGATGACAAAACTTCCTAAGGCCCTTCGGAGCCAGGAGTGAGCTTAAAATTTAAAAAATTCATACTGTGAATATTAAACTAAGGATAAATAATAAACGAGTACATGGGAAGCAAAATACTTCTTCCTCGTTACATATTATTACGATGTCATATATGGAGTTCACACAATAAACAAATCAAATTAAATTATATTAGCAGCAATATGTGATTTACTTGATGAACATGGTAAAATTCCTAGGGCATAAATAATTTGCGTAGAACAATATAGGACTGACTATGATGACACAATGAGAAGAATTTAAACAGATAAGAAAGATTCGATCGTTAGATGTCGTACGGAAATTCACTCCAGAAACTTAAGTGGGACTATGCGTTCTTATGTATATCTTACTCTTACTAGTTCTTAGTGTACATGTTTGTCATTGTTAAAGATGCAGGGGTTTGATACAAAAGAGATTTAATAGATTAAAATCATAATGGCCGCTTCAATGATTTAACTACACAAAGTTTTTGATCCTTGATATCATATTCTACAATAAAAGACTATTTATAAAGCCTGGGTGGCTAAATTGCCGACAAAAATGAGTAATTTTTAAGCTTATTAAAAAATATACAGGAGCCAGGACGAATTGATATTGAATGATCCCCTCTGATAGAGCACAGTTACTTAATTTACACTTTAAACCATTATTTAAAAATTTGAGCTTATTGAAGTATTTTAAAATAGAGTTAATTGCATCCTGAAAACAACATCATGGCAACTTATGCCTTATATGGAAGAATTATGAACCGATTGTAATAAGATACAGACAAATATCAAAAGCAAAAAGAATTATCTACTCCACATTGTGTGTATTGTTTAGAACATATATACATAATTATGATGTGATGTACAATAAGGCCATCAAATTATAGTTCCAAATGATTAAATATTGTTTTATAATACGTCGGCGGCGAGGCATAAATCTTTAAAATTTTTAGATATTAATACAAAATATATATTTTGTATCATTATAAGTCAATTTCTCAAGACTGAAGATTTATAGCACACAAATTATTAAATAATATTCAAATATTAAAATATGAATATCACTCATTTGAAATCTTAAACCCAAATTCACTGGTCATCATCAGAAAGTCTAGATTATTAGACATCTACACAAACAATGTATTACTAACTAGTATCGCCATGCCATACTCCTTAAACTGAAGAAGGCCCAGTGGGGCCTGTATCGCTCACTCTGGTTTGTAATTCCTAGGAATGTTACTTGAATACAAGATATCAGTTGTTTCTTTTCTGGAAGAAATCTTGGAATATTTTACCTCTAATACTCCCCTATTGGGCCCGGCCTCTCGTCTTTGTGCTTCTCAAGGGTGTCAAAGCCAAGAATTTATAAGATAAAATTCTCTGATTTACCCCAAGGATGTTTCTGGGAACAATTTTGTTATACAAAATCCAAGCAGAAATATAATGGGCTAGTAGCGATTTAGCGGATTTAACCTGACTACTTCCACTAATGGGCCTCGCCATCCTCCTGCACCTCAGGGGTCCAGAGCCAAAAAAATTTAAACAATTTTTTGTTTTCCTTGTCCCAAGGATGATAAATTTCTGAAGCAGAATTTTGGTTACAAATCTCTTGCAAGAAAACTCTAGGACATAGTAGCGATTTTATAGGGATTTTATCCACTATTTCCCCTATTGCGGGCACCATCCATCTTGCCCCCAGAGAATCAGAGCCAAAATTTATATACAAATTTCTGTTCCCCTTCCCCAAGATGTCACTGGTCAAATTTGGATACAATTCCTGCAGAACTCTAGATAAGAAGCGATTTACATGATCTTACTTCTATTGCCCCTATTGAACCCCGCCCCTCCTGCCTCTTCCGGGGGAGTCCAGAGCCAAATTTATACGAGTGCTATTCCTCCTTCCCCCAAGGATATTTGTGGCTATATTTGGTTACAATCCATGCTAACTGTATAGGCCCAGTAGCGATTTTATAGATTTACCTCTATTTCCCCTATTGGGCCCCGCCCCTCCTGCCCCAGTGTGAAAGAATATAATATAGACACAGAGTTGCATGAATTCCCTTCCCTCGAAAGGATGAGTATTAGTGGCCAAGAAATTGTTATGGTTTACAAATCCCATGCACAGAGAAACTCTAGGTACAAAGTAGAGCGAATTATATGAGAATTTTACCTCTATTAGTTCCCCTAATTGGTCCCCGCCCCTGACCTGCCCCAGAGGGGGGTCAGCAGCAAAAATGTATATTAGACAAGAATCTGTTCACCCTTCCCCCAAGGATGTGATAGGCGCCAGAAATTGGTTAAAAAGAGTACCTGACAGAAATAGCTAATGTCAAGTTAGCGAATTCATATAAGAGAAAGATATACATCATCTATTCTTTCCCAAGAATATTGGGAGCCTCTAGCACTCTACCTGGCACCACCAGGGGTTCAGAAAGAAAAGACAAAAACAACCAAAATTTACAAACAAGTTAATCTGTTCCCTTTCCACTTAAGGATAGTTTTGTTGGTCAAAAATTTTGGTTACAATCCATGCAGAAATGTGGGGGACAAGTAGACGAATTCATAGGGATTTACCTCTATTTCCGCCTATTGGGAGACTACCGCCCCTCTTGCCCCCAGGAGGTCAGAGGCCTAAAATTACTATACAAGAAGATTCTGTTCCTGCCTATCTGCCAAGGTTGTTTGTGGCCAAACTTTGGATACAATCCATTCAAGAACTCATAGGGACAATAGTAGCGATTATATAGGATTTACCTCTATTTTTCCCCCCTATTGGGCCCCCGCCCCGCCCCTCCCTGGCCCCCCGGGGGTCAGAGCCAAAAATTTTATACTAAGTTCTTGTTCGCCCTTCCGCCCCCAAGGAATTGTTTTTTTTGGGTTGGCCAATTTTTTTATTTGAGGTTAACAATCCATGGCCAGAAAACTCCAAAGTAGCGGATTTGCAGTCACTCAGAGCCAAGTAGGCGATTTATAGGATATACCTCTATTTCCCCAATTGGGCCCAGCCCTCTCCTGCCACTCCCGGGGGTTCCAGAGGCCAATTTATAGCAAGTTTCTTTCAGCCCCCTTCCCCAAGGATGTTTTAGGCCAATGTGATAGTTTACAATTCATGCAGAACTTCCCCCCTAGGACATAGTAGCTGATTTAATAGGAGATTTACCTTTATTATCCTATTGGGCCCCGCCACTCTCCTGATACCTCGGGGAGTACAAGAGCCAATACTTCTTATAACAGAGGTGTCGGGTTTTACCCCTCTCCCACCATGAGATGAATGATGACTAAGAAGAGTGGTATTACTAATGATCTATGCCAGAAACTCTATGACTAGTAGCGTTTTACACAGGAAATGTTGACGGACGGACTACGGCAAACGTGTCGATCGGAAGCCGACGCCAATGACTCATAAGCTTCACACGGCGCCTTCGGGCCAGTCTGAGCTTAAAAAACGAAAATAAAGCAGTTCACCAGCTGATCACAGAATGCAACAATTCACATAAAAAGAAAAATGTAAAGGCTCACTACCTTTCCGAAACAAAAATTAAAAGTTTCTTTAAAGCAAAAATAGCATAAGAAAGTGTATATCGAGGGTCAAAATGAGGTACAGTAACAACATCAAAGAAATACAAGATTCCCTGCCTAATCTATATTACATGTACAATGAAGATTTTATTTCGCTGTTTTGCCGTCTGGCGCAGTGATAGGCAACTAACGTGCGGTAATTAGGACGACGGCGGAAAATAAATATTTTATGTATTCTAGTTAAATTGTTCAAAAGGTGAGGATAAGTATTGTATTAACGGTAAGTTATAACTCTTGTGACTCTACAAAATTATCAATCTCGTTTAAATTCTCATTTAAAAAAAATAAAATCCGTTTCGGAAAGATAGATGGCCTTTAATAATCCTCCATTCTGATTGTGTGTACAGTAACAATATATTACAGGGTATACCAACTGTAGTAAAGCGTACAAATGTTGACATGACATTGTATGAAAATATATTTCTCATCATTAAAAAGTAAGTGATGTCATCAGGTACACGGACATACCTGCAGGAAAATATATCACCATAATACAAAAACGTAAATTTACTTTGAAAACTTCATATAAACCTTTTTTTTCTGCTAAAAATCTTGCTGAAGATTATTAACCTTACTAAATAGCATTAAAATACTAAATTTATGTGTACATCAAATTCATTTTTATTTTTAAAATTGTAACATGTACTGTACTGATTAATACTGTACAACACGAATTATTTCTGGGTAGTTTGTTTCCAGGTTTACAGTTTTCAAATCATTTCATAGACACAAATACTCGTGGTTAGCCGATGGAACAACGATAATAACGATGTACATAATATTCGTTGTCTTGATATAACCATGGTTCTGTTGCAACCACGACACCAACGGAAATCTACGACAACAACGTTGCAAAAATCCAGCAAATGTCGCCATTTTGTTACACATTTAACGTTTACTGACATCGAGTCATAAGGCATCCACTGAAAATCACACCATTTTTCCATATTACATTAGTACTAGTTATATTAACGTATACAAAAATAAGAAATTCACTGGATCATGTGATAAGTATAGGTGCCCAATTGAAGCTAAATGTGAAATAATTTTATGTCTCAAAATTCATTAATCGCCCTTTAAAAATATATGTACACACGTAAGAGCGTAAGACACTTGCTAATGTTATATAAACCAATGTCCAGTTCCTACATAAGTCGGAAAAAGTTTCATTACTAGTGAATGTTGTATGTCTTACTATAGAATTTCAACAATACAAAATAAATCTGTAACAAAAATAAACAAGTCTCATAGTATATAGTATAGCAATATTGATGCCCAGGTAATCCAATGTTGGAGTATGTAATATGTATTATGAGATAATTAATATGAAATGATAAATGCAGAAAAACACACGCACTTTCCCCCTTTGATCAGGGCTTAAGACTGTTGTTTAAGGAAAATGAAATATCAAGTAATCTGGAATGGTATTAAGCATTTAGTTATGACTGTACTTTTTGATAACTCTTTTCGTGTTTCACATAGAAGCTTGATAAGTGTGTTTCATTCTAAATGTGATAATCGAAGCAGTATCAAGGATGTACATGTACATGTAGTCCTCATCTACGATCCTTGCATATAAAGCAAACCTCACTATCACAAACTCTCACACAAGTAGGCTAAACCGAATCTGATTAAAAATTCAGATCCTTATCAATCCCATTAAAGGGGTCACATTCTGGTGACCTTTAGAAATGGTCCATCAAAGTTTTGCTTCCAGAATCCAGGAAGTGAATTCACATAGCTTACTTTAGCTTTCGCACTTGATCTAGCCTGTCTCTCATTTCTCTATAACTCACTCCCTTTACCGGATATACTCACTCCCTTTACCGGATATACTCACTCCCTTTACCGGATATTCTATTTTTCTCTAAGCTTTCTCGCTCATCTACATTAGTTCTACTTGCCACGCGCCCACGACTGTCTCGCCTGCCTCCACATCCTCTCTATTCTCAAACTCCCCCTTCCTGTCTTTTCCCCCTGCTTTTTTTTCTGCTCACTCTCGCTGTCTTTTTTCTCTTTCCCTCTCTCGTTCTGTTTTTTTTTCCTCCCCTTCCCCTATCGCTTTATGTATTTTCTCTCTCTCACCTTCTCTCTGTATTTCTCTCTATCTTTCTGTATTTTCTCTCCACGTTGCTCCTTACTCTCACTACCCTCCTCTCTATCTCGATTCTCCTCTCTTTCTCTCTATCTCCGTCAGAAACAATTACTGTTAGAAACAATGAGACTTGTTATTGTGAAAGATAAGAAAAAAAAATATATATATATATACATATGCTATATACCATTGTCGCATTGGGACCATATATGCATAGAGAATGACCTTATAGTCCTGAGTGCTAAAAAAAAAAAAAAAAAAAAAAGGAAGTGAATTCCAGGGGACAAAATAGTACGAAAGATCTGTCATAATTATGTTCGTATATTGAAGCTTGTTACCGCTACTTCTCTGAAAGCACTGAAGAGATTTGTCTCAAATTTCATGGACAGGTTCCCTATTACATGTACGTAGTCATCTCTCCAAAAAAAGCAACCGCAAAGCTTAATGTATATGTAGATGTATGGTGGGGCGAAATGAGGTTATTCAATTGATGTACATGTAGCTAGGTGTAGAAAATTCATGTAATATAAAGGTGACCACAACGTGAGGACTACATACACAATGTATATTGATATTGGTATTTGTTTTTTGAATACTCTAATGTAGCCTAAATTTTCTTAAATACAAACCCGTTAAACTGTCCATATTTAATATTTGTACCGTTTAGTCCTTTTTCGTTTGGGATGAACGTGATGGTCATACCCTCGTGCTGTTTTTGGATCACCCCTCCATCTCCATAGTAACTAACAGGGCCTTCCATCACCATTAAAACAGTAAAGCAGGTTTCTCTCTCCATTTGTAATGGCGGTTCAATCTCGATCGGATATGTCTTGGTGAAGCCATCTGTTTCAAGTTCAATGTTTTTCTCATACACTGGGTGTTCACCATCTTTCAAAATCTTAATCTTGATTCTATAGGAGGCGTTATATTGGCAGCTCCCATACACCAGCACTGCATGCATCATGACATTTTTCGATAACATGAAAGAAATGGCGTCAGCATTTCCGCGGTGATAACCTTTCCCACTCTTCACCCCAGAAAATCTTTGGAAGACAACCCTCCTATCCCTAGGTGGGTCTGGATGGTCTGCTTTGCTTGTGGTTAAGAATTTAAAATGCTCCACTAGTTCTGATTCTGTCAAAATACCCATGTGAGAGACTTTTTCTGAGAAATAGGATAATTCCATTCTTGCAAATCGAATATATGGCAACACATTAACCAATAAAATCCCGAATGGAAGTAGTTGGTAGCAATGCAGTTCTGCATCTGTGCCTACCCCACTTCACCACAGCTTCAAATATGTCTTTTTCCTCCATATTGACACGGTCGTGTTTCACGACTTCGATCAAGGTAGGCAAATTTAAATCTAGGAATCCTTTTGTCCCAAACACGGCAAAACTATGGAGGATGATATACTGAAGGCAGAGTTGTTTGATTTCCTCCTGCATCCACGTACAAGCGTGCATCAGCACCCAGCATACTTTGCTAGTCGATATCGCGGTCTTAATTCGCTGGGTACACTTTTCAGCAAGGCCTTTCAAGTTGTATTTCTGAGCTGCATACAGGACAGGAAAACTGTCGGAAATATCTACTCTGTCATCATCACAGTAAATATACCTGTAAAGAAGGAAAATCATAGTGAATACAACTTAGTATCCATAATTGGAACTAAATATTAGACTTCAACTTGGAGACAATCACTTCTAAGCATCAGTTGAAAATGTCCGTTTATACCAGAAATTAACTGGTCAGCATGATATGTCCACTCTGGTCAGTTTGTGCCACGCTTACATTAGCTTACACTGCATCCCCTTTAAACATCCAATCCACACCAGTCAATCGCAAGTACTTTTAGGATTTTTCTCGCACCTCGGACAGGGAAATCTCACATGATACCCATGCAGTGCTAGATTTTTCTATCTCGTCCGATCTGTCTGGTACCTTTACGCGATTTTTGGCGCCATTTTACGCCATTCATGAAACAGTCCACACATATGACGTTATACTCTCGAATCGATGACGTTACCCGCTTCAGACATTCAGCATTTACCATGCATTGTTTGGTTGTTGTTTTTAATTAATAAAACAGTATGTACCGATTGATCAGTGTTTTTCTTTGATATAACCGAACTAGAGTTTTACGCAGGATGACTAAATTCGAAGCGCAGATGAAATGGTCAATCGGCTATGAACCAAGAGGCCAAGGCGGGATACTTTAACTCTGACCGCGTTTATAGATGGTTTTATTATATCTTAGAGGCGCGAGAAAAAAATCTATTACCTGTAAGTGATCGAGATCGGGTTATCTCAGTCTTGGGCTAAGATTTTGTAACATATCAGCCTCGGCTAACGCCTCGGTTGGGATTAGGTTAGAATATTTTAACCCTCGACTGAGATAACCCGATCTCGATCACTTACAGGTAACAGATTTTATTAGTTTAGAACTACATGCATGGTCCTGTCTGAGGCCTTACAAAGTTCTGTAAACAATAAATAATAATTAACTCCTAAATGGCTATTTGATGCATTGGTGGACTTAAATGTCAGTTATTCCAAATAATTTGAAAACTTAAATTAATTAATAGTTGTTGTCTAAAACCAACTGATAATCAATTTACATCATCACATCAGAATCCCTCTTTATTATTTCTGCTTTACATAGATCATTATAGTCAATTGTCAGTATAACGTGCTTCTTGTGAACATGCAATTAGCTATGTCTTCCATGGTAAGAAGTGTATTGTATGAGTTTTGTGGAAAGTACGCTGACCGAAGTTACAACAATAAAAGAAGCATAAAAATAATTAGTATTATAGCCCAAAACCCACAACAAAGTTAGGATGGGTTATAAACTGCAGTCAACTTGTTTGACTAGGAGACACTAGGATCCTTGAAACGAAATTTACAGATAAACTCACAACATATAAAAGAACATGCTCACAAATTCATAGCCAGAACCAAACTGGAGTACCTCTTCTCTGTATGGGACCCTCACCAGGCAAATCAAATCATGCAAATCGGAAAAAATACAACGCAGAGCAGCACGCTACACAACAAGCAGATACCAATACACAAGTTCAGTACAAGACATGATGGAAAACCTCAACTGGACCACTACAAACACGCAGAACAAGAACACGATTAATATTATTTTACAAAATCACACACCATCATGTGGCAATAGACTATAGTCAAATTCTTCATCTGACAGACTACAGGACCAGACAATCACACCCATTCACATATAGACAAATAGTGGCACCAAGGACATATTCAAACGTTTTTCCACACACAATTAAACAATGGAACATCGTACCCGTGGCTACAGTACAAAGCACTACACGAGAGGTCTTCAAGTAACATATCCTAAAAACAGAACTTGAAGACCCCACTCCCTAAAATTCTATCATATTTTTATCTTATAACTAAAAAAGAAAGAAAAAGAAATAACCTGCCCCTTCACAATCACTGTAAATAACTTCAATCTTTTTTTTTCACAATCACATCCCTGCCAGTCCACATAATGTAATCATCGACATCGATGGAATTGTGTCTACTAAAAGAAGAAGACTGTTCTTCCGTCTGTTCGTCTATAGTAAAATGTTTGGAGGCAGTGTTTTTGTTTTCCTCTAATTTATTGTTGAGAAAGTAACAATGAAGTTCGCTACACAGATTTTTGAAGACAAATGTCCTCAACTACTGGATCAATTTCAACTTGGATTTTGATAACTGAAGTTTGTTGGCAGCAACATTTGGTACCATGTAATTGTCATGGAAACCACATCATGATATTTGTAATAGATTGCTGAGATTGGCTTGAATCACAAATCATTGATCACAAATCGATCATCTGCTTTAATATGAGTATATTATTTACTTGGTAGTGTTATCATGTACTTAATCAGTGATAAATACTACGTACGCATACTCACAGAATTTTAAAAGGACCATGAAATTTCTGGAATGGGTATCATGTACCCATTGTTTATACAAAAACCATTGAAAAGGACCCACAAAAAATAATCGTATTGAACATTGGACTTAATCATTTAGATTAGAAATGTCAATATAACCAATCTAAATAGTCCTACATTCCAAGGATTTATTATATTTTATTTATTATATGGGATGTGAGCAATAGTTTTATATATTTTGCTTTGTAGCTATGTAGTCAAATCAGCTCACCTACTGAATTGAATTACAATATATAGTTATGGTTTAACTTGAATAGATTTTTTTTATGTTATGAAGATATACATGTAACACCAAAAATCTGAGTGTACTCTAAATAAACTGCTTTTATGATGAGTTCAATATTCAATATTCATTTTGGGACTCTTTAGTCTATGAAATCATAACAACCTCATCTCAGCCAATCAGAAGCAACGTTACAAACGGCGACGTCCCATTTTTTCCTTTATGGACTGATAAAGTATCATATTCCGACCTATCAGACTCATTGTTATACTTCCGTCATTTCACTCAGAATTTAATCACGGGGAAATAACTCTAATAGATCAGAATGATTTATCACTACTATCAAGTCTACCCTACTATATATTGTCACAGTAAATAAATCTAATAAGGGCGCAGCCCTTCCTGCCCGAAGTGCAAGAAGTGCGAAGAACTTCTAAGGTAACAGATACACCAAAATTAAAGAAAAAACACAATCTTCAAAATTCAATCCTACACACTGACAGCTTCAGTTTGTGGCCTCCATTTTTTTCATACATATGGGGAGGTTGTGCATTGCTCCGGTACTGCTCTCCACAGTAAATAGATATTTAACTAATGCAAATGCATAACAGGAGTAATTAAACTTTTTTCATTATTTTGAAAATAATAATAACACTTTGAAAATTAAAAGCTATAGAATGCAGTCAAAATATCCACCAAGGCAAAGATGTGCACATTCAGTCATATTATATGGAAGTATCATGGTATATAATATTTTTTTAAAGGTTTTTATTACTTATAAGAGGGAAATGATACATACCGTAAGTTACCCTCACACAGGAGGGGGTCCATTCAACTAGCAACTTTCATACTTTCATATTTTAATTTAAAAGGCACATTGTAAATTGCAGGGTTCAAGCAGAAGAAAAATAACTAAAATACAAGAAAACTTGAAACTTCATAAATCTGCATTTGTAATCCCAGACCTATTTTTAAATTGAGGCATTTTAAGCTGTAAAGTTTCAGATGGTCTGAGATAAAATTCAGTGTAAACAAATGTTAACTTTTGGAGTATTATGGAACTGACTATCATTCAAAAAGGTTTGTATAAATATAAAATGTCCTTAAAGTGAATAGTCGGGCAAAGAATACCAGTCTAAATGCGTTCATTGGCCTTCCAAAAGTTCTCATATATTAATACGACGGTCAAGTTCTGCTTACGTTTCCCAGTTCTGACCATTAAAAGAAAGAAAAAAGTTGAAAGCATTGAAAGCGAGGCTGCGTGGAAATGTAACCACCGGACATAGTCAGCCGGGAGGACGTTTTAGGATTCCTATACTTTAAATTAATTTCTTCGTACGCAGATAGATTCTGACGAGAGATTTTATTTTTTTTATCTATTTCATAAGAAATTATACTGGATACATTCACACCATTTTTACTGACTTTAGCCATCCTTGCCCAACTGTTCACTTTAATTTAATTGCCTTTTCTTGACTGCTTGAACCCTGTTTTAAGAACCACATGAATACTGGTATGTTTGTTTGTACAGTACAGTTGTGTAGAATATTAATATGGCAAATACATGGACACACAATTTTACCTCTCAACCACAGTTAGATTCCCAGACAATGTATATATTGGCTGACGAGAGTGCCTCACCTAACCTATTGCTTTCCACTTCCTGTAGTGAGAGGTAATTATATATAGTTTTATAAAATAAAATCATCATTTCTTACTCCTTTAATTACATTTCTTTGGGTGAATATTAGAGTATAGAGAGATAAGAGTGAGGGGTAAGTCTAGGAGGAGTAGGAAGGAGGAAAGAGGATGGTACTATCAATATTAATATATATAATTTAATTATATATATGAATAAAAACTTCTGCTTATTCATAAAAGATGGATCAGCAACAGTGTGGTAGCATTGGAGAGTGGTTTTAGGAAAGACGAATATCTACTATAGTTTAGAAAATTTTCCCCATGTTTCCCATTCTTTTTCAATTTTTTCCTTTTCTAAATCACCTTTACCATTTGCAATATATTTTTGCAAATCACAAAAATTGTTTCAAAACACAAATCAGCCCATTTATGGTAAGTGACTTGTGAAAACACCGCATCTTATAGATATAATCTTTTATAATGAGGAGAATTTCATTTTCAGCTTTACACCTGAATATTGTTGAATTTCCAAATGCCTTTACCTGTTTTAAACTCTGTTAGTTGAAGTGAAATGGAGGGGAATGAATGGTCTGATCTGTATCCTGCCTCTATATACTTGATGGAACTATTATAGTAAATTTTCTGACACAAGGAGTCCCAGAAAGCCTGTATCGCTCATCTGGTTTGTAATGACAAGTAATGTTCTGAATACAGGTTCATTGTTTCTTTTCTGAAGGAATTTGAATATTTATCACTAATTCCCCTATTGGGCCTCACCCCTCCTACTCCCAGGGGGTCAGAGCCAAGATCTAGACAAGTTCTGTTCCCCTTCCCCCAAGGATATTTGTGGCCAAATTTGGTCACAATCCATGCAGAAAACTAGGACAAGTAGCGATTTATAGGATTTTTACATCTATTTCCCCTATGGGCCCCGCCCCCCTCCTGCCCCCGTAGGATCAGAGCCAAAATTGATACAAGTTCTAGATCTGTTCCCCTTCCCCACGGATGTTATTGGCCAAATTTGGTTACAATCCATGTAGAACTCAAAGATAAATAGCGATTTATAGGATTTACCTCTAATTCCCCTATTGGGCCCCCGCCTCTCTTGCCCCGGGGAGGGGGTGTGTTGTCAAATTTATACAAGTTCTGTTCCCCTTCCCCCAAGGATGTTTGTGGCCAAATTTGATTACAATCTACCATGCTGAACTCTAGGACAAGAAGCGATTTATAGGACTAAATCACAGGATACACACATATGCACGTACATACACATTATATTTGAGATTTCCAACAGTCATTCATAAAAAAACTCTATGAGTTAGTGAAGTACTGATAGAAAGTTTTCTCTTTTTCCGTTCACTCATATGGCATATACAATGTAGTTTCCCATCAATGCTAAAAGAGTTTTTAACACAGGGGTACAGTGTATATAAATAATTATTGAATCAAGTAGAGATGCCAAAAGAAAGACATGAAAGATTTAATGAAAGAATGGAAATTAGGCTTTAAATAAAATACTGATTGTTAGCTTACACTCAACTGACCCAGTTGAAAACCCCTGACTTTAAATTATTTAACAGAATTTTCATTCTTTGTTTTTCATTTATTGGCATATTTTTAAATTTCATAAACAATTCTAGATCTCCAATTTCATTGATGTCAGATTCTCATGTTTTGCTAGTATTTCATTGGTACAATAATCCTGATCTTTATACTTTGGTTTTATTAGCTTATATTATGTCCTATTATCAGCCAGGGTCATGGAAGGTTTATTTGATGGAGGAAAGCAGGAGTACTCAGAGAAAAAACACTGATCCCCAACATCCAAGAGGTAGAGGGCTTCTGGTAATGCGCTGCCCCACTGTCTTAGTATCTTTTCCTTGACATTAATTGATTGACAAAATAATAGGCTGTCACATGTTCATGCTTTATATCATTTATTAAATACTAAATGTCAAATATAGGTTTACCTATATATACAAAAAAATATATAATAAATTCTAAAAGCTTCAAATTTGTATCTCACATATAAAACATTGAAAATTTACTATTATAGTTATGTATGCTGTAGCCAGTTATTTTCACAGGTTAAATGTTTACAAATATTTACTTCAAACTGTTTAAAATTGAATTTTTGCAAAAATTTTTAATTTTGTAATTTTATGTCAGTGATACAAGTAGATATACTATGTCCTATTGTTTTATGGATCTAATTTACTATTAATTAGGAGATCTCCTCATATTTCAAAAATGTCCTCACGAAAATAAAATGCTTGTATGTGGTTACAACAAAACAACTGACTTAAAATACTTACAACAACATCAACTTGAACGACAATGGATCAATGTCAGGGATGGTTATCACACTGCCCAGCTCAGCCATAGTTCCCTCGAACATAGCAAAGAAAACATTACTTCTAGTCATTAATATTGTTTTATGAGCTCCAATGCGTCTTCGGTTTTCTGCCTGACCAACGATAAAGTGAACATCACAGGCAACTTCCTCTTCGAGGATGTAGCGGTTACACTGGACCAGAGATTTACCCTCCCTCCAGTCCTCAGGCACAGCCCCTCCAGCGGCCATCCTTGGTGAGGGTCTTGTAACAGAAAAAACAAACAATATTTAATTAAAGAATTGATGGTACATGTACATGTTATCTTTATATTATATGAATAATATCTATACAACAGAAGAATATGAAGGTAATTAACAACTGATGTAAACAAAATAGAAGAGGCCTATACAGGTTTTAATGTATACCAGTGGTATGTGATTATAGAAATAATCTTACATGAGTGTTTTATTTCATATGAGAATTTATGAAACGAAAAGTTTCGAGACAAGTTTTCATAAAATGTCATATGGATTAAACACAAATTCAAGATGCTTTTTATCACATAACTACAAAAGCCCTACATTACAAAGAATTTCACATCGAAATGTATCCCAAAAATCCAGGGGAGGCCATCACTTTTCCTGGCATCATTTTATTATTTTCTAAATGACGTTACAATCAATTTTCAATCAATGAAAGTAGATCCAAGTCATGATACACCAGTGACATATATGCAAAAATATTACACTGGCAAAATAAACTTGACTATCAGTTGGGGTGGTTTAAGTGACACATTATGAACAATTTCCAAAATTAGGTGTAGTTTGTAATATACCTAGAAACAAATTAATATAATATATCGTCCATTATTATCTCATTTTTTTTAAAAGTGCAGGTTAATTTACCATCAGATGTAATATATTCCCCTTGTTCCAGTCTTCGGGAAGGAAACATCAACTCCTTCAGATAAATAAAATCCTTCATATCACGAACTGCCACCATGACTATGAAATGTTAATATAGTGGAATATTACTGAACTCATGTGTCACTTTTCACTGTTCCAATCGACATTCTTGATTATTATAATACCAGTGTCCAGATAATCTCTAAATGTGTTTATTCTCATAATCATGTCTTGAAAAGTTGGCCTTAGGTGAGATAGGGCCTTAGACCTTTTGGCCTCGTAGAGTTTTGCCTTGAGTGGCCGTAGAGGTCTCTCTCCAGGCTTCTTATCGAAGAAGAAGTGGCCAGTTTTATATACAGATGACTTTCTTTTTTTATAAAACTTTGGTCAGAGTGATTCTTATATACATTTATGACCCTGGTGGCAATGTAATATGAAGGTTTATTTACCCAAAGGTGTACAAGCCATCAAGAAATTTTACATATGAAGATAAGTAAATCTTCATATCACAAAACAAGAGATCCCAGAGGGATCTTGGCGCCCACCAAAGATTGATCTATGTCTGACAAATGAAAGAGGGATCTTTTCTCTGCTTTTCAAACTTACACTTCTTTTTTCTGCTTTTCAAACTTTAAACTATCAAAATCCAAGATGGTGGTCGCAAAATGCAATAGGCAGAACTAGGGTCCTAGGGGAACCTACATATGAAATTTGAGAACAATCCCTTCAATACTTTCTGAGAAATAGCGGTAACAAACTTTAACTATCAAAATCCAAGATGGCTGCTGGTCGGCCATCTTGTTGACCGATCAGTCCCAAAATGTAATATGCAGAACTAGGGTCATAGAGGAACCTACATATGAAATTTGAGAACAATCCCTTCAATACTTTCTGAGAAATAGCGGTAACAAACTTTATCTATCAAAATCCAAGATGGCCACCGGTCGGCCATCTTGTTGACCGATCAGTCCCAAAATGCAATATGCACAACTGGGGTCCTAGGGGAACCTACATATGAAATTTGAGAAAGATCCCTTCAGTGCTTTCTGAGAAATAGCGGTAACAAACTTTAACTATCAAAATGCAAGATGGCTACCTGGCGGCCATCTTGTTGACCGATCAGTCCCAAAATGCAATATGCACAACTGGGGGTCCTAGGGAACCTACATATGAAATTTGAGAAAGATCCCTTCAGTGCTTTTTGAGAAATAGCCGTAACAAACTTTAACTATCAAAATGCAAGATGGCGGCTGGTCGGCCATCTTGTTGACTGATCAGTCCCAAAATGCAATATGCACTACTAGGGTCCTAGGGGAACCTACATATGAAATTTGAGAACAATCCCTTCAGTAATTTCTGAGAATTAGCCGTAACAAACTTTAACTATCAAAATCCAAGATGGCGGCTGGTGGGCCATCTTAATGACCAATCAGTCCCAAAATGCAATATGCACAACTGGGGTCCTAGGGGAACCTACATATGAAATTTGAGAAAGATCCCTTCAATGCTTTCTGAGAATTAGCACCCCGGTAACAAGATACTTTTAACTATTTCATATATCCAAGATGGCGGGATGGCTCTTAGCGACCATCCTTGTGGTTGACCTGAGCAGTCCCGAAGATAATTTGCAAATGATGCCACTCACACTAAACTTGGGAGTCCTACGTATGCGAACCTACATATGATAAATGTGTAACTTAATTGTTCCCTTCAATATAATTATACTGAGAAATTAGCCCGGTCCTAACAAAACTTGTAACTTTCCAAATGTATCCAAGATGGGCTGCCTGGTCGGGCCTTCATGCCTATACAGGACACGAGTCCCACATACTACATGATGCGACAACATTAGGTCGCGTTCCCCATTGGGACGAAACCTTAGACTATGAAAACTCTGAAGAAATAGCATAACCGCATACAGGTGCAATCTGAGAAATAGCGGTAACAAACTTTAACTATCAAAATCCAAGATGGCTACCTGGCGACCATCTTGTTGACCGATCAGTCCCAAAATGCAATATGCACTACTAGGGTCCTAGGGGAACCTACATATGAAATTTGAGAACAATCCCTTCAGTACTTTCTGAGACTTAGCCGTAACAAACTTTAACTATCAAAATCCAAGATGGCGGCTGGTCGGCCATCTTGTTGACCGATCAGTCCCAAAATGCAATATGCACAACTAGGGTCCTAGGGGAACCTACATATGAAATTTGAGAAAGATCCCTTCAGTACTTTCTGAGAATTAGCCGTAACAAACTTTAACTATCAAAAATCCAAGATGGCGGCTGGTCGGCCATCTTGTTGACCAATCAGTCCCAAAATGCAATATGCACAACTAGGGTCCTAGGGGAACCTACATATGAAATTTGAGAAAGATCCCTTCAGTACTTTTAGAGAAATAGCGGTAACAAGAATTGTTAACGGACGGACGGAAGGACGGAACGACGGACCACGGACGAAAGGCGATTTGAATAGCCCACCATCTGATGATGGTGGGCTAAAAAACCACAATTTGCTTCTCTAGGGTTATATGACTTAAATTTGTGATGAGTGAAAATTGTTGTGTTATGATTTTTGTTCATCATCGTTATACAATACATTGCCTTGATTGAGCTCCTTGAAATTCTCAAAATACAGTATTTTCTTTTTTAAAATGATTGTTTGTGATTCATAACCATTACAACATTTATTATCCTATATCAATACAGAAACCAATGATAGTTGTGACAGATAACAGTATTTGAACGCTTGCAACATAACCTTAACCTCGTCATTTTGACTCATTGCACCACATAGAATTTTCAAAATACAGCATTTTCTTCCTTAAAATGATTGTTCATATACTTCATCACAGCACTTATAATCTGATAAAATGTAGAAGTCATTGTCAGTTGTGACAGATAATTATAAACATTAACACCAAAATCTAAACCTGGTCATTTCCAAAACTGACACTGACGCCACTGTGATTCCATGAGTCCCCTCTCTTCAATAGGTGAGCTAAAAAGCAGGTCACAGTGACATACTGACCTCATTTTCAAAATTCATGGTTGACTTGCATTACTTACATGTATCTTCATGTAGATCTATGTTGGGAATATATGTAGGTCAGAGAAATCACATTTAATTTAACTCAAAAACTTATTCACTATATATCGATCCCATAGGCCTAGTAGTTACCTGTAAAGGAGACATGCTTCGGAAAAATTTGACAGCTACATACAGTCAGTGGCCAAATACAGTATATACACAAGGGATTTTTTTACTTTGTATTCTTAGTAATTTTACATTTATAAAAAGTTCTCTACAGAAATCAATTGTAAAAATAACAAGAGGCCCATAGGCCTTAACAGTCACTTGAGTTCAGATACAGAATGCAACAAAGACATATAAACACTATATATTGGCCCATTAGGCCCTTGAAGTCAGTCAGTGATTTTATAAATTTGACTTTTTAATCTATTATTTGGTTCCATCAAATCTGTGAATTCAGAAGATTTTTGAAATTTTAGCCATTTTGACCTATTTTGGCCCTGCCCCTCTGGCTCCTAAAGGTCAGCTAGGACCAATATTGATAAGATGTTAAAATGCTATCTCAGGGTAATAATGCTAACCCAGTTTGACTAATTTCCTATGAAAACTAAGCAAATAAAGTTCATAAATGTGTTTTTCCTATATAAATCATAGTAAACTTAACACCCTCTCCGGGGAGAAACTTGAGACCTCATGGTCATATAATTCACATTTTTTGGACCTTAAAGGGACAATTCAGTCAAAGAGAACATTAAAATTTCTACATATATCGGAAAAATACCAGTTCTAATTGAAATTAGAACAGTCGGTTTTACTGTGATATGCCAGAAAAGCCCATGATGCTGAAATGCGTGTGAAATGTTCAATCTTGCTCGCTGGCCGCCATTACACATTGTGGTCTAACATCTTGTATGCCGAACCCTGTCCCTTGCTCGTAGAGTAATGCTACTTTTGTCTAGAACTGCTCAAATCGCTCTGACAGTAGTGTGTTTACCATATTACAAATTGTACTTGCTTAATCGTATTGATCAACGATTTGTAATAACAACAGTATCAATTAAAATATTAAACAATGACGTGGAATTTGTTGATATTTTATGTCATATAATCCATAAGAAATGTAGAACATTACATTTATGCCGTATTTTGCATCTTGGTTATGTAAAAGAATTAGCCTGAGCGAATTGTCCCTTTAAGACTTTTCCATCTGTGAAGAGTATTTGATTCTATCAGATCCAGGTTTCAGAAGAAGAATTTTAAAGTTTTAGCCTATTTGACCCCTTTTGGTCCCGCCCCTAAGGCCCCTGGGGGTTAGTCATCGAAAATTTGTTGATACATGTAGGATTCAATGGCCATTTCATACAGATAATTCTGATAACATTTGACTTATAATTTCCTATTACAAACGACCAAATAATGCTTAAAAATGTTTTTTCCCTATATTAACTAATATAGTAAGTGTAGCCCCTTCCCTAGGAGGAAACCTGAGACCCCAGGGCCATTAAAATCACAATTCTTGTAAAGAGCCTTTATTTAAGTTAAAACCTTTTAATCTACATTGATGACTTAGTATCTGGTTCCATCAAATCTGTGAAGTCAGAAGGCGATTAGATTAGATCAGCATGAGACTTTGTCCTTGCGCTTGTTTTTAAATAATGAAAATGCTCTTCGTTACAAGTCATTTCATGTAATGTAACTTATACAGAAAGATAAAACATGACTCAAAGAATATATGTACACAGAAAAAATGTTTTAATGCAGGCTGTCGTTAAAGAGAAAAACGAAAATAACCAAAGCTCGGCATGGGTAAGGCCTTCGGAGCGAGTCTCCTGCACGAGCGTGGCAAGGGATACAAGATTTAGCCACCATGTTCTTCTGTTGCAATATTTGTGAGTTGTGAACGATCATCACAACGTTTCATGAAGCCGCCGTTTTCTTCTTTGTCTAGAGTAAAATAACGTCATAAAAATTACATGTCTACAAACAAGATCAATCTTTTGATAAATATGACACGACAAATTTCTCAGATAATTTATACAAGATGCAAAATATATAGCAGTTCTTCCGTCAGTAATATAGAATTTTGTTATGATTGGATGCAAAATGAATTTAGGAATAACAGTTAGAATTATATACAATTACTAATAGATCTAATATATAGCAAAATGTTCACTTGTGCACTGTATTATGGCCGCTGACTGTACATGTAGCTGTAAGTGTGTAATTTGTTTTGTTTTTCTTTTTACATGTATACACGTGCACGTGGGGGATTTTTGTTTGTGAGGAGATTCCGAATCATTCGCTTTATTGAAAGCGGAATACAAATTAACGGAGATGCATGTTTTGGAAAGCTTGAAAACAAATGATATCAAATATGGAGACAAGCAAGCGGGATAATGACGGAAAATGTTGTGGAAGCTTGATGATTCTGTACTGCAGACAGGGACTTGTAACGTAGGTTGTGAGAAAGTTTGCTGTGTATACATGTGTACTATATACTATATAAAAGGACAAGGGAACCAACGGCTCGCTTGGAAGAGGTACACCTGCCTCTACAAAAGTAGCCCGAATTCCGTCAAACATTGATAAATATGTACATATTAATACCAATATATTCTTAAATAAATTTTTCGACATGGAAAACACAACTTCAAACACGAAATAATATATTAACATACCTTTATTTCACTATGAACGTGGAAAATGCAGTCAGATATCACCGATGTCGTTTTGCCTGTCCAGTAAAATCTAGGTCAAAAGCACTCATATTCCCTTGTAACAGATTTTGTATGCATTCATTTCACTTTCTGGTGATATTTTTCCATTGCAAATACAAATAGGCTATCTCTGATAACTCTTTCATTAATCCAATCCAACAGCTAAGCGAGGAATCACACTTTTTTTTTATCCAGCACTCGACTCTTGTTCGTATAATCCGCCATATTGTAATTGATGATGGGTACCTTTTTGGTGTACTCACCCTTACCCGATATTACACTGAAATTCTGTACTCAGACTCTGTATAAATTAAGTTTCATGGTTTAGGTTCTTAGAAGAACCTTTATTTGAGATACATATATCATTAATTGAAGAATCTAACTTAAATGGAGACTCTAATGTTGTACTTGACCGTTACCACATTGATATTGTAGCGTTTAGTGTACAGACACCGGGTATATAGTGTTTCCAGTCCGGGTCCGGGTATGGGGTACATAACATCCACACAAACGTGTTTAACCTAGATTTCAGTGGACAGGCAAAACGACATCGGTGATATCTGACTGCATTTTCCACGTTCATAGTGAAATAAAGGTATGTTAATATATTATTTCGTGTTTGAAGTTGTGTTTTCCATGTCGAAAATTTATTTAAGAATATATTGGTATTAAATATGTACATATTTATCAATGTTTGACGGAATTCGGGCTACTTTTGTAGAGGCAGGTGTACCTCTTCCCCAAGACGAGCGCGTTGGTGACCCTTGTCCTTATATATAGATAAGTCGTACACAAGTTATACACAGCAGACCTTTCTCATCAAACAACGTTTACCAGTACCCTGTGTACAGCATACGGTCTACATGAAGATCAACAGTCCTTTGCATATATTAATTACTGAATTAATTCGAGCGTTTGGTCATTGTAATTGATATCAAGCGTACCGTAGCGAATGATATAGAAAAAAAATGAAACCTGTCACCAAAAATAGTAGCATAACAAATAAAATAAAATAGGGCAACAGAAAAATGCTAAGCTGATACTTACCCCACGAACTATGCTGATACGAAAGTAGACCTCCGTCGTCGCTCTCTAAACGGAAGTACATTATATATTGGTAAATCAAAAAAAATGAACTTCGAAACAAAAGTATCTTCACGGAATGTTCGGCGTCAAAATATATACCGCCAAAATACCGTGCGTGTGATGTCGTGAGACGCGGATGTCGGCGAGTGTTACAAACGGACTTCCTCGGGCCTATTCCAAGCATCGGTCTTTCCAAGAAGTTTCCGATTAGTGGTTGGTGATTGGTACTGTCAGGTCACTGTAACCGGATATTGGTGTGTTAAACCTGTGACTTCCTTGTCACGAATTTCATAGACCAATGTGAAAATTACTCAAGCCAGAGAAACGGACTAATTAAGATTTCATATCGGGTTATATTAATATTGCCGCCTTGTTAAAAGGTGCTGTGTTGCTATTTGTAAAGCAGTTTGTTGATTGGGCTAAAAGAAGGAAAGGCCGAAGCTTTCTATCGGTTAATAATATAAAAAACAAGATACATGTATCTTGTGTTTTTCATTCTACTACCAACTGGTATTCATAATAGTCAGAATCGTGATTTTGACGACCGCTTTCATGCTATTATATAATGACTATAAATATGCAAGATACGGAACACTTAGTATTCGTATACGTTTTATTAAATTACCGTAATTAAGTAACCGATTATACTCAATTTCCAGAAAATGTACAACATTTAATTTAATTTGTGCGGGGATCTGTATTCATTTTTACGTCACGAATTACATGTGAAAATCGAATGTTTTACCGGTTTAGCCGGTGTGTATATTCTTAACTAAATACCCAGCAAGTTTAATATGTAGGTGTAAGACATGTCTAGATCTACAGACAGGGAAAAACCGATGTTATGAACGACTGCTAAATTGCACACGTTTGACACATATGTCGGTCAACAGGATATCACCATGAATTTCTATCAAAGAATTTCGCATTGTTTGCAATGAAACAATCGGCAATGAGTACATTTACATAATACATGATTCAACATCGATGTTATAAGCATAAGACAGTCGTAAAACATCGCCTAATCGATCTCTGCATAGACATACATTTGCTCAATACGATCCAACTACACAAAAAATGTAATTTTTTACATGTTTGACTGTATATTGCGTGTCTTTTTTGTTCGAAATAATGTGTTAATTGATTTGAAATATGTACACATTAGTCTTATCATTAGCCGTTACACATTTCGTATATACCAAGGACGTATGTACAGAATGTACTCTGCCGGTTTGATCAGAGGCTTTGGAGAAGTGGTATTAAATCTAAAAAAATAAAAGATTCATCGCGGAAACTTTTTAATAAAGTTTTTTATCAGTTCAGATTAAAAATTTTCGACTGTATGTAACATTTCATTACTTACACTATATTGTGTTTTCTCCCTTAAAATGACTGTCCAAAGACAACACAACACTTATTATCAGGGGCGTAAGAAGCGGGAGGGCCGGGGGGGGGGGCTTGCAAACACAGGGACCTGGCACGAAAGTTTTTTAACAAATAGTATACATATATGTACATATATATATATTAAATATCGATACTATAATATATATATGTATACTATTGCTTAAAAATGTTCGTGCCAGGTCCCTGTGGGTGCAAACATGTCTTTTTGCCCCCCCCCCCCCCCCCCCCCCCCCCCATTTTCCGCCGAGTGAAATTTTCCGCTGCGGGCGTTCCGGGTTCAAACACGGGATGTTCGAACCTTTATAATGAAAATTCAATACACATGAACTAGATTACTTGTTTATATGTCTTAGCAAGACAATTAATTCATTATTATTTTGAGTTACACAACAATATGCTGATGGTTTGAATCCGGTATGTTCAGATCGAGCAGGGTTGCATAATGGTATGACAACATTCATAAATATCATTTCTAAATGCAGGTATCTTAAAATCGAAAAATTGCCGTGTTATGAAAGCTTTAAAATCATTGTAAATACATCGTAAAACTTATCTCAGTCATTCTAAATCGTAATATTGTTTCCCGGGTAAGACTTCCGGACCCCAAACAACAAAAATCTTGCGCCTTCTGCGCTCGCAAATTCATCAAAATACATCGTAAAATTCATCTCAGCTATTCTAAATCGTAAAAGTTTTCCCCGGGGATACCCCCGCACCCCCAGATACAAAAATTCCGCGCCTTCGACGTTCGTAAATTCATAAATATACATGTACATAGTAAAACTCATTACAGCCATTCTAAATCGTAAAAAAAAATCCTGGGGGAGACCCCCGCTCCCCCCAAATACGAAAATATCGCGCCTTCTGCGCTCGTAAATTCTTCAAAATACATCGTAAAACTCGTCTCCCCCCATTCTAAATAGTAAAAAAAAATTCCCAGAGGAGACCCCCCCCCCCCCCCCCAACAACAAAATCTCGCGCCTTCGGCGATAGCATGTGTACAACACATCTCAGTCATTCTTAATAGTAACATTTTGGGTATTAAATAATTTACTCTGTAAGCGATGTCACTGTCTATAGATTTTACAAGGATTATATGTAATGATATATGAAAAAAAAATATATATAAAGTATACAAAGTATCTCCTGTGGATGGGGAGAGCGCAGGAGGGGGGGGTTGCTACAAAATATTAGGGACCTTTGCCCCCCATAACGTTTCATCTTCCTACATATGTACGCCACTCATTATCTTATATAGATATCGACGTCAGTTGTTATTGATAATAGCATTCCACAACATTCACCAAAACCTTAACAATTTGTCTTCTTGAAATTCTCAAATTCCAGCATTTCCTTCATTAAAGGGGCAATTCACTCAGGCTAATTCTTTTACATAACCACGAAACAAAATATGGCATAAATTTATTGTTCTACATTTCTTATGAAACATATAACATTAGATATTGACAAATTCCGTCATTGTTTATTATTTTTATTTATACCGTTGTAATTACAAATCGTTGATCAATACAATTAATTCAAGCAGGTACAATATGTACGCTGTACCCATACCCAAGCAAAAGACAAATGAACTATATAACCACTGATGAGGTCATAAAATGATTATTAGGCAAGACAATTCACATAATAAGGTTAACACACTACTGTCAGAGCGATTTGAGCAGTTCTAGACAAAAGTAGCATTACTCTACGAGCATGGGACAGGGTTCGGCATACACGTTGTTCGACCACAATGTGTTATGACGGACAGCGAGCGAGTTTGAACATTTCACACGCATTTCACCACCATGGGCTTTTCAGGCATATCACAGTAAAACCGACTAATCTAATTTCCATTAGAACTGGGTTTTTTCCTATATATGTACAAACTCTAATGTTCTCTTAGACTGAATTGTCCCTTTAAGATTATTGTTTAAACCCATCGAAACACTTATAATTCTATACGAATGCAGAAATCAAGGCCGATAACTGTATTTACGTTAATTGTGCGACGTATATAGCAACGGAACGACATGGTATCAATGTCATCACAATTTGGGCATGATTTGTTTCCACACATAACTGCATATATAATCTACTCATTATAACTGGGATGTTATTTTACTTGCGATGCCAATTTTTTAATGTAATTTCCAATACATGTGCGAATGTAAAACATACATGAATATGTTCATTTAGTTTATATTTGATTTAATTGCAATGAACAGTTATACAGTGGTATATTGTAAATGAACTCCGCAACAATATTCAATAAAATCTTTTCACATTATGACAGTCGAAAGAGTAATATAAAGGCATATAATTTGTATAAATCTCGTGTTTAGTTTCATCAGGTAAATGCGACTACATTTTCTCAAAGACTAGACTACTAAATTGTCCCTGTTTGACGTTTGTACCATTCAGTCCTTCTGGATTACTGATAAAAGTTATGGTAACCCCATCCTTAGTAATTGTAGACTGTCCTTGTTGTCCAAAGTAACTAGCTGGACCCTGCATTGTCATTGACAGTGTATAACAAACATCAGCTTTCACCAGTATCGGGGGTATAATGTCTAGAGGGTAGGTCTTAGAGGCACCATTAGTGCGTAAATCATAGCATTTCTCTGGCAGAACAGTATGGCCATCTTCTAAAGCGTTCAGTTTTATTCTGTACAAGGCTTCATTCTTACAGCTTCCGTAGACAAGGACCTGGTGTAGCTTAGCATCTTCTGACAGGATGAAGGAGATAGCGTCAGAGTTTCCACGCAGGTATCCTTTGCCACTCATGACGCTTTGAAATCTGTCAAACACAAGTCTCTGTTCCCTGTGTGGTTCTGGAAGATCAGCTTTGTTGGATGTCAAAAACCGAAAATGTGTCACCAGCTCCGAATCCGTCAGTATACCTTTATGTGAAACTTTATCTGTGAAATAATCTGGTTTCATTCTTGCAAAGCGAATGTGTGGCAAAATATTGTTGATGATTCTACGGCTGTTTATTGCATTATCTTCAAGATTCTGTCTCCTCAATTTTTCTTTTGTCCATTTTTCGACTGCCTCAAATATCTTCTCCTCCGAACAATTAACTTTGTGGTTTTGAAGTATTTCAATCAGACACTCTTCCGAGAGATCCAGAAATCCGTCGGTTAAGAAAACATTAGAACCATGAAGGTATATGTACTCAAGACAAAGCTGTTTAGTCTCCTGGGCATTAAACAGAACCATGTTCATTAGAACAAAACAGACATTTTCCACGGAGATCCCGGCTCTCATACGCTGGTCACAGCGTTTAACTAGACCCTGAAGGTTGTACTTCTGAGCTGCATACAAAAGGGAAAATGCTTCACTTAAATCCATCCCGGTATCATCACAGTATATGTATCTGTGGATTGAGATAAAGGTAATGTCAACATCATGATCAGAAAGGTATAGATTTACTATAAATTGTATACATGCAGATAGTCCTATTAGTGTTAGTGACATACTTCTAGTAATAGATATCATAATGTCCCGTTAACGTTATGGACAAATTTAGATGATTTATCAAGTTTTAATGATTCAAAAAAAACAAGTAAAATTAAGTAATATGGACGATCACAAACTTCTACATAATCTGTAAACTAGAAACACAAAAGCCCTCGTTATGGATTATGGAACAAAGTATTGTTCTCCCTTAAGGATTTTTTATCCAGCTGGTCCTAAGGACCGGCTGACCCTAAACAGTTATTGGTCTTGACTGAAAGTTACTGGTCCTAGACACCTAGCAAAAATATCTACGTATCTGTTTTAATATCGTGCGCTATCAACAAAGTTGACTAAAACTGAAAATTTGTTTTGTACAGTTTTATTTTTAACCTTTTAAGATTTCTACTGCCTTTTTTGTTTTGTATATCCTCTATCTGAACCAAAAAGTTGTCGTTCAAAGGACCAGCTTGAGTTACGTGACAAAAAATTGTCTGCCCTTCTTTAAAGTTGTCTGTCACCGGACAGGCGTTAATTTCGAACGCTGCAGGTAAGTATTGCTTGACTTTACCGAATATGCAAATACGTACAGCAACATTTTCTTGAAGGTCAATGGATCGACTTCGGGAACTGTTATCAAGCTACTTGATTCTGCCATAAGTCCTTCAAACATGGCGAAGAAAACATCGCTTCTAGCCATAAGTATGCTTTTGTGAGCCCCAATTCTGCGCTGGTTATCTGATGGCCCGACAATGAAGTGGATATCACAGGCAACTTCCTGTTCTAGAATGTAGCGGTTACATTGGACCAGAGTTTTACCATTCCTCCAATCAGCATGCTCGTTACTTCCGGTAGCCATTTTCTCTTATGTGTCTAAGAACTCTGTGAGAAAGACAATAATGTATACAGTTTTCCTGTTATCAGTTTTGACCCTTGTCATATAACGATGATATGGTTGTATTCTAGATCTGTTTGTATATAACAAACAATGATAAATAATCTACTTCATAGGAACGGGTAATAGGACATCCCCGATACCCCAGGGTTTACTACCACTGCTGTTATATCCGCCACTTTACTATTTCATAACATTATAACACTGAAGATAACAAAAGACACAGGTACAGTAGTTTGTTTATTTTGATGTTGATACACATCAAAGGAATCAAATAACAGTACATTGTAAAAAGTCTTCACTTTGCACATGCTTGTGACTGGTTATTTTCTTTTCTTATGAAATGCCTCCAGTTTCACTATGACATACTGTATTACAGGGATAGTTCTACAGTATAAGGACAGTAAAAGTAATCCCTGGAATACCAAAGATATTAATAAAGATACGTGTAGTAATATAACGAAGTGCCCACTATGAAGAAGACATATACATACTACTAAATAATCACCGTTTTAGTGTTGAAGTGATACAAATGTATGAGGCACACATATTAAATCTATAATGGTAAATTAAATACTGATTTTTTTTATAATTTCATCCGACGGATCAAGTGGATAGAATTTTATACCGTTGACTCGATAGTATCCAGTAATATTTTTTTTGGGAATGCAATAATAAATAAATGACTTAGGCCTAAAAAAGTTGTGTGATTATGATTACACCTCTTCTAAAAATTAGGGAAGGTACATATATATAATGTAGGTAGGAAAAAGTTGGGTTTTTTTTTAGGAAATTTTTTAAACGTTTTTTTTTTTTTTTTTTTTTTTTTAAGTTTGAAGATAACTGTTAGTATACGATATATGTAACAGTAAGGGGATAGTTCCATGGTATTCCTATTTATATTTAACGCAGACCTTGAACTCTTGAAGATTATTAATGATAAGATACATGTATTATGAAAAAAAATTATGGTCGGCGGCGAAAAAAAAAAAAAAAAAAAAAACAATTAAAAAAAATATGGTCGGTCGGGAAACCGAAAACACACAACTTTTTTCCTACATGTAGGCCTTACTGTTAGATAACAACTTGTTTTCCTTTAAAAATCGAATTAAGCCATTTTATTGTGTATTATATTTTGTTTCATTCAATGAATCGTGCTGCACTATTTCAACTCAAAACAATGTCCAGTATTAGAATACAATTGTAGCTGATGTTGCTCTTTAAATGAGTGTAACTTATTCGTCCTTGCATGTACAATAAACGATTCCTTAAAGATGCTCCACCGCTTTCGTTGATGTGGTTAAATAAGAAACATAGAAGCCTATACATGTATAATGTATGTGTATTTGTTTCTACTTAAAACAGGAGATTTGTCAATGAAACGATAACGTGACGGCACGTAAAACTCTTCAATTCAATTTGATGTCTCCTTACCATCAATGTATATACATGTACATGTATACATCAGTTGTTCAAACAGTATCGGATCATTTCCGATAAAAATGCTACACTCAATCAAACAAACAGGATAGTGGCAGATCTTGAGGTATAAGAAAAATAACTAATATGCAAAAGAGAAATCCGCTACTGACGGAGATCAGATACTATCTTTAGGAACGTTAACACCGTTATCATATACTGATCCAACAATGTTTGAGGTATAGCACGACGAGACACTTTTGATCATTACGTCGTAATGCACATCACAAGTTTCTCAATATCGAGATCTATTAACATTCATGTACATCGTATGAACTGTATGTACATGGAGATAGACAAGAATAAGCTCATTTTCCATTCGATATTAAGATAATATATAAAACTTCTTACCAACGGCTAGCATTCAGTCTTGGTGATACATCTATGTGAAAGAATGACTGCGTAGATAATCGGAAAACCAAATTTAACCAACGCAGCCGAACGAACAAACCGAAAGTAGCTTTCAAGCGCTACTCGATCTCTATACACGGTCACAAGAACGTTTTAATTCATATAAATTAATAATCTTAGAAAACGAGCGATGTAGTTCTTTTCCGGAATTCACCGAAGCTAATACCAAAGGTTGACACTGAAAATAAGTTTCAAAATTTAAAAAAAAATGGAAAACATTTTTTTTTGGGGGGAGGGGGAATGAGAAGGGGTGTAACCGGAACATAGCGAGTGCAAGTTCGATATGTCTCTTTGTTGATATACGTAGATATATTTATTTCCAGTGTGATTTTTCGGTGTTCGATTTAAGTGGATATTAGTGTAAAGTAAATACTTGGAATGCTGGATATATTGGAAACCCTTCCAAAATATTGTTTGTCGTGATAACAAAACGAATGTTTCTGATTGGCCGCAATTTATATACTGTCAGCTTTAAGTGTATATAGAGGTTATGAAGTATGAAACACTGTCACAGTAACAAAATGGGCGGTTATATGTATGATAGATTGGAACTTTGATAATACAAAATTTTGTCTAATTTAAGTGAGAATTGGTACATATGGGTTATGAGGTATGCCGAATCTATAAAGAGTAGTAAATGTTTTATTTTTTTTTTAAATAATCGCCAATGTACATGTGTTGTACACGCATGTAGAATAATAACTTTACCGATTTTTGGTCTAGACCCCTAAATCGTCTAAAAATGTTAATAGGCTGATGAGTTACAAAGAAACTGCCAGAAGAACACTTACAAAAACTCGTAAGAAAAAAAGATCACATCGAGATTCCCAGAAAGTCACCAATACTATACAGTCTGTCCACTTCATTTATCATAACACAAAATAGCCAGATTTTGAGTATCGCTTCGCCAAATTGCAAATCATGAAATTAACCTCCATTTTGAATAAGGATTTACACAGGGAGTCTTCCCAATTAAAGATATAATTATTATCTGTCTGTCGATTGTGAGTATTTCCATTGTCAAATCTGATACAATTTGATATAAACCATACTTTTTTTTCTGAAGTTCCGTAGTGCTATATATAAATTTCTGCCACTTTAGGCGGCGTTATTCGACTCTCAGGGTATCAAATAAACGATGTAGCTGTAAAATACTTTATAGGTGGTATAACCTCTGTCCGCATTCTGATTGGCTCTGACGAGGTGAACTTTGACAGAACTACAGTGCAACGTAATCTTTAGTCAACGTCATCAATAATCGAGTGACGTCATGATATGTTGTGATCGCCGCATGACGTCAAAACTGCTTTTGGAAATTAAAGCGTGCGGTATGTAAGGTGATCGTTGTGTAAAAAAGGCGGCGTTTTATTTGTGATTCAATTATTTGTGTAACTCGTTTTGACGCAAAATGATCTTAATAGTAGTGAGTTTGGTAGATTAAAATAGTTTGAAACGCACTTGAACTTGATAACGATGTCTTGATGATTATTTCGCGGGAACTAAACGGCACTACTCTGCAATGCGCATGCTTTTATATAGTCCGACAATGAGTGTTATATTGTTGAAGTAACATTGAAAAAAAATAATACGTTTAATTAGAAATATCTTATTCTAGAGTTGTTCCCAATTGGAAGACATTTATATAAATGGACTCTTTATCAAAATATAACTTTTGAATATTGATTATAATGACTATTTGCTTATGAAAATATCACCACGTTATATTTGCATATCTGGGCCAACACACATTACCTTATATCCTCGTCGTATTTCCATCGGCTAAAAACGAATATAACTTGTGAAAGAAACAGGCCACACGACTCGTGGTGGTTGGATATGGAATTTATTCCGCACTCGTAAGTTATTTCTAAAAAGTAAAAATAGACACTTGCTAAAGCTCTTGGCTTTAGTAACTTTTAAAAAATAGCTCACTCGTGTGGAATAAATTCCATATCCAACAACCACTCGTTGTGTAGCCTCTATATTACATACTTGTATATATGTAGGTATCCGAACTAAAGAGCCAAAGCCCTGTGATTGTTCTAAGGAACCTAGCCAGGTTGTTGGGATGAAGTTACTCTACTCTTATGAAAATTAGGACCTAGACAGATAACCGACCTGGGATTGGGAAGAAATCTAGAAGCCTTTCAAGATAGTTTATGAACGCCATATAAGTCCAAGTCCATTGCATAATATCTTGGTCCTTTTCAAGAGACAATTTAGTGTTAAGCATTTTTATTCTTGATACATTGCCTGGATGTTCGGACGATTCTTTTGAACAAAATATAGGCATAAAAGCTATAAATGATATGTTATTACAAGATCAAATTATGTCATTTCCTAACCTAGTTTCTGCCGATTAAGACTAGATAGAGGCCCTAGAGGACAAAATTCGCAATTGTATTTCCTTATCTGTTAGCTGTTAGTATATATACACACAGTGGTTTACGTACAAGAGTCCTGGTAGACTTTCTATAAGGCTAGTTAAGCTTCAAAATGACGCTACTCCTCCTCCTGGCACTCTCAGCACCATGTCTAAATTTGTCATTGGGATTTCTTCTTCATGACTCTGCAGGTACATAGTTATTCGAATCACTTTTCTAATATCTATGTCATAGAATGAATCTTTTTAGTGAACTTTTTAGTATTTCATTCTTTTCCTTCCAAATTGGTTAAAAAAGTGATTTATCCACCAATTTTGGTCAAAGTTGTTATTAAAATAGACTTGTTTACGTTATGTTTTCCAACGGAATGAGGATAATAGGTTTTTACGTGAAAATGACCGAAAGCAGTTCAAGCCTGTACTAAAAACACAATTTAAAAATATATATTCAAATGAACTGAGGTACAGACTGTACAGCGATAGCTTACAATATCTAAAGTTATTGGTTGTGGTACAAGAGCAATACATTGTTATTTATCTATAAACGAATGTCTTTGTATAAAATCTTTACAGTTCCGAATTAAAAGTGTTCACAAATCTACAAAGGAATATGAATGTTCTATGGAAGTTCCAGACAATCAAAATGTATATCCACACAATGTGTTGTAATGATCCACAGTTAATATGTCACTAACTATATCTCTCCAATTATATTCTAACATAACTATGTATATTTTCTTGATAATGCATAAACTAGTTCTGTTTAGCCCTCGTAAAACTGTTGTGCATGTATATAGCTTTATATCCCAACTTCAATGATGAAGACAACTTCTAGAATTATCCAAAATCATTAAAAAAAAAACCCGCATTCTATTCCAAAAATAGATCATTCTGTGTTCCTTCTAAGAGTCAACAAATAACCATGTTTGCAGATACACAGTAATATTCGGGAATGTCCGATAGAAAAACAGTTCAGTACCTTATTTACACATTCTGATCTAAAATAACAAAATAATCTGTCTCCGTCATTTACTTTGCTAAGTTAATAAACGTACACGTTTATTTATGAATTAAAGTATCTTTCTGGTGTTTCTATAGAATGATAAAGGTGAGTAGGTTATCAATATTTTGAATGGACCGCGAATGGAAACTTTATTGAAATATCAAGTAACATTTTTATATTCTTAATGAAGAATCAACCAGAATGTTGTCTTTACCTTTGGCGTGTTGATGTCAAGATTGTATCATTGCAAAGTTAGACTCCATCTGAGAATTTTGTATTTTGTTTTTCATTTTCCCCATGAATCAATGTCAAAGGTTGTGGTCGGTTAGAACCAATACAGGCACAATTATATATAGTGCAGAGATACACATCAAGTTGGTTCAAGGCCAACATTACTAAACATTCGTTCTCAATTGTGAAATAATTTCTCTAGTGTTCGCCAAACATTTTTCTAGAAATAGCTCATTGAATGGTCAGAACTTGTTTGATAGATGTCTTTTAAGTTCTCAAAGGTAAACTTACATTCATCTGACCAGACATCTGTTTTAAAAAGCAGTAAGTGGAGTTGCTATAACAGCGCTTTTATCTGTAGTATCCAGTCATACCAAGGAATCAGTACATGTTCCTCCTTCAGATGATTAACAGTTTGTGCATCATTCACATCCAAGTCGTGATAGATGACGTCGGTTTTCGTATGGTGTATCATGAAACAAATGCTGGAACTCAAGTACTAGATCTTTCACTTCGTGTCATTCCTTTTCTGATAGATGACACTATTTCACATTCTTTATACTATCCCTCCCATTTAATATGGTTCTGTACAATACTTCATTCTTTATATAAACTATTTCTAATTAGTCCTGTTAATGCTGGTGCATATACTGATATACATTGTAGTTAAATTCCAACTTCAATAATGCTATAGAAAAATTAATTCTAGAATTATCAAAATAAACTCCCAGATCATTCTTTGTTTTCCCAAACAAGTCAGCAAGTATATTTATTTTACCTGTTTGTTTATACATGGTAATATGGTAGAATGTTCTAAAGCCAAACAGAACATTACCTAATTACAAGTTTTGACCTTGTTGACTCTATTGATATCTCCTACATTATAAAGCTAATGCTAATGCTATATATAGTGTCATACCAATTATGATATCCTATATATCTGTACAGGTTTCAGCACATTTATGGTAGCTAGCTATAGGTATACTGTACAGAGACTGCGGTTAGTCTTGTTGTCTAATAATTGTGAAGTACGGCGACTTCTGATAATATGCTTCAGCAAAGATGAGATGAGATACAAAAAAGCACTGATGACGGGAATATGCAGCATACATGGTAGAATTATTACAATTTTATTCGGCAAATTAGCCCGAGATACTCTGGCACTGACACCAGACTTCGACATTATGACAGATAGATGTCTGCTTTAGGACATCTATCTGTCATAATGTCGAAGTCTGGTGTCAGGGCCAGAGTATCTCGGGCAAGCAGCAAATGTGCGACATTTGTCAACAACACAAAAGATATGTTCCATATTGTTTTTACTCCAGACCTTGATTTTGAGAATGGGACATTAATTGGAAATGTAGAAGACAGCAGAGTTATGAAGATTTCTGGATGTGCTGCCAGTCGCAAACATCCGGGCATTTTGTACATCCATAACGACCATCACCACGCAGGCCCAACTATATTTGCAATTGATTCGACTACAGCCCAGGTGATTGGGAGTTTTACGCTGACAAATGCCGTAAATGCTGATTGGGAAGACATCGCTGTTGGTCCATGTCCGTTCCGGTCCGGAAGCAGCTGTATCTTCATCGGTGACATTGGAACAGACAAAGGGCATCCGGCAGCAGATAATATATATCTAATTGAGGAGCCGGATTCGGTTAAAGGAAGCAAAAATATCACGTACGAAAAAATGCTCCAGTACAGGTATGTTAGAAATTAGAAATTTTCTACCTTTGTTTTCAATTCTAAATGTATTATACAACCACGAATATGGATTATTTATATAACTTTAATATTTTTATCAAGCAGTCGAACTCTCTTGCATTAGAGATATTTTATTAAGATAAGTTAAAATCCTTATTTTATTAAAATCAGATTCGATTTAATCATCTGGTAGGGCAGTTATGTAAATTGTTTAACATGGCATTTGAATATGGAATAGAAGCGATTTTGATATTGTAATTACATATAATATATAATATTTAGTGAGCCTTCAATGACTTACTGTGACTCATAGAGAGTAACTTTGGTTGGTTGGTTGACGACATTCAAGTCGTATGAAAACCTAATGTCATTCAAGGACACGCTTTGTGTTCTTTGTGGTCACATTATACTGACAATGGATGCAACAGAAGCATAAACCTCTTTATAGGAACCTTTCCTCACAAGGACAAATGCTTTATTCGATTCTTTCCAATGTCCAATGACGTTCTAAAGTGAAATTAGTAATTTGAATCATGACATGTCAAAGTCTTTCATACTCGTATAACAAATTAGACGGAATCGTAATTTGTATGATTTATTACAAAATTATCATTTCTTCTAAGCTCACTTGTTTATTTCTTCAGCTGCGACGAGCTAGGATCTGATAGTCTAATGGTCGACCCATCTGGGGAACTGTACATGATAGCAATACAACGAGGGGGTGATGGCGGATACTATCACATTCCTAAAAGCGCTTGGAATGCAAACAGCAGAGTTCATATAACCGCAATCGGTCAGATGAATCTGAATACAGATGATGAAAAGAATCCAGTGGCAGGTGACATTTCTCCCGATGGGACCGCCGTACTCGTAAAAACTAAGCACGAAATGTTGCTATGGAGGTTTGATGCTAACAATTTGAGAGACCTATTCCAGCGTCCGCCTATGCCAGTTCCGTACATATATGTTTGGCAAGATGAGGCAGTATGCTGGAACCATGATGGAACAGGGTATTATACTATACCAGAGGGTACTAAACCGCCACTTCATTTCTACCCAAGTCTTTAGTGAGGCATCATGATCTATAAGAGTTACTTCCCTTCGTTTACCCCTTACTGCATGATGGAGTGAAACGGAAATCACTCTGACACATCCGAATGTTAGTACGACTCAATATGAGTTGTTTATCGCAGATGTCATATATGATTTGTACATTTTTACTTGCATTAAATCTCTATTTAGACATCCAGTATATCGTCTGTCATTATCACTACGAAGACTTTTCGTAGGAGGTGTTGTATGGCCGCCATAGAGGGTTTCAAAGGTTTTGTGGCAAATAAATCAATCGGCACATAGAACGTGATTATTCTATAAATACATGTAGATTAATTCTGCGACTACAGTGCCACATTTTTCCTATCATTATCAAAATTAATTGTGTTGTTATATGAAACGATACAAGCTTTGAAGAAAGGACAGTGGAATGATTAATTAAACGAAAATAAGTCATGGAAATTTTCATCCTCGTATCCTCAGTAGGCATTTCTAGTACTTCCGTCATACTTCTTAACAGTATAATTTTCGGACAAACAGCTTCATTTAACATTTGTAAAATATCTTTCTTTCCTAATCCTACCATAATGTCGTCTGCTACTGGCCTAGGGTTCCATGAATTATCCGAGGATTAGTATGCCTCAAACACTGATATTCCATCACATATTTAACCGCTTAGGAGCACGACGAGTTCTGCACGGATGACGATGACTGGCATCACTAGTAGGCTGTGTCAATTTAGGTGTTCCACAACTGTTCCTAGAATCCACCATTTTGGCGTTAACTTGGCTCACGTGTTGGAGTTCCGTCCTTTCCGTTCGTTACGTCAGGCCTTACATTGTCTTCTAACGAGCTAAAGTCCACTCGCATCACCGTGTAGGTTTGTGTTTCGGTATTTAATTGTATAATCATACCCGGACAAGAATATCGCGTAGCGCTGAAGACGTGATGAGCTTGTAGTCGATATTCCCTTCTGGGGGCTAAATATAGAGACCAGAGGTTGGTGATCTGTCACCAGAGTGAATACACATTAAATCTCTTGATCGCCCAAATGATACCTAGTGCCTCTTTGTCAATTTGTGAATATTTTTTTCTCATCGTTGTTAAGGGATCGTGAAGCATATTTGAAGGGCCGTTCTGTTCCGTCTGGAAACTTGCGCCAAATCTATACGGAGATGCGTCACATGATAATGCAACTGGTAAGTTAGGGTCATAGTGCGCCAACACTGTCTGTTACCACCATGTTTTTCACCTTGTTGAATGCTTGCTGGCATTCCGTTGTCCATTTTCAGGGTACATTCTTCTCCAGTAGATGATGTGGTGGCCTTAACAACATCGATAGATTTTCCATGAACTTCCCATAATAATTCACTAACCCGAGGAAAGCACGCAGGTGAGTTACGTTTTCTGGCCGTACTGCGTTTACAACTGCTTCAATTTTGTCCTGGGTTTTGTGTAGTCCTTCCTGATCTATGATATGTCCACAACATTGTACTTTGTCCTGGAAAATGTTACACTTGTCTAAGTAGCCTTTCTGTAATCATGACAGTACTGCTTCCAAGTTTAGCAGATGCTCCTCTGTTGAACGACCAGTGATAATCATATCATCTAATATACACCGTGTTCCGTTAGTTCCCTGGAGTATCTGTTCCATGCCCCGTTGCCATATTGCCGGAGCCGAAGCAATACCGAAGACTAGTCGGTTGTATCTGAATAAACCACGGTGAGTATTTATGGTAAGATACTTCCTATGGTCCTCCTCGACTTTCATCTGTAGATATGCATGGCGTAAATCGAGCTTAGTGAAATGTTTTCCTCCAGATAAGTTCGCAAAAATATCATGCACTTTGGGTAGGGTGTACTTCTCAATCTGTAAAACAGGGTTAATGTTGTTTTACAGTCACCACACAGTCGGATGGTTCCGTCGCGCCTCGGTACAGCTACAATCGGAGTAGCCAATTCACTGTGCTCAACAGGTTCCAAAATTCATAAGTTCACAAATGGTCCAGTTCCTTTTCTACAGCAGGCCGTAAGGAGTTTGCAATGGGTCTAGCCTTCAGAAACTTAGGAGTACACCCATCCTTAAGGTGTAAACTAGCTTTGATGTCCTTAAGTGTCCCTAACGACTCGTCAAAGACATATGCGTACTCCTCCGCGATATTTTCCACCTCCTACGTCGGAATGGAGAGTTTGACCTTTGAACCTGATACAGCATGTATTTCCGCCAAGTCTAAACGGATAGAGCGTAGCCAACTGCGTCCAAATAGTGGAGGGCCTCCCTTCTCTACTACGTATAAAGGGAGATTACTTTTCTGCCATTGAGCTCAACTGTAGCATCCAGTTTTCCACATGGAGCTATAGGCTCACCTGAATAGTTTTTCAGTGTAACTATAGTAGGGTTAAGTTTCTCTTTTCCAAAACAACATAAACTTCTGAATTTTCATTTACCTGTGGAGTAATACAGAATGACTCGGATTTATTACTGCCAATAGAGTATAACTCTATTTCCGTGAAGTTGATTCCTAGTCCCTAGTTCCTTCTTTCATTACCTATTCGATTCCCTGAATACTTATTCGAATTCTAGCAACTAATTAACATAGGAAATAGTTCAAAATGAATTAATATGCATCACAATTACATATTTGATCTTTTAATTGCAAATTAAAGACCAATTACTTATTCGATTCCTTTTGTTTTGATGATTTATTCCATAGTTTACTGATTGCCACTTTACTTCCTGTCGCTTTGTTTACATCCTGTCGACATGACTTTTGAATATGACCTATCTTTCCACATTTCCCGCATTTTTCTGACTTGTAAAAACAGTCTTGCTGGTCATGTCCTGTCCGTAGACATTGATAGCATGGTTTGGGGTTAGACTTGACAGTTTTAGGTTTATTTAATTTCGTACTGTGGCTGGTTTTTGTACATCTAGAAGCCGTATCCATAGCTACTGCGATATCCACCGAAGGTTAGAGTTCTACCGATAGTAATTTCCGTTGAATAATCTCATTAGAGAGACCACAAACAAATCGGTCACGCAGCGCGTCGTCCAGTACCGTTCCGATTTCACAATGTTCCGAAAAAGTTTTCAGCTGTGCGATGTAGTCTCGTACACCCTCGCCTTCTTTCTGACCACGCTTATAAAATTTGAACCTCTCAGCAATCAACAGCGGTTTAGGAGACAAATATTTGGACAGGGTCTCGATAGGTTCATCATTATGACATATATGTACAATGACTATTTGGTCCCGCTTCATTATATGAAGCTACATGTAGAGTATATTGAACTCAAACTGTATTTAACGCTTGATAAGACCAATCTGATACTTTTAAGGTAAAACATTCCTTTACAAATGCGAATACCTTTCTCCAACTACTAATTCATTAGCAATGGATCCGGATTCTGAGACGCACGTACGTACTTCTGATAAATCAGAAATAATAACCAAAAATATTGTATAAATAACATCATTTAATTTTTCGTTGTTTTTATACTAAATCCGGCTTTGTGATTGGCTAATACTTTTTTTGCATACCAATATGAAAAAAAAATCCGAGAATGGCGTCAAATTCCGACATTATCGTGACGTCACAACAGAGAAATTGACGTTGAGTATTGGTTCGAATAAATAATCCCTTGAAAAAATCACTAGCATGGAACATTTAAACATATTTTATTTAATCAAATAGATTATAAAATTTATAACAAGTATTGCGTAGCGGATTCTCACAAAAGTTTGCAAACATTTTTGTTCTCATAACCCGATGAAATCAAACGATCGTGGCATCAATGCTTAAAATAATAAAAATACCGTATTTGTGAATATTAAAGATATACAGATAACATATAAAATATACAATATGAAATTACGTTAAGGACAGTAAAAGAATGTGTAAATTTATAAAATGATATAGATGAATTCATATGAATGACTATCAAAACGATATCCTCCCAGATGTCCCTATCTATACAAAAATGTACTAATAAAATAAAGTTATTATCAATGTATTATACACAATTTTATGACACTTAACATTTCCTCAGTCGATTCATCTTTACATGTTTTATACAAACGAATAATTTATATGGTCCTAAATAGGAAATTTTATATTCTCCTTTCTTGTGATATATGAATATTAACCACACCGTTATGTATTATGGATGTTGAGATCAGGTAGCAGATCTAGAATTTTCTATCTCTTGTTCGGACGTAGAATTCTTTATAGGGATTACATGTAAATAGTAAGATCTTGAAACATGTTTGGGGTTTTCGGTCCTTGTACTTATATCTAGGATTGGTAATGAATAAGTGAGAAAATGTGCCGTTTTAAAGGTCTATATTTACAAACGAACGGAGAATTAATGAATATAAGCGTTCATTTTTTTTCTTTCTTTTTTTTTCTTCTGTAGTACCAAAGATTACATATTTGATTTTTATTCAATCCTGTGACGACAATAATTAATGATGTGTATAGGATTACTTATAAAGTTATGATATAGTACAACTATTCACATACGCACGTACAGATAACTTGGCTTGTCTCCTCAACGAGCTGCTACACTCAGTGATACACCACTGATAAACAACACAACAGATAACGACATCGAGGTAAATATGTTACTTGTCTTATAAACAAATGTTGTCAATTATGGTACATACAATCAGAGTTAAAGCTCTGATACAATGTATATTGACGTATTTTACCATGGATATAATATATCATGAAATTTCTGATAGTTACACTATGTGAGTTGTGTGATTTGATGTCATCTACTTAAAATCAGATTCAGGACTACAGTTACCATAACAACCAATATTACAGTTACAAAAATAACTAGGAAATACAGTTAGTGGAACAATCAGGAATATAGTTAGTGAAACAACCATGACAATAGTTACTACACCAACCAGGACTACAGTTACTGTAACAGCCAGGACTACATGAACAGTTACTGTAACAGTCAGGACGACAGTTATTACACCAACTAGAACAACAGTTACTACACCAACCAGGACGACAGTTACTATAACAGGACTACAGTACTATAGCAACCAGGACAGTTATAACGCAACAGATTCACTTTGTACAACAGCGACTATAACTACTATACAGCAACACAGGACTAAACAAACTACAACTAGAACAGTAACAACAGGACGTACTGTACAATAGGACTAGTATAAACCAGGTTATTAACAGACAACAGTTACTAAACAACCAGGATTCAGTACATTGTACAACGACTGCCGGGACTAGTTACTATAACCAATATTACAGTTACTCTAACAACCAGGACTACTAGTTACTACATTGTAACTACGCAACAACCAGGATTTACAGCTACATTGTACAACGACTGCCGGGACTAGTAACTATAACCAATATTACAGTTACTCTAACAACCAGGACAACAGTTACTAAACCACTAGATCTACTATTCAGAATGATGAGACGGGACAGTGGTCCTAAGGGACCTGTGGACTTTACGAACGCTAATTCTCGTCCTATTCGCCTCTATCGCACCGCTTCCACTCCTTATAAGCGGAACAAAGGTGAGTTATAATAATTATAATGTAATAATTTTTAATCATAATATTATTATAATCTTTAATTAATCGTTCCGATCATTATCATCCGACATCTAAACACATTCTGCTCAACATCATCGAATAAATTAGATTAGAAATTGAACGTTGATGTACTTCATTGGTACAAGAATGCATGAACTGATAAAATCAATGTATAAATTCATATCAAATCGATATCTACCCAGATGTTACTATCCTACCTATGCTAATAAAATAATGTCGTTATTTATGTATCATACACAACGTTATGGACCGAAAACATTCTCGATCGCGTTAGTTTCACATTGTAACACACGTACATTTGTAAATTATCTCGTTTGAGATATAATCACATTTGCTGCTGTTTTATCTGTGTATTGTGCAATGAAGAAAAGTATTCGATGTGATGAAGTCATAGTTATATGTAATACATTTGCCGACAGTAATGGGATTAGTGCATGCATGCTTACTAACATTACTGTTTGTTATTGCTTCAGTATTTGATAAAACAACTATATTTGTGATTAATAGTCGGGCAAAGGAAGGCTAAAGTCGGTGAAATGGTGTTAATATATCCAATGTAATTTTTTTAAGAAATAAGAAAATAAATCTTCCTATCAAATTCGCTTTGCATGCGAAGAAATAAAACATATTTATTTTCTTTGGAAGGCCAAGGAACGCATTTAGACTGGTTACATTGCCTGACTATTAACTTTAAGGATGTACACCTCTGAGGTTTCAGTCCCACTAAGTCTCGTTTTGACATAAATCAAAGTAGCTATGATATTTTCAAACAAATTCCAGCAATATCTGTAGCAAGTTGTCAGTTGCAAATTTTGTCGAAAGTTACATTTCTATTCTCAGTACATTTTCATATGGATATTTTAATAAATGACTCATCTGGTGGCCATTTTGAAAATATATCTCTTTTCGCTGTGTGTACAGCCCAAGTAGTGTTACCATTTTTTTAAGCTGCATTGAGATAATTTTTCTGCAAATTTTTACTAGGTTCATGGTAATTAAACCTTTAAGCATTGTAAAATGTGTAAAATTTAACCCTTGTGATACTTTATTTTTACATTATAATGGTAAATTCAGCATTTTTATTTTTTCTCTTAAATATTGAAAAATCCCAAATATTTAATTGGGGCAAAACAGTAAGCACACCGACCACCTATTTTTTCTGTCTGATTAAAAAAAAACCATCCTTTTCCCTATTAATATGCAAAGTATCAAAAAAAAGTTTAATACCAGAATCTTTTCTATAAAAAAGTTAAACATGGCAAAAATGGCTAAAACCGGTGGATTTTGCAGCTCAAAACCAAGAGGTAGGGGTAGCATATGTTGTTATTCTGAGGAAACACTATGATTCTTTCTTATCATAACTGCTATTATAACACCCATATATACCAAACACATAATTAGGAAATTATGTTTTTAATCTCTCGTGTATATGGTCAAAACGTAAAAATTCTCATAAAAATCAAATATTTTGTTAAGTTGGTATCTTTGATTGACCACAGCTCAAACCCGAGCACTCTGAGATATGTTTTTTCATTCCATTTGCTTCTATGGTATGAACTCCAATTTCCAAAAAATTATATTAAGGAAAAAAAGTTTAATTCAAGAACATTTTGTCTTTTTTGAGGTGTACATAGCGTGCTTCGGGAGCAAGAAGAAAACACGAAAATCAGCCATAGAATAAAACTCTAACTCGCGAATATATATCTTCGCGAAAATAAGTTGGTTAGTAGTAACATTTCGTTGTAAATAGCAACTTACTATTATAATGTCAACCATACACTTGACATTTATTTTTTTTATTTTATTTTTATGGGAGGATTGACTTTTGGTATTACTTGCGTGTATATAGTGTACTAATATTGTATATACATATACCATATACAGCATCAAGTTTAAAACAACCTTCATTCTTCGTAAGATGGAGAAGTCTGAGGATGATATTTTATGACTAATTAGTGACTTATTCACTGTGGTGACTGCGCCACTTGTGACGTAATGTAGTTTAACCACGACACAGGATACAGTGCTTTACATAACGATCTTAACGTGAACAACATACGATTGCGTACATGAATGACATGTACTTGCATATGAAATAATATGAAACGGAATGTTGACGAAACAAAAAAAGGTTTCTTACATTTTAAATGTATTTTCATCAATAATGAAATAGGTGTTGAACAGTTTTAAATATCATTAAATTCAATTTTAGATGTCTATGTGTAAAGAGGAGATTAATTACATTCATATTTGGAAATGTATAGGTAGCTATGATAAACGTGTAAGTGCAGTATTAAGAGTCAACTGGTATATTTTTAGGGTTTTCAATTTATTGAATTACCAAACTTATTGTTACATTGACATTAAAATATTAAACATACCTTTTTATATACACGAACAGATTTACCTGAAGGAATCTATAAAAGCAGCAGGTTAACTTATGCGGAAAGTATTCCAAATGAAAAATATAACACTTACTTTTTTATGTGGTCAATATACGATAATTAGCTTTCGTCGTTGTAGGAGTCCCGATGTGCTTACGTCATGATCGTGATGGCGATCTTGTGGATTACTGAGGCCATTCCTATTCCTGTGACGTCACTACTTCCTGTCGTCTTGTTCCCAATGTTTGGTGTTGTTCCTGCCATAGATGTCTCTACAAAGTATATCAATGTACGTTTTCGTAACACATGTACATGTAAACTGACATTAACTAATTTGTCAGAAACAAACGAGAGATAAACTATAAAACATTTATTTAAATGAGTATTACAAACCCTGTAAATGAGTGATTTCCCTACTTCCTAAATACCAAATTTTAAATCGAAAACACTGACCTGAAATCGAAATACAAATAAATATCTACATATTTTAGCTGACGTGAATTATCCAATACATGTCAATTCATTAATTGCAAATCTCGCAAACATATATAGCAATGTCCAGAAAATATAATCCCTGCAAACGGTATCGATTTATACAATAACTGAAATAAAGGAATGCAGTAAGACATGTCTATAACGAACCTCTTGGGACCAACAGAGTCACTTCGTTATAAGCAAAGTTTGTATGCACATATGACAATATCATAATATTTATTGTCATTTTGGCGGATATTCCGCTCACCTTTGCATATTTACTTTTATGTAAAATTGGTCTTTTATGTCTGATGTAAGATTGTTAAATGATAATTTTGATGTATATGTTTTTAAAAGAAAATTTTAATAAATGCGGCCACTTTAATAAAGAAGTGAGCCAATGATCGCCACTCAATTCACTGTTTGTTGTTCTATGGTATACCAATCCGAGTATTCAATATGCAAACAGAGCTTCACAGCATGGAGAGTTTTTACGCTTGTAACCAGTTTAAACTGACAATATATATGTATTATAATATTTGTCACATTATACAGACATTTTGTAAGAGGGGTGGCACATGACGACTGGAAAAGCAATTTCTGTACATGTAATTTTGCAGGATGGCAAAAATAACATTTATGTTATTTAATTTGTTGTAAGCGTGTTCGTTTCGTTTCACTGTCGATCTTATTCTAAAACTATATTGCGATAACAGTCTTAACCATTGTTTTACAGGTGAAGTTTCTATTGCGACCTATGGTTGTGTAATATGTTCTATATTTTATAATGTGATATTATATCGTTACAAGGATACATCCATGTTGTTTATCGGCGGGTTGGTGATTGCTGTAGCGGTGGAGGAGGTCAATCTTCACAAGAGAATTGCGATGGGGATCATATTACTTCTGGGTACTCAGACAAACATGTGAGTATTCTTACTATTTATTCGAATCTAAAATCCTTGTGAATAATTTCAAGTCTGAATAGGGTTGTATCAACCTGACGACCTTATTCCAAATTAAAATGCTTGAAGAGTCCATCTTTACAAATGCTAGTACATGTATGTTGCATCTATTAAAACATTTTCGAAGTCAGACTGATAAAATGTATCATGTATGGAGGGATAGGCTCACTTACGCGACTGCATTACTTCCGAAATCTTTCGAAAAGTATTATCACCATTTCCAGCTCCACAAATACAAATGTACCTCCTGCGTAAATTACACTGGTGCATACTTTATACAATTTACATGTACATGTATGTATGTACATAATTAATCACCGACAACCAAACAGAACGTTATAACTATTTTATATTCTGGAAAAGTCAGATTATTTTTTTAAATAATGTGTCCGCATGGAATATAATCTAAGGCTTACTTTCAAGTGCGGCCTATTTTCGTTTCATGTTTATTATCTAGTTTTTAGGGCATCTGACATATATGCATGTATGCATTACGTATACGATTACCTATGAATTGCAAATGCATTAGTATATTTTAAAGGATAAAGACACATTACCACGAGCCCTTCACATTATGTAAGCCTTTTGCTCTTGGTACTCCGGCTTTCCTCACGTACTACTAGGTCGCGAAACAAAGTAAACTCTAAACCTATGTATGAATATTATCTGATGCAATCACCCTAAGCTTGTACTCGATCTTGTGGACAGGTTACTGCTTGGCTTGATGCTCCCCACCTGGTTTCTATCTATGTGGATAAGTAACACGGCTGCAACTTCAATGATGTTACCTATTATTGTGGCCGTTGTTGACCAGCTGCGAGAAATGGACGCCCCACACAAAAAAGGTAGATACGTCATTGAAATGCTTTTTCAAATCAACAATGATGTCATCAAAATGAGAAATACATTAAAACAGATAACGAAAAGAATATGGAATATTCTAATATATTTTGTCATTACTACTTTTTCAATGTAAAAGAATTTTCATTTCATGAAAGAAGGAAAATGGTGCAAGAAGTTGCCCTCACACAGGAGGGGATCCATTCAACATAAAACACGTTCATACTTTCATCAAAGAATCACATTGTATATATATGTGTACTTCATATCGCATTGAATTTAAAACTGTATGATTGCGTTGACAGACTGTTTTGATAAAGATGAATTTACCAAATACATGTATGTAAATAAGAAAAATGTTTAAAATATATTTTGTACAATTATTTATTTAGAAAAAATAATACTGTAAAAATAATTTAAAATCAGATAACTATTTATAAGAAGAGTTATTTTTAATTACTCTAATTCATTGATTATGTTTCAGCGGGGAAGGATAATTTAAGCTTTGAAGACGATCATGTGACACCTGAAAATAAATATGAAGATCAGATGACTCGAGATGAAGTGGTATTAACAGAAAATGAAAGGTACATTAATTTCAGTCAAACCTGTCTATAAAGACCACCTGGGGACGACGAAAAAGTGGTCTTTATACACAGACTAAATTGTGTTGAAATTGACCATTTGGGGCCCTGCGAAAGTGGTCTTATTCAGTAGGTGTTTTTTTTTTAAATAAGATGTATTTACAGTATATATGTGCATTTGTTTGTTTTCATGTTTTTAATTATTTATTTGCTCATTCACAGTAGTTATATTAAGGGCATACTAGAAATGTATACTATTAGCGTAAGTGATCTAACACAAAAACAAAAACGCTTACCATTGCCTAACACAGTGTATTACGACTTAGTCAACGAGGTTTTATTTTACAATAAAAAGTCATTAGAACACACATTCACGTTTAAGGCTCATGAATTGTAAATAATCATATCAGTCCATGTGATATATAAATGTATATATATATGTATAAATAAGAAGAGAGATACTGTTTCAATGACAAGGGTGTGTAATCATTCATTACTTACAGTCATACTGATGATAATACCATGAATGAGAAACAGCTAATAAGGATAGGGAAAGGACTTGCACTGGGTGTAGCGTACGGTGCCAATATCGGTGGAGTAGCAACCCTTACAGGGACAGCACCAAATCTCATTCTTCAAGGACAAGCAAACAGGTACACAACCTAAATACACGGGAAACAAAAAGGTCAGACAAATAGAGAAAAAAGTAAAATACTATTAAACATTCATGAGATGAGATGTTATTAAAAGATGTCTCAATGGGACGAGTTTCACGTGAGTTTCATGACTTATAACGGTAATCTGATATGGTAATTTACCATTTACGTTTAGAGACAACTTAAATAGAAGTCATATACCATGCAGGGATGTAAATCATACATACAACATAATGCTTATTATGACCTACTTATGTTTTGTTAGTGTTTATTAGTACCTTCTTTCAAATACAATTGCTAACAAATTTAGTTTGCGTCAGGTGCAAATGTTGTAATAGAATGCTTGGTAGTGAGAAATTAGTTATGTGACATATGAACTCAGCGCTGGTCATATCGTTAATGGTTTTTATTCCACTGCCTTACCTAGAGTTTCCCCAATCAAGGAAGAAAATGACAATACAAACTGCAGTTAATTGCGTTGTCTGCCGAACATGATACCCGTTTAAGACAACACAAATCATTGATCTTTCTGTAGTTTGTACCGGTCTAGAAAGGAGGGTGCTGACTCTGGTATCACTTTTGCTAACTGGATGGGATTTGGTGTTCCTCTGTCTGTCCTGATGTTGTTTCTGGCCTGGGTATGGCTACAGATATACTGCTTACGAGACAGGTACTTGGGTTGCTTTATCATTTCAATGTATTATAAATGACAACACAAACAAACACAGCAAAACCAAAGAAAAAAAAGCCAACAACTTTTTAAGAGTGATTCAGTGCTGAACATCATAACCTCTAAAAATTACGACTTGATGTAATATGTATACAGCAATTATCAATAAAACGCCACAGGTGTAAAAAAAAGCTATTTCACTTATGCATGTACGTTTGTAATTATTACACAATAAGACTTAAATATTTGAGTGCATACTAATTTGGATTTTTGGCGGTACAGGTGCTGTTCACGTATGACTGCTACTCAAAAGTCACGTGTTAAAATGGCGATGAGAAAAGAGTATGATAAACTAGGACCGTTAAGGTAAATACTATGTATATATCGGAAAAGTTATTAAAATTGTAACTAAATTGAAAAAGATGAATTGAAATATAGAGTTGAATGTAATATCACTAAATACGTTTTTTCGTTACCTTTAACGTAAATCATGAATACTTGTTTTTCTAAGATCTTTTCTGGGTTTTAATTCTTTTGATTATTTGCCAAATTTACATGATTACAGTATTGTCACCAAATGAATTTTTAACAGATTGCATTGATTAGTTTTCCCAATATTCACTATTTAAAGAAGCTTTATTCTACTCTGCATAAAATGTTTGGCTGTCGGAATAGGAATATATACCTATAACTACTGGTAACTCATAGTAGAATGTATTTGCATTCAAAGTTTATCTAAATGAATGTTGACTCATTTGCTCATCCGTTTCATACATGATCTGACAACATATTATTTTAGGCCACATTCTGACCAAATAGTTTGCAGACATATACGTGTATGTAGTCATCTCACCAAAACAGAGCACAGTATTACATGTATATAGACGAAACATCTGTCTGTAAGATGGCTAAAAACGCTTTTGAACTGAAGTATATGTACAGGAAGAATAAAATTCATCAGGAACTGACACCAAATTTGATGTTGTCAGATCGTCTATGATTTGAATAATATTGTGAACATTACTACTGAATACTAACATTACTTCGCGGTTAATATATTTCGTGATTCGTCAAAAGAAATTTGCGAAGATTGACTTTCACGAATTTAGAAATTAAATGGATTTTCACACTATCAGTAGAGTATGTATGCAGCGATGTTATGTACATCGATCAATCGCGCGACTAACGAAAGTAAATCGCACGCAAAGAAATGTCAGTTTATAGTTCTTGTGATGATATAAATATGGAGTGTACGAAAAATCCAGTCGCGTGATCTACATTGTATCAATAAGTTTCCAGGAAGTAGTTGTTATTGTCCTGTTTGGTATACTGGTCTTGCTGTGGCTGTTCCGGGACATTCCTGATGTCGGCGGCTGGCGTTTCCTGTTTTCGGATGACCCCACATCGTAAGTGTTATGCTGTATATTTATACCGTACAGGCGGCGCTGACAGGAATCGTCATTTTGTGACTTCGTGGTATATTGTTGTTGGGGTTCGCAAATTTTTATACACATAACAATTGCAAATTAAGGTTTTTTTCATTTTTATTAAAATAAACAAACAGCTGTATGATATCTAAGATTTCAATATATCTTAAATAATACCAAAGTTTTTTTTTATTCTGCATATCCGCCAATGAAATAATGTCAATTGTTGCGTAGTTCGTAGACCCGCCACTTTAATGTATCACTAATATAAGACATTCCTTACTCCACAGCGGACCATACGTTCGCGATTCCAGTGCCGCCATTTTAATTGCCGTCCTTCTATTCATTTTGCCGTCCAACATACCAAGAGTGTTTTGTTGTCGGCGATACAAAGGTGAGTAAACATATTAGCGAACATCTACGACCGAACAGAACGTATTTAGTATTTCCATCAAACAGGTTGATAAACTATTATCGTTATATTAAGGATTAGACAAAGAAACAATATTCTAGATGTCATTGAAGTGAATATATGTGAAAAACCTCAGCTCATAGAAAAAGGCGACTTTAATTTCTTCGTTTACAAATAAATGGTAAACGTTATTTCAGTTAATCGATTTTTGATAATACTATGTTTTCTTAAATAATCTGTCAATGTATATTTCGGACAGATAATGGTGACATTGATTATCCTGAGTATAAACCTATTCTGAACTGGCAAAGTACTGTACAGAAAATCCCTTGGGGTGTAATCATCCTCCTAGGCGGTGGATTCGCACTAGCTGACGGGAGCTCTGTAAGTTTGGTTTGCATAGGGATTGATCACGTTTTATTTTATTATCATTGCATGTATTCTATGACCATTTTTGCCGCTGGTCATTTGCCAAACGCAGTATGCGTAGAAACGTATCCTGAGGAAAATCACTGACCCGTGGTCGGTACTGGGCATGTTGGTTTTGAATTTGTTACTTATACAGGCCTAATATAAAAATGAATAAATTGACAATTGACTTACGGAAGCTCACAAAACTCTTCATTGCTCATGTAAATTTACAAAGGCAATGTTCTTCCGCTAGTGCTGTAACTTCATCTTGGATCTTGGACTATAGAATTGATAACGTTTTAATTATCATTAATAAATTTTCACTCGTGTTCCAGAATGGTACTTAACCTATCACATAATTCCGTCTTTGCATATTATAGGTTTAGCTCCCTTGCAGGCAGGTATCCAATGTGACGTCATTATTTTATAAGCGCAATTCACGTTCGTTTTCTCCGAAATGACGTTATGTTAGCAAACATATGACGTCACAATTGATACCTACCCGCAACGGCAGATTCATGTATGTCTATAATATTGAAATACATAATAGTTTATAGTAGTAATAAATATCACTGTTATTTATGTCATTGTAATATTTATCTTCCATATACATGTATACTCTTTTGAACAGGTTTCAGGACTGTCTCAGTGGGTCGGTTGTCAACTTCGCGTGTTTAGGCACCTTAAATCGTGGGCTATGAACTTAATTCTTTGTCTGATTGTGGCCGGGGCTACAGAGATTACTAGCAACACGGCTACAGCAACACTTCTCATGCCGATTATGGCCGAGCTGGTAAGTAATATGGTGATGATGCCCGAATTGGTTTACTATGCTTAATGTTGGCCATGTTGTCATGATGAGAAGTTTCAAATTTTATACAGAAATGGACGAGGAAGGAATAAAGGGGAAAATGAAACAATTATGTAAAATATGAATGCAAAATTTTAAGTTTGCCAATAAATACTTGCAGCAACAAGTGACATTAAAAAGGATTACATTAATGACACGTCTCTGCATATCAAGATAAAGAAGGATAGTATTTCGTTTTACTGACCATTACATGGTTTGTATTCGCCTTGGTCAGGATCAAAAACGTCAATAAGTTCTTAAGAAATACGCGTATAACTATATACATGTCAAGACGTCTTATTGTACAAAATATCAAGTGTTCTCGTATATCAAACAGTACCATGCAAGGTGAGTTCTCTTGCGAATGTATACAATATACGAGTATTTAGTGGAAATAAGTTTTGGTTTATAGTATGTATAATATTATTAATGAATTATCATTTGAAGTTGATCTATCTAAGTATATTTACATAGGCAATCAACATTGGAGAACATCCGTTATATCTGATGACGTCGGCCGCCATTTCGTGCTCCTTTGCTTTCATGTTACCCGTGGCAACTCCTCCAAATGCCATTGTCTTTTCAACTGGATACCTCAGGATATCAGACATGGTAAGACAAATGGAATGGCAAGAAGAAACGCATGGCTTATGGCACGTGAATTAATGCATAGTGCAATGGATCCGGAGATTTGGTTACAGATTGCAGATAATGTCTTATCGGCGTAATCATGAATATCGCAATCATGTGCTTGTTTTAAATAATAATACATCTCATCCTGATAAAGCAATGACAAAGAAAATGTGAAAGTTGTTATAGTTATGAAAGGTACATATATATTAGAACCAAGCACGAATGACAAAGAAAATGTGAAAATATTAACGACCTATTAGTGTTTCTTGTAATTAAAAAAAACCTGCCCTATGTAAGCATACTGGCATATCAAAAGAAACCGGAAGGATAATAAAACCTAAGCAAAGTAATAATGCACAATTAATTGAAAACAACTGATTATGGAACTTATAAATGATTTCATTCTTTATAGGCCTTGGCAGGACTAGTAATGAACCTGATGGCTGTGACATGCCTTACATTAGCTATAAATACGTGGGGCGTTCCACTCTTTGGGTTAGACACCATACCAGATATATTCAAAACTTCGGCAGCAAATTCAACGTCGTGTGATGGAGTAATGGACGCCATGACAGATTTACCAAGCTTCACATCAACTACATCCTCGACCACTTTATAACTTAGTAATTTATATAACATTGTAATTTATATAACATAGTAATATATAAAATAGCATAGTAAGTTGTATCACTAAGTGATTACTTAGTATTGTACTTACATCAGTAACTCGTTATAATAATAGAGCTGTATTATGAGTGTTATATTGTTATGATTTAAAAACAAGAGGCCCAGAGGACCTGTATCGCTCACCTGTTTTTTTTTTTTTTTTTTTTTTTTTTTTTTTTTTTTTTTTTTTTGAGTAATTCTTTAATTTAGTATTTAGTGATTCAAAAATCCTCACAATTTGTTTAATTTTGAATCCCAACCATATAATAATGCTATAGATATCATACGAATATGCTATCCAATACATAGTTTCAGAGAGGAAGTAATTTATATGATAAAAATAATATCATAATTAACCTTTTTTGGCCCCACGCCTAAGGCCCCAGGAGGTCAGCCCCATCATTTGTACAATTTTGAATCCCCGCCCTATAAGGATGCTACCATTGCATTATAGGTGCTATCTCATGCTTAGTTTCGGGAAAAATTCATTTATATGGGAATAGCCAAATTGACCTCTTTTGACCCTGCCCCTTAGGCCCCGGGGGTCAGCCCCATCATTTGTACAATTTTGAATCCCCATCCTATAAGAATGTTACCATTGTATTATGGGTGCTATCCCATGCTTGGTTTTAGAGAAGATGTTGTTTATATGGAAATAGCCAAATTGACCCCTTTTGGCCCCGCCCCTCAGACCCCTGGTTGGGGAGGGCGGTCAGCCCCATCATTTGTCCAATTTTGAATCCCTACCCTATAAGGATGCTAAAATTCCATTATCAGTGCTATTCCATGCTTAGTTACAGAAAAGAAGTCGTTTATATAGAAATAGCTAAATCGACCCCTTTTGGCCCCGCCCCTCAGGCCCCTGGGGGTCAGCCCCATCATTTGAACACTTTTCAGATACATTTAGTAACCCATAAGGATGCTATCACTCAAATTTTGTTGCATTCCGACCAGCGGTTATGGAGAAGTCGATTGTTGACTGACGGTATAGCATAAGCTCACATTGGTCCTTCGGACCAGGTGAGCTAACAAAACTGATGATTTATTGTGACAATATCTATACAATGTATATCTAAAGCCAACATTGTGTGATTGATTTACATGAAACTTGTATCAAATACTGTATTGAAGGCCAGCTACCTTTCCTAATTTGCTTTTAGTTTTTTGTTGTTTTTTTTTTAGTTGGGAATGTAAAACGAGATAGATAACTTTGTTGATTCGCAAATGTTTTCTGGTCAATTTGACTAGAATCAAACGTTAATATTCATAATGCGGGCCGTCTTGTTTCCAGCTATCGTTCAAAACACTGCGCGTTCGTTGACTTTCACTGCGCCAGAAGGCAAAGCAACGAATTTTCACTGTTAACATGTAGATTACGCAGGGATTATTGAATTTGTTTTGGTGTCTTAGGCTATCCATATAAACTTTTAATTTTTGTTTCGTTAATGTAGGAATTACCTATGTTAGTTTGAATAATTTAAACGCATTTATTGGTACAATGAGGTTAAGATCGGGGCCAGATTCTTTTTTTAAAGAATGCAACGGAACGTGACGCAACGTGTATTGTACGTGTGTATAACAGTGCTAGGAATGAAAATTAAACTGTATTGATTGGTATTGTGTGGTTTTATTGTATAAAGACTTACGTAATCAGGTGAAAGGGCTAATGGACGTACCGAAAAGCCGATTTTTTTCGCTAAATAAATTTGTGATTTACACTTAAAACGTGAAAATCAGCATTTGGCGAATCGTGATTTGGCATTTGGAAATAAGAGTAGATACTATCTACCCATACATCATTCTTACAATGACCAAATTTTCGTGCATATATGTCGGACACTCATGACAATGAGAGATTATTCCGTGGATATAAATGGCTAAAGGTATGACAGAAACCAAAACCAATCCTACATCTGCTTTTTTATACATTTCAGCTTTGTTTTTACCCAAATATACATGTTCACACTTTGAAAACAAGTCATTACAAACATATACCAATAGAGAATGCATTTATTAATCAAAACAGAATAGTTTTAACGTAAAAAATACTTACAGAGAGTGAATACAAAAATGCATATGTAAACTCATTCCATAGTTTGTCATGATGCAATAGTAAAATATGTGAACATATCAGGATAAACAAACTCTGCAAAGAATAAATAATTTCAGCTTGAAACACGATGTGGAATATAATATGATATATAAAATATTTATGAAATACACCAATAAAAACTTAACGGTAAATGCATTTTGGCCGTATGTAATAAAGTATGCATATTAATAACTAAATAATATGACTGGTGTTCTTAATGAGAAAAATCCATCAACAAAAGAAAACAAATATATATAGTTTTATCTACAGTTAAACAAACAAATACATCAACAGAGAACTTTTCTCTCAAAAAATCGACATATTGAAAACGAGGGGTGGTATTAAAATGGCTGCACTTTACTTTCTGAAGATATCGGAACAATGATTGTTATAAATCATTTAAAATATACCTGTAATGCATTCGAAAATAATTAGTGCAGTATAACTGGGATGGTGTTTTATTTGACTTGTGTTAAAATTGTTAAAAAGAGAAACATATTCAAAAGAGTAAATCAATACTTGATACCAAACAATATATAAAAAATCACAAATGGAAAATTCGTTATGTATTGCTGGGAACTGTTTCTCACCAATACGCTGGACATTTTTGAAATTGAATTAAACACCGGAGTACCTTACTAAGAGAATCCTAGAGACAGCATAGTGACAAGCCATGACAATGAGGTAAGGAATGATTTACATCCATATACATTTTAATTTATAACAACAAAACAATTTTCCAGTGGGAAAAATAAGATAAGAAAAATCAATACCACTTAATGCTAATGATTACAGTAACAAATAGTCTAAGAGCTGTTTTTCACAATTACCCATCCTTTTATCTAAACAAAATGTCTCTAGATAAAAATAGATCTGATAGAAATCGCAGAGATTTTTTCTCACAAAAATAAGTTTTACAATAATACTCGCAAAATGTCAGACATTAGATAATAGTTTATAGATACCATAAGGAATTATGAAAATATTTATAACGATAACAATGATTGTAGAAAAAAATGCAACAATGACTGAAAAAGAAACAAAGTCAGCTATGAAGAAACAAAAACTTAAAAACAACACCGTTGTTCCAAACGATAATAGGTATGATAAGCCTATGATAAATCCGTACAGGAAATTAAAAAGACAAAGAGACAGATCGACAGAGAAGTGGATGAATTCAATTTCCTTGGTCAACATGGAAAAGATTAATTTCTCAATGAAATTAAACAATCAAAACGCAACGAAATATCATTTAGGATATCGATGCACTTTTGATAAGTATACTTCCATATAATGAGATTAATTTTGACTGCAATTCCAAAATTGTAGTGTTAATATTAATATCAGTGGCAAATAACTTCATATATTATGAATTTACACAAAATTAATTAACATATTTTGGAATAACGTATCATTTTGTTATACATAATACGTAATTCTACTACATTGTAAGTCGCGACTGATATCATAATGCCAGCAATCTCATGAAACGATTGATAATTACTGTTTACAATTACATAGTTATTTTGTCATTCATTAAGAAAATCATGTATTGTATTTGAGATGGGTATTTGAAAAAAATGGATAAAACAAATCACTTACAATCTCAGAGCAGGATCATAAATCTTAATTTCATATTTTTAGTACAAATCACGATTGTTTTTAAGATCACTAATAGACTGTACAGTAAAAATCCATGAAAATAACGGCATTCTGGTATGGAATCTTTTTACTGATATAATGTCGTGTTGTACAAAGTATAAATATGATTACTCTTGCTTCACAGATGTATACATTTTGTGTAATTCGTAGTATATAGTATGTGCGTACATTCATAAACTATTATATATCAAATTTGATTTATGATTGAGATTCACAATAACCTTTATTATGCAAAATATTGTATAGATGTAAATAAACATTCCCACAAAAATAAAGGCAAATAAAAGACGTTGTTCAATGCATATCACACTATATAGTTACAACAAAATAATATCTAGATGGGCATGCGATACTGCAACCCAAAACATTTTTGCGTGCGATTCATTTTTGCGTATTTTGCGGGCGAATGGAATTCGCAAAAATCAATCGTCGCTAGATAAAGATAAGACTATAAATTCACAGGAGCATTTTGACTGCAAAGTACGAATTAAATATCCGTCGTTTGGCATGAAAACTAAAGGAAAATCCCTGCTCAAAAGACTGTACTAAATAATAGTACGTAGTGATTAAAATAAAATGGGTTAAACTTGAGCTATAATGAGAATAATAGTATTCCTATGATGCATGTCTGCTTTTTTAATTCTAAAGACCAACCACGAATATTCCTACCCTTGAACCAGTTCTACAGCCACACATCGCATAGAGTACACGAATGGTTCAAGATTTCTTCAACATTATACTATGTATAGCTATCTTTTCTGATAGTTTGTTCATCAATATCAAATCACTAATCTTAATATCATATTTTTTAGTCAAAATATCGATTTTTTTCACTCGCAGAAATTACTAGCTATATAATATGTTCATCAGCATATGTGCGTCGAAAAGATCACAGGTAGTTGTAAAATGTTTACATATCTTTATCATTAAAATCTTATGTAATTAAAAAGATTCAAACATATGCACCGTATAATTGGATATCAATTAACAAATGATGCTAAAATCAATGACACTTGTCCTTTTGGCAGGGGTTGGCAAGAACAAAATTTCATAAATTCATTTATTTCAAAAGTATTGAAGATGTCCATAATTTTATCTCCAGCTCTCATAGATAGTTTATTCAAAATATCATATACACAGCAAATTAGCAGGAATGTATATGGTATTATAATTAGATGAACTATAAACTAACCTTTTCTAATACAGCCAATATCTACTGCTTCGTGATATAATTATTCATAATACAGATAGTATATTTACATGTATACTAAGTGACTTCCTTCTACTATTTTGAGCAAATGTCTCTATCAATAAATCATTTGTAATGAGTTAAATAATTTAAATAGTTTGTTATAATAATAGTCTATACTCTATCTTTATGATATTTTGTTTATGTGGATGGGATATGCTTGGCTGGATTATAGATAAGCTGGCCTGAGGAAACTCGTCTCTTCAGTTCACCCCAGAGGAGATTTTTCTCCTTTTTAACCTTCTTGAGGATGCCTTTGTTCTCCATGGCTCGGCGAGAGAGGTAAGGCAGCACCTCCTCCACCGGGCCATACGGTACATACTTGTACACAGAATAGCCCGCCTGTCCTGTAATTACACACAGACAAATGTGCATTGTAGATTTTGGTCAAAGAAAAGTTTAATCACATTATGTAATAAGTCTTATGACTGTACAATTGCATGAAACATAATAACATATTCTAATTACTATTCACAAAGCCTTAATACGATTTTTATTTATTTCCATAAGATATTAGTTTCTCTATTATGATAAACAAAATATTGAAAATAGTACACTGTACATATTCACATAAATGCTTTATGGGTGACAACTATAATCAAATTATGTTTATGACAAATGAAAATATAATTCAAATTTTTCAAAGAATTTTTTATTTTTTAAAATGACATAAACCTTCACTCAATATAAGAATTACAATGATCAACCTCACCATCGCTTAGATGAGACAAACCATATTAAATCAAAGTATTTGAGATTAGACGTTTGAAAAACTACATATAAGTAGAACCATCTATTCCTGGATAGTGCATGACTTGTATACTACAGCACTACTTACCCAAGGGGAAACTGACTTGATCACACATGCCTAATAATTGTCCAAAACAGATAAGTCGATCAGCTGGCCGGATTTTATACTCCTTCATCCTACAAAGTAACAGAACAAGCATTTACTAATCAGCTACATTAGTCATCACGAAAATGTCAAGGCAGATTTGTAGTAGAAAATTTTCATTGTTAATTAGTATCTAATGTTCAACTGAGTGTTTTTTATAATCATTATTGCGAATAAAACTAAAATTTAATCTACATCAAAATTTTATTCTTAATGGTGTGGCATACGAGGGGTGTTCCAAAATTATTGTTACTTTGGTGATTTCTCTTTGATAGAAGTAATTCTGATCATTTTACTTTGCCCTGTCCCTCCGTTACAATGCGCGGCTTGTGTGCTGGCGCATTATCATGTAAGAGCCTGAGGTACTTCAAACCTGTCTGTGGGTAGACTTTCTTAAGTTTTTGAAGTACAACGTCTCTATAATACTTCGCTGTGACAGTTTTGCCTTTTGGAACAGGGATTTGAATGATTGGACCCTTGTTATAAAAAGAATATGACAAACAAAACCTTCCTCACGGTATGTATTCTTTTAGCAATGCTAGGGCGCCTGGCTTTTTTATTTGTTCAGACTCGATTAGAGCATTTTCTTTTGGGTTCGAAAAAATACACCCATGTTTCATCACCTGTGACCAAATTATCAAAAGCCTTTTTGCTGTATTTTGGGTATTTCTTCAATAAGGATTTGGCCTTGCCAACCCGGGACCTCTTTTGGTTGTCAGTTAGTAAATGGGGTATCCACCTGGCATTGATCTTGTCCAGACTAAGATGTTTCTTTAAAATGCAATGAATACGTGCTTAAGACAAGCCTGTCATTTTAGCTAACTGCCGGACAGTGTAACTTGCATCTTTTTCAAGGATTTGCCGAATTAGTTCAATGTTATGCTTTGTTGTTGTTGTTGCAGGGCGACCTCTGTGGGCAGCATCTTTAAGCTGCTGGTGTCCCGACTTAAATCGAGCAACCCACCTACAAATACAGTGTAGTCATATATGACATTTGACCCTTCCCATATATATCACACACCTCACGATGAATATCCACCGGCTTTAAGCCAAGTAGAGACCTACCTTTGATATAAGCCGTAATTTCAATTACGTTTTCAACTCTCTTGCCAACAATATTTGTATAGAGTGTAACGAGTGCGCTACAAAACAATGTACACAGCACCAAGGTCAGTGTAATTGTGAGTGAGATATTTACCTATATCACGCTTCAGATATTACGCTATCGCCACGAGGTAGTTTTAAGCCCATTTAGCACGATTTCCACGAGATATTGCGCAAGTAACATTAATTTCGGAACATCCCTCGTAAACTCGCCTTGGCTCTTCAGATATACAATGAAAGTATTTGGGACCATACTTCTATTTTTTTATTCTCAGTAACTATCTGTTTGCCTTACATTATTGTGTATAATATTACATTATATATAGTGTCATAATAAGTATATATTACAGCAGTATATAACATTAAATACATGTATATATTTAATTTCAATATTGTCTGGAAAATTACATATACATAGTTGTATTCGTAATTATATGGTTTTGAGATGTACATGTATGTATCCACAGGGAGACGGCTTATATATAGGCATAGCTTGCTGCCCAATCCCTATTAAATCAAATGATTTAATAAAATATTTTGAAATGAAAAAATATTACAGTAGTAAACCTACTTTTCCACAGTATATCGGACAGTGTTCTCGTTGTGACTGGCTACCATCACAGCTATCCTGCCTCGTTCTCTATGATTGATTTGCTTCATCACCTCCTCCAGTGTCTGGTGATACATGTTAGACGTCGCTTCATACGTAGGATTGATAGGATCCTCATACCCAATATCATTGGCTCGCTCTCGCTCCTTATATCAAACAAAACAAAATCAGATAAACATTTATTTTTTCCTGTATGGCAATTTGAAAAGATCAATTATCAAGCTGTTGTCAAAAAATAATCTGCACTGCTAAGAAATTCAGCCATTATTTTGTTGAGTTGATTAGTACATATCAAGACACAAGCTCAAAGAATAGAACACGATTTAAAATCACATAATCAAGACAAAACACAAATTGAAAAAAAAACCCATTAAACACTGTCATATGGCCATTATATATAAAATCAGTTAAAAAAATAGCAAATTTATAGAAATGAGTTTGATTTATTTCATTTGTTATGCTTTAATTTTAAATACTGAATATCTGAAGGAAAATATAATGGTCAAAAGTGTAGTATTTCTGTCTGCACTGAGTCTAATAGACTGGAATTAAATAAATTGTATTCATTCCTACCTGCTCCATGTATGCACCACGGACCAGTTTGGCCCCAAAGTAGAAATTTTCTCTACGTGCCAAATCCATGTCTAAACAGGCATTGTTGTATGCACTCTAGAAATCCCAACAATCAATAGATAAGAAGAGGAAATCATTAAATATGAGATTATTATTAATTTAATATTAAAATCATATCTAAATTGCTATATGTATGCCTGTAATGGCACAAATACTCATTTACAAAAATACATATTAAAAATTATCTTGCAATACATGTATCTTGGAGTTAGAATTAATCCTGTGTCTTGGGATAACAATTAAAAAGCATTTTGTTTTTTGAGGTTTAATCATTTATCAAACTCATAAGATAGATAAAAGTAAAAAAGAAATAAGACTTCAGGGATATAACAAAATCAAAATTAAAGAAGCCCAATATTGCTTTGTTATCCTCTTTGAGAGCCAAACACCTGCCTTGTACAGTACCTTTAAGTAACATTGGTAGGTATTAAAGATCACAGCCTGTTCCCTGTTGAACCTCCTCATCATTTCCATACATAAACGGCTAATGGCAGGCTGGAAATAGGTCTGCTCGGCATCAACCATCACCCGCACTCCTTTCTGTGTGGCATACTGTAAAACAATAAGGAAAAATAGGTCAAATCATACATATAGCCATTATAACAAGCTGTTGATTTAGAATATTTTTGAATTTAAATTTCACTTATAAATTGAAATTGCACAATCTGGCAATATGAAAATACATTGATTTAATTATTTTTTGTTATTTAAAATTTAGTGATTCAATAATGTCAAACAAATTTGTGAAAATATCATAATCTCAAAAATTACCGTTGACTTATGGAACATCCAACTACTTTTTTATAAATCTTGCTTCGGATAATTTATGGGAAGAAATTCCATTTTAAATAATTTATCAATGTAATCCCTTTACCTTAGCAATAGTGTTGAGGCGTCCTAACATGTTCTTCATCTGTTGTTCTTCCTCTGTAGACAAGGAGGCTACCAAAGGCTCCAGTTTTCCAGTCTGAGCAAAACAATACAAATGGATCCAACAACTCATGTAATATCTTAGTAAGTTGTTTTTAGCTACAATAACTGTGCTTTCGCTGCAGGATACATTTCAAGCAATCAGTCTCTAAACAATGGATCAGAAATAATACATTTTATAATCAGTATTCTGGACAACTCGATGAAAAGAAGGAGAATGTATTTTTTAATAATTTTGTATTTATTTACATGTACAGTCAAACCTCGATGTATCGAAGTTCAAGGGACCGTCAGAAAAACTTCGAAACATCATGAAGAAATTCGGGACCAGACAAAAAGTTCGATACAGCGAGAAATTTGATTCATCGGAGTTCGAATCATCGAGGTTTGACTGTACATAAATGTAGTGCTGTTACTCAACATTAAGCAAATAGCAAGTACTAAGTATTAAAACAACCTTTAATATCAAATGGTCTCCTTCTTTGGCATTTTTGTGATTAATATTCTGTAGTGATAATTGAAATTTTTTTTATTGGGTTGCGATTCATATCTCTCTTACTCCCTCATGAACAAGAACTAATCAATACTCATTTTTAATTAGTACATCAGAATACAAAGGATTACTGACCTCCTCATTTGGCACTACAAACACCTTTGATAAACTCATATTGACCTCCAAAAGGTTGTCCCAGTCCAACAAGTCCACCTCACTGCAGAAATATATATATTATTACAGTCACAATCCATCTTTACTTCTAAATCGCCTATATATAGGCTATTACTTACATATTCATATAGGTCTATCTATACTTCTAGGCTAGTACACATATCAGTTCTTTTCATGTGGTTTAAATAAATGCTGACTCTCCCATATTTATGCACAATTATCATTTTCAGTATTCCTATTTTATTTATTGATTAGTTTAATATTATAGTTAATTGTATCAGTTATGAGCTTGTTTTTATTTAATTTGTAACATCTATTTAAATGATATTTTGTCTATCCTGATAGATGCCTTACCCATCCTGAGAGATATCTAGACCATACATCCTATTTAAAATAAATGATGGCTTATCCGTTCCTGAGAGATATCTTATACATACATCCTATTTAGATGATTCATTACCCATCATGAGAGATATCCAGAACATACATCCTATTTAGATGACGCGTTACCCATCCTGAGAGATAACTAGATCATACATCCTATTTAAAATAAATGATGGCTTACTGATCTTGAGAGATATCTTGAACATACATCCTATTTAGATGATTCCTTACCCATCTTGAGAGATATCCAGAACACACATCCTATTTAGATGACGCCTTACCCATCCTGAGAGATAACTAGACTAACATACATCCTATTTAAAATAAATGATGGCTTACTCATCTTGAGAGATATCTTGAACATACATCCTATTTAAATAATAACTTACCCATCCTGAGAGATATCTTGAACATACATCCTATTGAGATGATGCCTTACCCATTTGAGATATCTAGAACTACTATCCTATTTAAAATAAATGATAGCTTACCCATCCTGAAAGATATCTTGAACATACATCCTATTTAGATGATTCCTTACCCATCTTGAGAGATATCTAGAACAGAGAACCAGCGTTTCCTATCATCTCGAGTAATCTGTACTCCCATAGCTTGCAGCTGCTTTTTAAAGTCCTCCTCACGAAACTTCCTCAAAAGGATGTCACCTTTATTACCAGCAAACTTCTCAAAGAAAGCTCGTGTAGACACCAAGACATCAGACATCTGTAGCTGTAAGCATATGAATAGACCACTGAATAGGCTACAATGCTGCCAGCAACCAACAGAATATTTCCATCTCTAACCCATTATAACTGTCCATGAGTGTAGTAATATATAATAGACACTTACCAAAAACTGTGGTCGTCCAAGAGCTGTCATCTTGATAGCAACAAATCCTGTGTTTGCCTCAGTAGCGCCTAGGTGAAAATGGAGAATCTTTAATTAATTTATAAGTGAAACCTGTCATAGGGACCATGCACCTCTTTATATGACCTGCCAAATTATACCAAATGACTATTTATAACGCAATTTCATCTGTTAAGATTTAGTGTGATTTATTTTTAATAATTCATTAAAAATATCTTTTAAGCCATTTTCTTCATAATTGTATTGTATTTTGTACAAAAGGTTGTGTTGAATCCACTAGATGTTGACCAAATTATTAATAAATCAATTATAAATTATTAAATAAATAACATGATTTTAATTTATGATTAAAACAGTATTTGATATCTTACAATATATATTGCGTGAATCTTGTGTCAAATCTAACACTTTATGTAATACTTTCATAATAGTATTTTGAAAGCTAGTTAAAAGGAAGTACTGCATTTTTCATTCTCTTGGATTTCACCTATGCACATAATCAGGTTGGATTCTAAATGTTGATATAATTACATGAAATAATTGTAATTATATTATATATGCTTGTAAATTGTAAATTGCAAATGTCACCTGGTCCTCAATTTCCATCATATTGTAATAAATCCTTGTGGGTGCTAATAGAACCAAATAAGAAAATATAATTTAATAAAATCCATATACATATGTTTGCCAGTCTCACCTGCCACAGCGTCTATACACTTCAGGAATGTCTCCATATTGGTATCACAGTTTGCCTCATCCTCATAGAAATAGGTCCTTGCTGATATAACCTTGTTACGACGGTCTCCAAACTTTTTGTGGGCCAAAAATTTCTGTTTGTCAGGATCTGGTTCAGATATAACAAATAATTACCTGCATTTATACTATCTATGATGTTATTTCATAAACATTATATTATACATTTGTAATCTACTTAGTAGTCTTTAGTTGTGCATATCCATTTCAATTTGAAACGAATCCTGACAAAGCTAGGCCATATTGAATTTGGAAACTGAAGTGTGTTGCTGCTATGCAGACTTAATGTATTTTTTTGTTTGTATCAGATTCTGTACACTCAATATTTCAAAAGAAGAAGGAAAAGCTGAGAAAATATCCTTCTTTGAATTGACTGACAAAGATCAGTAAATGATGGGCACCTGAGGATCCCTCTGAGATCTTACTTTGAATAACTAAAACACTATAATTAAGGTTCCAAGATGATCATTTGATTCCATTGTATAATAGATGTGAGAATTGATGTATATCAACTAAGCTATTAAATGGATAGATACAACATATATTTGACCTCTCTGACATTCAAGGTCAATGTCAAGCATTCATTAAAACAAAACCTTGATAGTCCTTCACCTCTACATGCTGCAAGTGAAATAATTAATACATGACTTCTGAGTCATGACAATTAAGTAAAATAATGCACTCTTACCATATTCCGAATTTGCATATTACAGATTTATCTGCACATGGGGGTAGGTATTGATTGTGACGTCATGTGTTTGCGAGCGTAACGACATATGTTTCAGAGAAAACGACGTGAATTGCGCTCACAAAATAATGACGTAACAATTGATACCTACCCGCAAGGGAGCTAACTCTGTAATATGCAAGGACGGAATATTTTATCAGAAGATTGTAAACATAGAAAGGATTGAAATATTTCAAACCTTTTTATCTTTGGGCCAAAAGAAATAATATGTTTGTTTAGGGTTACCCAACAATTTTTTACCCCGACCCTAATTTTTTATGAAAAAAAAATAAAAGTCAGGATTTTGATCTCAGGCTCCGGTTCTGGCCATTATTTTAGAGACCCTATTTTTTGCCAATGTAACCCTATACAGACATCAGTACATTTGACTTACAAGTGTTTCCATGCATGTCATTATTAACAAGTAGACAGTTAATTAGATAAGTTTGATAGTGAGTCAAGAGTTAATACATTTTAGTGGGGTTAAAGGCTACTAACTAAAGAAAAAAGATGTTAAGAAACGTTAACTTCAGATGGAGAGATCAGCCAAACCACCCTCCCAGCATGTTACACTACTTTTACTAATATAGCAAACGTTATTGGTGCAGAATATTGCTTTTTAGTAATAAATACAAGCAATGGTTGTACAATGTAATGTCCATTCACTAAAAGTCTTACTAGTTATTTATACCGTAATCAACCCAATAAGTATCCCGTCTCTATTAGTAGGTCTCTCCATATCTGGGGCCCCAATTTTATCTAAATTAACTTAAATACGGACTAAAACTAATGAAAACTGTGTAGTTTCTTTATTTTATCCCTTTTGTGAACTAATTAATAGCTCCCATTCATTGTGAAATCATTTTGTCAACCATTAGGCCAAATTCGATCCTATTAGCATCTCTTCATTTTTAAATTTTCAACCACCCTGGGTGCTTATTGGGTTGAGCTAATTAATTGTTAATGAACAGAACTTTTGCAATATTATAGATACAGATATATAATATATAAATGTATTAATCATATTTTATCGCTATTAAGGAATTTACAACGAACATACTATACAATGTATACATATACCATGTATTTTAAATATTGGTAACATGTAATTTTACGGTAATCAATATATGGAATATAATTAATTTCCACAGTTAAAGCTGGCAACAGCTGTGGAAAATAGCTACTGTAACATTTAACATTGTAACAGCTAAATTAATCAAACATTTCTCACTGAATACTATCTCATAGTTAAAGTCATTAAGATCCATTCCATGAAGTTATCTATATATAATTAATTTTCAAAAATTTACACAAAATACTCTCTTAAGGTTTGTATTTTTTTGTAAGTTTTGTTAAATAGATAATGAGTGTTAAAGAAATACCATATCAAACAAAAATTTAAAGTTTTATTAATAAGGAGATCTTGAGATCCCATGATGACGTGTGTAAATTACAATTTACCATTGATTAGTTCTAAAATACACTGATTATGACGTAAGTTTCATGACGCCATAATCATCTGAAGGTGGGACTATTCAACTGTAAATTGTACTCAAGTCATGTTGTTTTGGGATCTCAAAACCCTTGTTTTACATTAATGTATATGTGTATGTGTTAATACATTATTAGTCCCAGTGGAATACACACACTATTTACCTACGTCACTGTGTTCTGAAACTATTACACAATATATATACATTATTGTAATTCAATATACTACATCTTGTTGTAACATATCAAACATCTGGCATAACACGTGTATCAATAAATCTCAATGTAAATTCCTACAAGATAGAATCATGATCTCATCTCACAGATGTTCAATATGCACTTATGAATTAAATATCAAAAAGCAATAACACTTTGATTTTTAAAATTGATGAAAAGTTCATGTTGCTGTCAATATGACACATTCTGCCTTTTAATCCAAAATGCAAATACTATGGTGGACATATATCATATAGACAGATTTTAGAATTAACTGATGTCTATAAATAAAAGATTTATTTAAAAAAATATGCTGTTTTAGATTAAAAAGAAAAAAACAAACATATTGAGATGATATCCTACCTAACGATGTCTGGTCATCAGGGATAAAGTCCGAAGTACAGCTCCTGTAGACAAAGTAAAAAAAAAATTCAATCAGCACAAATTTAATTGCACAGAATAAAAGACACATCTACAGCAACTTAATTTTACCAATGGCAAATAGTATTTTGAAAATATTTTTATTCAATACTGTCCCTCTAAGACTCTTATCTATAGACAAATAATGTTTTACAGTCAACTACAACTATACAATGAAGGGGACGTCTACACATTCAAGTAGGTGGAACTGTTAGACACCAGTGGCTAGCTGTAGCTGTATAGGCTTTAACTGACACAGAAAGAAGAAAACTTTAGAAAGACCGTGAAATTTATAGACATGAGACCATGGACTACATGTATGTATATACATGCATAGGTGATATCTCAATATCATGTAACCATGACTGACAAGTGACGTCTAAAGCCAGGTGACCATGAAAGCCAGGTGACCTCTATAGACATGACCTCTATGGACAGGACAGGCAAGTGACCCCTATAGATAGACAGGCAAGTGACCCCTATAGATAGGTGACCATGACAGGCAAGTGACCTCTATAGATAGGTGACCATGACAGGCAAGTGACCCCTATAGATAGGTGACCATGACAGGCAAGTGACCCTATAGATAGGTGACCATGACAGGCAAGTGACCCCTATAGATAGGTGACCATGACAGGCAAGTGACCCCTATAGATAGGTGACCATGACAGGCAAGTGACCCCTATAGATAGGTGACCATGACAGGCAAGTGAAATCTATAGATAGGTGACAGGTGACCATGACAGGCAAGTGACCCCTATAGATAGGTGACCATGACAGGCAGGTGACCTCTATAGATAGGTGACCATGACAGGCAAGTGACCTCTATAGATAGGTGACCATGACAGGCAAGTGACCCTTAGATAGTGACTGCAAGTGACCCCTATAGATAGGTGACCATGACAGGCAAGTGACCTCTATAGATAGGTGACCATGACAGCAAGTGACCTCTATAGAAGGTGACCATGACAGGCAAGTGACCCTATAGATAGGTGACCATGACAGGCAAGTGACCTCTATAGATAGGTGACCATGACAGGCAAGTGACCCCTATAGATAGGTGACCATGACAGGCAAGTGACCTCTATAGATAGGTGACCATGACAGGCAAGTGACCCCTATAGATAGGTGACCATGACAGGCAAGTGACCCCTATAGATAGGTGACCATGACAGGCAAGTGACCTCTATAGATAGGTGACCATGACAGGCAAGTGACCTCTATAGATAGGTGACCATGACAGGCAAGTGACCTCTATAGATAGGTGACCATGACAGGCAAGTGACCTCTATAGATAGGTGACCATGACAGGCAAGTGACCTCTATAGATAGGTGACCATGACAGGCAAGTGACCCCTATAGATAGGTGACCATGACAGGCAAGTGACCTCTATAGATAGGTGACCATGACAGGCAAGTGACCTCTATAGATAGGTGACCATGACAGGCAAGTGAACTCTATAGATAGGTGACCATGACAGGCAGGTGAACTCTATAGATAGGTGACCATGACAGGCAAGTGACCTCTATAGATAGGTGACCATGACAGGCAAGTGACCTCTATAGATAGGTGACCATGACAGGCAAGTGACCTCTATAGATAGGTGACCATGACAGGCAAGTGACCTCTATAGATAGGTGACCATGACAGGCAAGTGACCTCTATAGATAGGTGACCATGACAGGCAAGTGACCTCTATAGATAGGTGACCATGACAGGCAAGTGGACCTCATAGACAGGAGCCATGACAGGCAGGTGACTACATGACAGTGAACCTCTATAGATAGGTGACCATGACAGGCAAGTGACCTCTATAGATAGGTGACCATGACAGGCAAGTGACCTCTATAGATAGGTGACCATGACAGGCAAGTGACCTCTATAGATAGGTGACCATGACAGGCAAGTGACCTCTATAGATAGGTGACCATGACAGGCAAGTGACCTCTATAGATAGGTGACCATGACAGGCAAGTGACCTCTATAGATAGGTGACCATGACAGGCAAGTGACCTCTATAGATAGGTGACCATGACAGGCAAGTGACCTCTATAGATAGGTGACCATGACAGGCAAGTGACCTCTATAGATAGGTGACCATGACAGGCAAGTGACCCCTATAGATAGGTGACCATGACAGGCAAGTGACCTCTATAGATAGGTGACCATGACAGGCAAGTGACCTCTATAGATAGGTGACCATGACAGGCAAGTGACCTCTATAGATAGGTGACCATGACAGGCAAGTGACCTCTATAGACAGGTGACCCATGACAGGCAGTGACCTATGACAAGGCAAGTGACTAGAAGGTGACCCTATGACAGGCAAGTGACCTCTATAGATAGGTGACCATGACAGGCAAGTGACCATGACAGGCAAGTATAGACAGGTGACCATGACAGGCAAGTGACCTCTATAGATAGGTGACCATGACAGGCAAGTGAACTCTATAGACAGGTGACCATGACAGGCAGGTGACTATGACAGGCAAGTGAACCTTTTTAGACAGCTAGGTGACTATTATAGGCCGGTGACCTCTATAGGCAGGTGACCCTATAGGCAGGTGACCATGACTAAGCAGGTGATCCTCTATAGACAGGTGACCTCAATGGCAGGTGACCATGATAGCCAGGTGAAACTCTATAGACAGGTGACCATGACAGGCAAGTGAACTCTATAGACAGGTGACCATGACAGGCAAGTGAACTCTATAGACAGGTGACCATGACAGGCAAGTGAACTCTATAGACAGGTGACCATGACAGGCAAGTGACCTCTATAGACAGGTGACCATGACAGGCAAGTGAACTCTATAGACAGGTGACCATGACAGGCAAGTGAACTCTATAGACAGGTGACCATGACAGGCAAGTGAACTCTATAGACAGCTAGGTGACCTTTATAGGCAGGTGACCCCTATAGGTAGGTGACCTCTATAGGCAGGTGACCATGGACAGGCAAGTGAACTCTATAGACAGGTGACCATGACAGGCAAGTGAACTCTATAGACCGGTGACCTTTATAGGCAGGTGACCTCTATAGGAAAATGAACTCTATAGACAGGTGACCATGACATTCAGGTGAACTCTATAGACAGGTGACCTTTATAGGCAGGTGACCTCTATAGGAAAATGAACTCTATAGACAGGTGACCATGACAGGCAGGTGAACTCTATAGACAGGTGACCATGACATGCACGTGACCTCTTTAGATAGGTGACCATGACAGATAGGTGTCCATTAGACAGGTGACCATGACAGGCAAGTGATCTTTGTAGACAGCTAGGTGACCTTCTTAGACAGGTGACCTCTATAGACAGGTGACCTTTATAGACAGGTGGCCTCTATAGACAGGTGACCATGGCAGACAGGTGACCTCTATAGACAGGTGACCTTTATAGACAGGTGGCCTCTATAGACAGCTTACCATGACAGACAGGTGACCTCTACATACATGTACATGTGACCTTTATAGACTGGTGACCTCTATATACAGGTGACCATGACAGGCAGGTGATCTCTAGATACAGGTGACTTTTATAGACAGATGCAACTGTACAGGGGACCTTTGTACATAGATGGTGCAGATACAGATATATGGCTTTTTTGACAGGTGGCTGTATAATGTATAGACAAACTTGTTTGGTCTTTACTTCTTTATTAGACAGGTGACCTTTATAGACAGGTGGCCAGGCAAGTGGCTGTTTATAGGTGCACAATTATGTAACTACATTTAGGTGATCTTTATTGATGGGTGTAGCTACATGCAGATACATTGAAGGTGATATTTATAGACAAGTGGTCGTACATACTAGGTACCATATGGTCATGATTAAGTAGGACACCCTTAAACTTTAAAGTGAGCCTTATGTTTAATCATTTATATAAATTTTTCATCCATTAAAAAAAATAGAGTTGAGCAGTTAATTTGAGTCATATAGTCAAAGTGCTTGCCATACTTCATCTCGGCCTCTTCAGCTTGTTCCGTTGACAAATCTTCCTCCACACTGTAGTCGAGGATTGACTTCACTCCAAACTGCTTATTCCTACTGACCAGCGGTCTAATGGCCACTTGATCCTCTCCGGCCACAAAATGTCCATAAAATGTTGCCTTCATCATTTTTCGGAATAAAGGCCCACCAAGGATACGACGGCTCCATTTCAGCAACTAAAAAGTAAACACAACTCTATATATGCATGTATCAGTCTAGATAAATATGTATATTCATTGTAGGTGTATGTATAATTACGAAAGTAAATATTCACTTTTATTCACCATTAGTGACTTTTGGTGTACATGCTCATCATCAAAATAAGCCAAAGAAACAATTTTAAATCTAACATATACATGTATATAACATCCAATATAGGGTTTCAAGATACCAACTTATCAAAACGGCAAAGTTTACATTGTACAAGATCTGATCCCAACCAATTTCATCAAGATATATCATCACAATGAACATTGCTTTGAAACAATTGTATCATAAATCTCCAGTATTGAAATATATAAGATTGATACAGATGTTGATATGTGTATGCATACAAATCTTTTAGCAATATTTTTTTAATATCAGATATATCATTAAAGTACATTTTGTGTTTGTATATTGATATAATATTTGATGATGCCTTTTTCATTTATGGGTACCAAAAAAGATATGTACATATTATCATTGTAAATTTATATAATGCATTCTTTTTCATTTTCATGTACATGATCATAAATGTATATACATTGTGCATGTAAAAGGCGGCGGTGACCTCTATAGACAGGTGCCCATGAAACAGATGACCTTTATAGACAGGTGACCATTATAGACAGTCAAAGGTGACATCTATAGACAGCTGACCAGGATAGACAAGTGATCTTTATAGACAGGTCACTGTTATAGACAGTCACAGTTGACTTCTATAGATATATGTAGCTGACCAGGATAGACATGTGATCTTTACAGACAGATGACCTATAGCTAGTAGTTCACTGTGCAGACAGGCGAGCATGTACATTTACATTAATTAATGTACATAATGTAGGGTATACATGTACAGGATATAATATGCTAATAATTAGTATGTTTACCATAACAAATCAAAGGCTTCATGTTCTGATAGCAAGCCCAGAACCTACATGTACGCGTGCCTGCATACATGTACAGCAGCGGTAACAATTTGTACAGATTAATAATTCAATTAAGTTAGGCTAGGCTATATACAACATGCTACATATACATGTATATATAGCATGCAGTACAGAAAGTGGTCCGTCATCCAGACAGCTTATAACGGTTTTTTTTTTCTAAAATCTACCTTATTGTTGTGAGTAACCAGTGCCGGTATAGAGCACATATTGAAGACGAAGAGAGCCCGAACAAGCTCTGCCGTGGTCTTACTACGATACGCTTCCTTTCCACAGCTGAAGGACAAATCAAGCACGGGATGGCCATCGTTGTCAAGTCTAGATTCTTCGTTTAAATTATCCTGAGATGATATCGACGTCGCCGATGAAGTCGAGTTGGAATTCGAAGCATGATACTGACTCGTCAGCACGGATATCGGATAAAATTGTCTATAAACAGGGAAAACATTCCTATTACACAAGCTTCTTAACACCGCCATATCCGTAAAGTAATGAATGAAAGAGCTTGGGATTATGTTTGACCCGTGACCCCGATGATACGAAGATTTCCATTGGTCAATATAGTCACACCTCCAAAATTTTACAAAACACGTGTTTTCAATTATTAGAAAATAGCACTTTAATCTAGATATGATTCATGAATAAATAGAAAATAATATCGAGCATAGTATCGTGAATATGTAACATACGCTCCCCAAAATGAATAAAATAGATAATATTTTATTAGATCCGGAAACAGTTGTTTAGCTTAACCTTTACTTAGAAACCCATAAACTTTTTCCGGTGTTTAATGTTCGTGAAACTTTTTTCAACAAAATAACACATATATAGGGATTAAATCTTAATTTCACGAAGATTCAGGAGAAATGCGCGTGGGCGTGGTAGGATTTGGACATTTAGGTAAGTAGTGATACCATTTTATCAGCTTGTCATGTGCTAGAATGCGCATCGTAAACGGTTACCTATATGGCTGCAGACAGACATGTCGTCGACAAGTGACATGTCCTGATGTCAGCTGGTCAGGGCAACTCCTAATTGCTATTCTAAGTCTAATATTCCATCAATTTATTTCGCAGGTAGTTCAGGATATCCCAATTGGTCCGGGCGAAGTCCTTATTTCTATGTCTTGGCAAGTCGTCACTCTGCAAGACTTGTGTACGAAGTGATCGGAGGTACTGGGTTCGAATTCCGCTCAGGATGGTCATTTTCTCTTCTCCTATCTATCTATATATCTATATATATATATGATATGATTCTCCTATTTCAAACTTAGCATGCACTAAATATACCCATAGTTGTAGTATAAGGCCTGGTCTTTTATACATGTCTTCGAAGTCGAAGACTTTGAAAAGAGAGGAAGATGTAATAAGTTAAATTCAGCTTCATTTTTAGTGTAGATCATTGGTATAGCTCAGTCAGTAGAGCAATCAGTTAGTATTCGGAGGTCCCTGGTTAAGCTCTCGGCTAGTATTCGGAGGTCCCAGGTTAAGCACTCGGCTATTATTCGGAGGTCCTGAGTTCAGCACTTGGCTAGAATTCAGAGATCCCGGTTTAGAATCACAATCTGGTTACTATCTTTCTGAAATCCCCTTCCTGAAAGTCCCCGTTCAATTTTCAAAATCGGAATGTTCAACATGATTGATGAAATTGTAGAGTCATAAAAAATATTAGCTTTATCATTAATACTACAGTTATCATCACCTTCAGAACAATTTGAATACATATATGAGATAAATAATAAGTTAATTTTCATATTAAAGATTGTATTATATACATTTTTCCCACCTTCATCCTACTTACAACGCAACATTTACATAACTACATGTATTTCACTGGGCCAGACAACAAAACAGCGAAATAGATCATCACTGTTAGCATAGACTATGCAGAGAATTTCCCATTTGTTTGGTGTTGTAACCTCATCCACAGGATCTTGACATTCTGTCAATAAAATACATGTATAGCATAAATAATACATAAAAAATACATTTACCCCTTTATACCGTACTATACCAGTATATAGTATAGTTGTGCAATAGGGGCTTCGGTGGCTGAGTGGTTAATACATGTATGTCTAGACATGCATATTACCACAAGCCCTCCACGTCTTATTCGTGAGTTCGAATCCTACGTTGGGCAGTTGACAGGTAATAATTAACTTACATTATATAATGATAATAAAAATACTGTAAGAGGTATTTCCATAATTCCAATTGTTCTGAAATCAGAACAATTTTTTTAAAAATCAACTTTTTGTGTCCCTATTTCCCTGATGCATATATTCACTGTTGCCATACTTGGAAGGTCTTAATCACTATGGTGTTTATTCCCGTTGAAAACAAGCGTTCTAACGCCCTTCGCGGGTTAAGTTCATTTTACGAATTTAAAGTCAGCAAAAGAAGCTTAACAATATCAAGAAACAATGCATTTTCAGCTCTAATATCGACATTGGTCGGGCACAGAACTCGATACCAGTTAATAAGAATTTCCAATTTAATAAGAACATTCCAGTGACGTCACTTTTAGTAGGAGTGAATGGAATGGCAATAAATTCCGGCAAACAGTGACGTCACAATTACCCGAATGACGTCACTTACATATTTCCCACGGTAGTAAAAAGGAGTATACACTCATTGGTTTAGTGGATACTCATTCGGTTTAGTGAATGCATCTTTTCTTGATCATCAAAGAAGCGTTTCGCTTTGAGCGAAATCATGTAAATAACAGGCAATTTGCTTTCGTTTTGAATACCATCTTCTGTATGTATAATGAAAAAGTTGCAGGATAAACAAAATACACAGTCACTATCTTACAATAAAAATTTTAATTTGGTGTCGTCAGGGAAAACCGAGATGACTTGGCAAAACATCCTCATCTCATCTCATCGCACAAACGATAGCAGCATCAATATTAATTATAGCAAAATAAAAATGTCCAACATTGGAAATATTGCAAGTACATTCATTATTTACATAAACCAGTAATTAGAATAATCATTTATTTTTTCTTGACTAAATAATTTGCAAATCCCATTCACCGCCTGCAAGGAGACGTCCTTGGCCTATCGCTGCCCACGATTCTCTCAATCGTGGTCTTATATTATGTAATTTTTCATGAACTTGTGTAAAACAAGCAGTCTCAACTGCTATTCCGAGACCGTAAAATGCAATCTTGGTCACCTCGGCCAAAACACAGGGGCACACAAATTATGACAGAAACGTTTACTAGTAATTTGATATGTATGCCATTTAAATGTATTGGAGACCTTTTGATATGCACGTGTTTATCATGACGTCAGCCCGTATTTTTTTTGGGAAAAATGAATCATACATATATGCCATAAAATTCAGTTAGCTTTTTTTTGTCATTATTTTGATACAATGTATGTGATATTTAAACGAGAACTCAAATGTAAGTATCGGTTAGCTTATAATATAATAATAATGATAAACACTTTATTTCACGAGTATTACATATTTAGTACATTATTAATCTTACATGGCCCTCATAACAATACAATATGCAGGTACTGACTGCTGGTTGGTGTTTTTTCTCCAGGTACTCTGGCTTTCCTCCACAAAAAAACCTGGCACATCCTTACATGGCCATGGGTGTTACATGTAATAGGACGTTAAACTAATAAAAAAGCAAAAAAGTCAGGTACATGTATAGTATATATAGGGGTATTTTCTTTTATATTTATATACATATTTACACTTACTATCTGTTATTGACAGAACATCTGCAGGCTCCTGTGCCTCATCTTAGGCCATCCATATCAATTTCATTAGGTTATTTGAAGGTAGTGGGCCCTTTAAAACAACAATAGCTGAATAAAGGTATACAGTAAAAACAGTAGAAAAGCTTTAGCAGAAAAGGTTTATGTGACAAAAAAGCAAGAATTATGGACTTTGAAATATAAAAATCTATACTCTTTATTTATTTTACATTGATTACATAACTAGTTATTTTAAAATATTTAAACTTAAATACAAATCACTTTTGGTCAGGATATAAGCATGAGAAAACCCATGTGAGCGGCCAGGTGACCCTGACATTTTCACATATATGTAAGGATTTAACCCTGTGTTAAATATTATATTGCAGACAGTTTCCATTTTTAAGATTATATCAATTATGTTGATGATATGTTATAATGTATGTTGGTTTTTTTTTCTTTTAAGGGCAATATTTAGTACAACAGATTGAGGAACATGCCTCTCTTGAGTTGGCTTTTGTTTGGAATAGGACTCCGTCAGCTTTAGATGGCATTCAGAAGGACTTAATTCTTGAAAATCTTTCAGATTTTGCAGACAGGTAGATACTTTTTGTTCAGAATTAAAGTATTTTTATAATCATGTGAAAGAACTCTAGCTGATACACATGTATTATTATCCCCCGCCCAACGAAGTTGGCGGGGGATATACAAATGGGTTCCGTCCGTCCGTCCGTCTGTCCGTCCGTCCGTACGAATGGTTTCTGGAGCCAGTTTCTAAAACCAGTAGAGATATTTCCACGAAACTTCATACACACATTGGTCTTATGGTCTAGTAGTGCCTTTTGCTATTTTTAGGTTTTAATTTTTTGCATTTTTTCCGTAACCATGGAAACACATTGCTGAAAATATCATATTTTTGTACCAGGTTTGTCCGAGCATAACTCTAAAACCAGAAGAGATATTTCCACGAAACTTCATAGACACATTGGTCTTATAGTCTAGTAGTGCCTTTTGCTATTTTAAGGTTTTCACTTTTTGTACTTTTTTCTGTAACCATGGAAACATTGCTGAAAATGGCAGATTTTTGTGTAAGAATCGTTTCCGGAGCACAACTCTAAAACCAGCAGAGATATTTCCATGAAACTTCATAGACATATTGTTCTTATGGTTTAGTAGTGCCTTTTACTATTTTTAGGTTTTCACTTTTTGTGCTTTTTTTCTGTAACCATAGAAACATTGCTGAAAATATCATATTTTTGTAGCAGGTTCATTTCCGGAGCATAACTCTAAAACCAGCACAGATATTTCCATGAAACTTCATAGACACATTCTTTTTATGGTCTAGTAGTACCTTTTGCTATTTTTTGGTTTTCATTTTTTGCACTTTTTCCGTTACCATGGAAACATTGCTGAAAATATCATGGTAAATGGTAAATGTTACTTTGCAAAACTCCACCCATCTTTGTGTATATAGTCTAATACAAATGTCAAGGCTGTATACCTGATTCAACAATTGCAGCCCCACTCTACTTGAGTTATACTCCATCTTTCTTTAGCTCAACTTCCTTTTTCCTGTTTTTTTTCATACACATGTCTCCACAATCAAACTTACTTCAGCTTTACTATCTCCATTGGCGGGGGATCTGAATGACTATGTCCTTGTTGACTCTAAATTTGACAGCGAGCAGCTGCTCAGTAGCACATGTACATGTGAGGGAGGGGTGTTTATAGGGATGTGGGAGCTTATTGGGTTGAATACAGTATGTATCAATATCACTACAAACGTGGTCTGCATTAAAACTAAATCAAAACTTCTATTTATTTAATGACATTAAATCTTTCTTCTGGCCAGCATGTAACATTATGAAGTAAGCTTCTGTTTAAAATAAGTTAATAAATAATCTGGTTTGTTAACTGTTAGATTAAATTATTTTACAGGTCTTATGCATGTGTCATGGAGTATCAAATTTGTGCAATAATACAAGTCTTTATAAAGGGAATGTATAAAAATAATTGTTCAGTGATTATTGTTTTGTTTTAGGAAGGCGGATTTGATTGTAGAAGTAGCTCACCCTAACATTACTAAGCAATGGGGAGCAACATTTCTGGGAGCTGCTGATTACATGGTAACACAAATCTTTATTTCTATAGTATCACATTTGTACATTATAAGCATGCAATCAGGGTGCTTCAAAAATTGAATGGATGATCACTTGAATGAAATTCAGACATTCATCATATTTCTGTGCAAAGGAATTAAGCCAAGTAACAAAATTTTAATGCTAAAGAAATTGTAAAATAAACATAAATAAATTATATGAAATGTGATGTAACCTGTTAGTTCTGGATTAGTTGTATGACATTTTCCTTCTTAATTATAATATTTTACACATCTAATCTGGAAACTTGTCTATAACAGGCTAGGTTATGGTCCTGATGGCAAGTTATGGTCCTGATGGCAAGTTATCGATATACTGTACATTGTATAGACCGTATATGATATATATTCTGCTGAATTGATTAATGAAATCTTAAACTGGTTTATTCTAAAAAACAGAATACTTGCTGTAGAACATAGAATCCTTTATGATATTTAATAAATTTAACCATTAGGAAATGTTTTATATCTTTCATTTCAGCATCACATCTTTTATCTGTACAATTTGATTTTATTTACAGGTGAGAGGAAAATATTGAAAATTGAATATACTTAACAGAAGTTGAATATACTTTCACAGAAGCAGCATGCACTGTATGTCATCAGCAATGCAATTGAGCTTAGTCGTGCAACATTAGCTGTTATATAGTTAACAGTGTTAATAATTCCAAGTACAGAGCATAAGATCTTCGGATGAGTAATTGGATATATCACTGTATTGGAGTACTGTAATAATAATAGATTTCATATTATAGATATAATACAGATTTCAATGTACATTAATTATGTACTTGTTGTTCATGACAGATTGGCTCGCCAACGGCACTAAGTGATGCAGCTTTGGAAACTGAACTGAGGAAGGCAGCAGTCAGTCATGGTCTTTACGTTCCCTCCGGAGCATTTTGGGGAGGAGAGGATATAAAGAAGATGGCTGACAGAGGAACATTACAGGTATCGATCATTTTAATTTTAAAGAATGTGGCCAACACAAAATATCATTTAAACACATTTAGGGCAAGATTACCCATTGGCATTTGACAAGCAAATAATGAGTAGCATTTCTGAATTTATAAAATGATATATTTTGGTAATACAGGCTAGTCTCAGCTAAATTCCATATTCCAATGTTAATAGTTATTTGGTCCCTTGAAGCACAGATAAATAGGGATATCTAAGCAGTTTTATTATTTTAGTGTTTTTTTTGTTTTTGATTTTTTTTCACCAGATATTTTGCGTTAAAATATGATTGTGTTAATTGTAGTAAATTTATTACACATGCATTAATTTGTAATTAAAAGTAAATGTTACACTAAAATTTAAAGAAAAGTATGATAATATATACATTTAAAAACATGGTTATAACAAACCTTGATCTGGGGACCATCAAAATCACATCTTTATAAGCATTAGAAGTTTTGTTATATACATATGTTAGATATCATATAGGAACCTTGACGTGGAATGAAAATTGCTACAAATGTACATTTATTTTATAACCATAAATTTGTTGTAAGCGTGTTCATTCAAAACATGTTTTACTGTATACAGCTTCAAGGATCTAAATGATTAAGTGAAGTGCAACAAAACAGTATTTTCAGGATAAGACTTAAAAGAAACAGCTTATGATTTCAGTCATATTCTTATATTTTCAGGCATTAAAAGTTTCTATGACAAAACACCCCACCTGTTTCAAACTTAATGGTGATTTGAAGACAAAGAATGATCAAGTGACCGACAAAAAAGTTGTCCTGTATGAAGGTATGTATTACTGTATATATATGATACCTGTGTTGGCTGCAGCTTAGACTGTGCTGCTTAATTTGGCTCAACATCCTATTTTTATCTACAACTTTGCATTTTCCACTTTATAATGACCGTTACAAAGTGCTATGCTTCCTCTGATAAGATTTTTAGCCATACATGGTTAAATCACTTTCCGTTGCCAAATAAATCTAGCATAACCCAGATTAATTAGTATAAGACTTAACAACTGAAAAGAAATGGGCATAAAGCAGACTAGTCTTCAGAATTAAACATTTCCTTTAGTTCTTCTACTGTTTTCTATAATCTTGTTCAAACAAATACCTGGATCAAAATAGTCTATTTAACCCTTTCACCACTGTAGTCTACAATGGACCCATCCAGATTAATGGATGGTAGAGTCTACTAAAGTTACATAGGGGTGAAAGAGTTATGTCTTTTCATGGATTGATGGCATGGAATGTAAGTTAGTAGTATGTTTATATAATACTGTTTGAACTTCTTGGTCTGGAACCTGCAGATATTTCTAGCCGATGTTCTTTACATCTGATGTATCTTTTATATTGGAAGAGAAATATCTGTTACATTCTCAACGAAAATAATACAAATTATATTTTCTAGGTAATGTTCGTGGGTTATGTCCCCTTGCTCCAAACAATGTCAACACGATGGCAGCAGCAGCAACAGCAGCGCACAACCTCGGGTTTGATAAAGTCACAGGCTGTCTGGTGTCTGATCCAAGGTACTCTATCAAGTATTGGGCGGTTTGTTAACAGAAATACATGTATATCCATGACATATTGTCATCGTGTTTTGTCCCATCAGTGGGTGCCGTCCGCCTTGCTTAGTGCATAAGCCTATTTCATAAAAAAACCCTGGGGAGAGGAGGCGGGGCTCTTGAGGGGGAACTTTGAAGAAATTTGGCTTTAAAATCCTACTTCTCCTTAATCCTTGAGTGGATTACAATCATTAAATGTTGTGAAATATCATTGGGCCTAGACAGTCATATTTGTCAGATATGTATCAGATAATTTTTGAAGGGATGGGTAATTGTACTTGCAGTTTTGAAAAGAGAGGTACAACTCTGGCTTTTGTAAAGACCCAAAACTTAACAAGATATATTTCAGAAAAAAAGATATGTAGTTATTGTATAAAGTAATCTATGACAAGCTAGCAATTATGCAAATATCTATCTGGAACAACAGCACAGTTGATGCAGACTCTTGAGCATGACTTGAATTCTTCTGATTTAAAATTTACAAATAATATTTATTTGATATTATTTCTGGTTGTAAGTGTCCTTAATAATAATTAAGATGTGTAATAGGAATATTTTTAGGGGTAATTGATACCTGTTCAAACTATTTTTAGGGGTAATTGTCAAATTTTAACAAGTGTTTTACTCCTGTACTTGTCTTAACCAGTAGTACTGGACTTGGCATTACAAACCCGGTGAGCAATACAGGCCCCCTTGGCCTCTTGTTCTTTGGGTACTTCGGCTTTCCTGTACCATTGAAATCCGGCACATCCTTAACTGACCCGGGCTGTGAATACGATTAGACATTATACTAATCGAAATCATATCATTGACAAATTCTACATAATATGCATTATGTTTTTGCAGTCTTACAGACTGGCACATAGTGGAGGTAGAGGTTTGGGGTCCTGGAAACATTGAGAACAACACAGCTTTCCATGTAAAAACTGTCCGACGGAATCCTGCCAACGTTGGTGCCGTAACAGGAAGTGCAACTTACGCTTCATTTCTCAGCAGCATGCTGGGTAAGACTTTTTTTCTCCATTGTTGTTTATTATAAACAATGTTTGATTTCTTTGCCTATATGTATATAAGTTAGGACAAACAGCTATGACAAAATATGGATGCTTGCACTTAATCTAAGATAGTATGAAGACAATTAGTTAACATGTACTAAATTTAGTTAAGACAAATTTATTTATGCTTTAATTCTAGTAATACGTTACTACATGTAGTACAGTTGATCAAGTAATTTAAAAAGAACTGAAAATAGGTTGCAAACATCTTTCAAAAGAAAAAGCAATTAACATCTATATCATTTTAATTTGAATAAATAAATTACTTTGTGAAGTTTTCTAAGATAAAACGTTACACCAATTATGCAAGCATTTAATATGTTTTAGTGTAAGATGAAAGATAAAAATTATGCAATATGTATCACTAATAAATAATGTTCATCATTTTTATCTCATCAACTTTGTAACCAATATACGGTATCTTCTATTAATAATTAATGATATTTATTTAGTTCTCACTGTAGACTCTTTTCACAATTTTTATTTTAATGTTATAACTATCAATACATCCTATATATACATGCCCATACACAATAATGAAGTCATGTACAAATGTATTGTTTAAATTGCATCTGAGCTTTTTATCATAGGCAATCTTTTGATGAAAATATGATATGGAACCTGTTGGTTGTATTGTAGGAGCCAAGGGTAAAGGACCAGGCGTACATCTGTGCTGATTTAAGTGAAAACCCTACGCGGATCTGACCAAGAAGTAAAATACACTGCATTGTTGAGAGTTTTATGTCAAAAAACCCTGCAGTTTATTCAATCAAGAGATCCAGTCAGGATTTACAGGAAATGTAAACTTTATCCCACGAATTGTTACTCAAACATTCCATTTTGATACATTAAGCAGCCCACATGTTGGCCATTTTGCAATACGTGTGGCCGTATGTTGCTATATATGTTGCCACATTTCAATTGCCACTTGTACTATGACATTTAACACAATGTAGATCTATTTCATGTATTTTGTAGGGAGCAAAGAAAAAGATAGGAATAGATAGAATCACTCCTTATAATACTGGCAAAATCTGTTGCTTTCCAATTAGTAGAATATATTTTATTGACAAAAAGATGTTTAATGTCAAAAGGCATCGCTTAACTTAATCCTCTATCTTTATAATGATATAGGGTATACACGGAATGGCTGTGTGTGAATATCTGAATATAATTATGGGACAGAAAAGACTGCTAGAATAAAATAATATTTGTTCTGTCCATATGAGGATTGACACTTGCTGATTTAAATGTACATATATGTGATGTGCTGTATCTAGAGGTATACATGAAATGGTTACTAGGGATATAATTATCATGGTAAATTTGTATTATGTATATTCATTTATGTTTTATATACATTTATACAATATTTGTATTATGTAGTCAGAACTAAATCAAAATAAGTACCGGGTATTATTTTTATTGGATGTATATTTACTCAAAATAGAAATTTGTATGTATACATTAAACATTCCAAATGTCATCCTCGATACTCCAGGGGTCCGATCACTTACGATCTCTACACCCCTGGACTATCTCATCGTAAAACTGGAGGCAACAGAACAGAACAAGTAATTTAGTCCTTTGATGTACTTCAAAAGAACCGTATAACGAACGGTACAATGTGGTTGACTATGTGGCTTTGAAGTTTGGCGTCGCTCTCTCTGTAGTCTTCAAAGGAAATTTTTGCTGGTCTGTGATTGGTCAAATATTTTCAGCTGAGCTGCCTTCAATTTCACTATGAGATAGTCCAGGGATGTAGAGATCGTAAGTGATCGGAACCCCTGGAGTATCGAGGATGTCCAAATGTGTGCAGGTTGTGAAATATATCAGTTTTGCCTTTTTTAGAATAGAGAACATGAACTGGGACTGTATGCATAATGGTAAGGTTGGAAGAGTAAACTTTATAGTTAATGAAATGAACACATGTATTTCAGTTTTATCCTACAACATTACATGCATGTTTATTGAATATTGCACATAAATGAATATTTCTTTCAGTTATAATTGATGGTACATTGATCATTTTGATACTCTTACTTTGATATTTTTAATACAATTACTATACTAGTCATGATCAAAAGCGCCATTTACTATATTTACTAGCATTTTATCCAATCTAATTAGAATTAGACTTGTAATTCCGCTCCCACTACGATACGTTACGTCAATACAAGATCTAACGATGCCCCGTTCGGGGTCACCTCAGCATGACCCCTGGTCTAGATTTGAATTCAAATGAAAAATGTTCGTTAGATCTTGTATTGAGCGTAACGTAGAGTATCGTAGTGGGAACGAAATAACAAGTCTAATTTTAATTAGATTGCATTTTATCAATACCAAACAATGAGATTTATAATAAATACATTTTAAAAATATGGCTATATAAAGCATTAGGGATTCTTCCAATTTTTTAGAAATTTGTTTAGGATTTGCATCAGTATTATAATTCATAATGCCTTATACTTTGTTGTCAATATTGGTGTATTGAATATTTATATATGTCTTTCATGAAGATAAATGAATGCATGTATTTTGTATTCTTCAATTAAAATTTCAATGTCGATGTTCCAATTGTTGATATATACCTATAATAAGGAAATTTTATATTTTTCATGCAACTTTATTTAATCAGAATATATTTCATCTCATTATTCTGTATTAAATATTGAATCAGACTAATCATTTGTGTTGTTAATTAGTATACACAGTGAAGGTAATTGAACTTTATCACGGTATAGCTGGATGTGTTTTCGCATATCACAATTTTAACAATTTGGACTAAAAAGCGAAAAATACTTTTTAGCGATTTGAAAATTTTTGTTTATGTTTCAGGATGGGCTATTGGGGTGCGTCATTATTTATTGATTTCTTTACTTTTCCTAGATCAAAAAGTTATGTGAACAATCAACTCTACGAAAATAACCGTCTTTATTATCTTAATTATCTTGGTACAATCAATACATAAACTAAACATGCTAAAGTGAAGTCTATCGGGAAATACATTCTAAAACGTGAACATTATGACGTCATCAATTTTGACATCAAGTAATAAATTATTATCACTGGCCAAATGTCTGTTCCATTTTATGGATAAATCATCGATGTTCTACTGTTTTCCCTGTTTAAAGGCCCACTACCTTACCGAAACGGCTTTTAATTTTTAAAATGGGAATGTAAAACAAGATCGATAATTTTGTAGAGTCTTAAAAATTATTTACTTACCGTTAATACAACATTTATCATCGCCTTCTGAACGATTTGATTACAATAAATAAAATGTTTATTTTCATAACGCGGGTCGTATTATGTTTCCCGCCGTCGTCCTAAATACCGCGCGGTACATGTAGTTGACTATCACTGCGCCAGACGGCAAATCAACGAATTGACTCTCCACTATTTTCATATATTACAGGAAATCTTGCATATGTTTGGTGTTGTAACCTTATTTTAGGTCATCGGTATGCATTTTCTGATGTTATTAATGTTTCTTAAGAAACCTTTATATTTTGCTCCGGAAAGGTAATGGGCCATTAACACAATATTTGCACTTATTATATTTTTTTTGAATACCATCAAGTTTAAGCAGGCATAACAGCGTATGAAACATTTCTGATTGTTAAAATAAAATATAAACTAATTAAGAACAACGTATGCAACTTACTGGAAGACCTTACCTTAACAAGGTTACATAGACATATCCATTGTCGAGTTCCATTGGTTACGATTTCTACACCCTAGAACTACAAGTATTGCAATTAGATGTTCAAAATGATTACACGCTTAAATATTGCATTAATATAAGCACATTTGATACCTTATTCTGCATTAATATAAACACATTTGATACCTTATTCTACAATTAATTTACAAAATTAATTATTTGGATTATGTTCGTCATTAATAAAATGATATAAAGATGCAACGTCATTATTCAACATATAAATTCAGAAAATACTACTAAAATGAATAAAACAATAACTAATTGATAATTGTATGTTAGCCACCCTTTACGTCTACTTTCAATTTAGCTAAATTTTCGGATCTATCCAAATTTGCGAAAATTAATACCTCGCGAAAAGTACAATTTAATCAAAATCATGGGTTTACATATTCCGAATTTTCATGTTACAGAGTTATCTGCACTTGCGGTAGATATTGATTGTGACGTCATGTGTTTGCGAGCGTAACGTCATACGTTTCGGAGAAAACGACGTGAATTGCGCTCACAAAATAATGACGCAACAATCGATACCTACCCGCAAGGGAGCTAATTCTGTAATATGCAAAGACGGAACTGTAGCCTGTAGTACATAGGAATAACGCTTTCAAAGGCTAGGATAATTCTCGAAAATAAAGGCCACGAAATAATAAATCGTAAACATGAACACCAACGAAATTTAACAACCACACGTATAGAGTGACCAACGAAAAATGCAACCGCCTCAATACTTATAGTTGAATATCTTTTATTGTGAACAATTGATTTTTTTTTCAAAAATGAACTGGCAGAAGAACTAGCTTCTGTGTAGCGTTTTTTCCTAAATTTTCCTTTACATGTAACTGCTTTGCTTACTAATAAATAATGCTGCATGGTTAATACCTGTTGATAATTTGTTAATTTCATATATGTAACATTTATGCACTATACTCTTTCGTCATCACGGACGGTAAATTAAAAAAAAAATGTAGGCTTTTTTCCATGTTTCGACAAAAAAGAAGATTTTGATGACAGAAACGCTATAAGAAGTGCTTATTTTTTTTCAAATCATTTACACGAGTTGTCTACCTTTGTATACCATTATCGTTTTAATATATACATCATCCACCATTGCAGATAGAACATCATAGATGTGCTAAAGTATATCATAGATAAGCAGATATACATTGTAGTAACATATTTCTGTGAATAATTCGTGGTTTGGTAATATGGACATTTTAGTACATAAAAAACGTGAAGTATTTCATAGAATATAATACGATATACATGTAGTATCAAACAGAAATATTTATGGAATAATTGATGATAGAGCATCTGACTAAATCTACCATAGTCTCTTTCTTAAATAATTCGGCATAATGATAACCGTAATAATGTCTGGAAAGATTGAAAATGACCTGTCATTAAACGATAAAGCAGTATCTAGCAAATGATATAGCTTATAACAAACTACTGAAACAATTCCTTGTCAAAGTAATGATTAAATTTTTCTTTGTTTTCATACTAAATTTGCAGATTTTTTTCCTTCATATTACACTATAATTAATTTTACTTGTTTTCATACAAAATCCGACTTTCTGATTGGCAGTCTCTTTTTTTCATACTACTTTGGAGAAAAAACCCGAGAATGGCGCGAAAATCCGACGTTATCAAGACGTCACCATAGAGACGTCGACGTTGCGTATTGATTTAGAAAAAAATAATCCATTGGAAATTCAATGGAATTGTTCGTTTAAACGTATCTAACGTTATCAAGTAGTCTGTAAAATTACTTATAAGTATTGATGTAACATTTTTTTTAACTTAATCGGGTTATGAAGTAAATTTTGTTTGCAAATTGTGTGCAGCGTATTCTCACAAAAGTTTGCAAACAAAATTTCTCTCATATCAATGCTTAAATGAAGACAAAATCCGAGAATGGCGCGAAAACTCAACGTTATTATGACGTCAAAATGGAGACGTCGACGTTGCGTATTAATTTATAAAACAAATAATCAATTGGAAAATCAATGGCATCGTACTCTGAAAAATCAATTATAAACTTTGTATTTGCAAAGTTTTGTGAGAATCCGCTTCGCGGATTCACACAGTTACAAACCATATGTCTTTCACACCCCGATGATGTTAAAAAAATAATGGGGACATCAATACTTAAATGAACAAAAAATTGCCAATAAAATAATTATTGGTAGACCTAGTCTGTTACATAATCATCCCGTAAAGGGAAAAATGACCTCGCCATTCGTATAGTTGAATGATATAATTGTGAAAGGATTTCATTCAAAATGAATTTGTAATTTTTTAAAAGAGATTGTTTATTTAAGCATTGAACGTCTTTCAGTTCGCAGTCATAGCCAATATGAATGCAAACTGGACTGAGGCAAATTCCATGAAACGCTAGCACTTCATGTTGAATTTGCATTCATTTTGGCAATGAATGCCAACTGAAAGACGTTCAATGCTGATATTTACATTTGGTTACAATTTTATGATGAAATCCCAATGCATTTTGCATCTATAATCAGAGTTATCTGCCCTTGCGGGTAGGTATTGATTGTGACGTCATGCGTTCGCTAGCGTAACGTCATACGTTTTAGAGAAATCGACGTGAATTGTGCTCACAGGGACCTGGCACGAAAATTTTTAACCAATAGTATACATACATATTCACAAAATAATAACGTTTCGATACCTATCCGCAAGGGGGGTAACTTTGTAATATGCAAAGACAGCCAACTGCGTTTGGTAAGGTTACATTATGCGACTGCAGTGAAAATGTAAATATAGTAGATTGAGTTATAAGAATTACTTGTCAGTTTTTCATGTTATTGATATATAACTGAAGTGTGACGAAATATTGAAAAATAAAAGGTTCAACTTTAAATTTGCTGACATACGAAGTGACCTTGAAAGGTGCATTCGATTATACAGACACGATTGATAACGGGATATAATGGTCTCATGTCTATGCCACGTCGGACATTTTATGATAGGTGATCAATAAGGTTTTATTTGTTCCATATGTACCTGGTTAATGACCAATCCTAGTCAGTCATTAGACCCCTCAAAAGTGACCGATAACACGTGTTATTAGTAACAAATTAATGACCATTGTCTCAACAACTTGATACATTGATCTATCAATATACATCCTTCGACATGAATCGTGTTGCTTTATCGAAGTACAGTATAAATCTTACGTTTGAAATCTTTTTTATTACATGTGGGACTCATACTCCACTGTATACATGAGCGCGTACAGTGATGAAATGAAAACTGGTTTTACAAGACTGCTTTTCCCTATTCTAACATTGCTAACTAGATGACTTTTATGGTTTGGTAAGGTTAGTTGAGTTTGTTTGGAGAGACTGTGGTATATCCATGTTATATCTGATGTATTGTAGAACTCTTGTCCTTTTTTATAGTTTTATATCACTGAAGCATGCCGCTGAACACACCAAGCAAACCATCCCATCCGGTCTCATTATACTGACAACAGGCGAACCAGTCGTCCCACTCCCGATATGCTGATCTCTAAGCTGGAATAGAAACTACCACTATAAAAATGATCGGCAACTCCCTACAAAACAATAACCAACACTCAGTGGGTATTTATAAACTAGAACATATTTAAAGTTTGTTTTTTTAACGTTTTTTAATCTCAACACAAATGCTTTAATTTGCTTTGTCAGAGTTAAGCAGTGTATAAAACACACATCCTTCTGCAATACGCGGCGAGATCGAATGTACTGACAATATAGGTCACACTTTTTTATATTTCCGAACATTTTGAAATTAAGATTCGAAGACGCTCGTACGACCCGAAAGTTTACGGAGGGCTCGAATGGTTTCTCGTGTGCGTTCAGGTATTCTTGCTCAAAGTCCTTGTCTTTACCGGACAGAATCCGCGGGTGTAAGGTTTCGCGGTTTACTATCTGGACTTATTCGCGAGCTTTATTAACACGAATCAACTTATAGCCTTCAAAAGTGTCTAGTACGTGACAGGATGTGCTATGAAGATCTACGACCTTTGGAAAATTCCGCGATGTATATATACTCAATATCCACAGTAGACAAATATGATACTGATGTTGGCCTGTTAGCTTTATTCACCTGATGTTTCCATTTCCAACTCGGTGTTACGGTGAAGCGTTGAGTGGTGAATCATCAGGAACGCGCGAGACTTACATGTCACTTCACGTGTGTGGCTTGTAATGGGTAGTGATTAGTTTTACCACTGGGTAAATGGAGATTGATATTCCTGTCATAATCTCGTCATGCCGTCTAATCCCATGTACAAGGGAAAAGTAACACTCAGACACAGCCTCCATCGTTATGACAGTCTAGAAGGGTCGTGTTTTTACCTCTTCATCTGTCTTGATAACACACTCAGTGTTTTAAAAAAATGGGGAAGATGTCGAATTATTATATAAAAAAGTATGAAATTCGTCCAGATTTTTCAGGATTACCGGATTCCATTTACTTATTCAATAATCAAATACTTTCTCTGATATTCCCATCCGATTAATTGTTATTAACGAAGGTAAAAAAACTTGAGAAAGTATTCTTCTTAACGTATTTCCTAGAGCTTCAGAACGAAAATTGTTGTATTATTTTACAGCTCATATTAGCGCTGTTAGAGACTTATTTACTCATATTTTTGTTGTTGTCTTTTGAAAAAGACTTTTTTTAAGTAACGATGCGCATTCGGCACTCTTTGCTCGTTACAATGATGTCATGTAGAGTTATTTTTCAAAGGTCATCCTAAACATTGAAGCTGTAACATTTCAAACAATTTAGCTTCTTTGACCTACTTGTTTTGGGCAATTGTTCTTTAAATTTATAGACTGAGTATTTATAATTAGAATTTGCCGCATGTAATGATGTTGGTTTTAAGGTTTCGCCTTTTTTAAAATCGTTTTATATAAATATACACAATTAGGATGGTCATAAGTATTAACGATAGTACTTTCACAAAAGGTTTATCAATGTTTTGTTAGTCAGTTTGTTTGGTTTTTTTTGGTATTTTTGGTATTATTATTATTTTTTTTTGTATGTTGGGGTGGGGTTGGTGTTGGATGGAGTATTTTTTTGTGTTATTTGCTATACATATATTTTACACCCTCTCGTCAAATGACTCACATTATCTCAAGTGAGTTCAAGGCCTATATCAATACACACACCTTCTATCCCATGACGTCAATTGGTACTACAGACTAAAGTAGCCAATGATTAAAGATTCCACCACTAAGACCTAAGTATAAAATCCATCCTTAGGTTATGCACTGTATACCTAGTGTATTGGGGGTATTTAAATCTATTCTACTAGACACAGTCGGTGGTGAAAGTAGGGGCGTATCTATGAATTTATTATTTAATGCGATTCTGAAGGATATTGCTAATATCATTACTACCATATGTGTAGATGGAGCTTAATGAGTACAATATGTGTCTAATAAATATGTCTTACAAACCGATAAATGTTAATATCACGTAACATGTAAATCCACGTCCTTTCAGTTATAGAGACATTAGCACCAGAAGGAACATTACTACATTAGTTTTACGAATAAATGTAAATTTATTACTATATTATAATGATGTGCCGAGTTTTTAATTGATATTTAATTAGTATAACCGTGGCATTGACATAATCACTGCAGTATCAATTTTATATCATTATTTTGCCTATCTAAAGCAGTAGTAAATGAAATCCATATAATATCAACGGATCGCGACTGGCAGAACGTCACTAACGTGCAGATGAAATCGCCAAATCATTATATTATTTCCTTACGATAATATTTTTCGATGAATGCAAAAGTCTTTTTCATAAAAGATCTTGTGCATAATGTGTATAGGACACACACTAAAAACATGTAATTGATGTTTTACTGTATATAGCCAGTCGTTTGAAATACATGTAGTGGGGATAAATTTACAATACAAACATATCTCAAAGACTTTATCATATTATTTATAATTGTATATAAATATATATCTACTTTATATACGTAGAACACTAACAACTATCTGGTGAAATTACGACTTATTTTCTCCCTGATACAAGACCTGTGTTGATAGATATCTACATTTAAAAATATAAGGCTCTTTATCATCTGAAGCAAGTGTTTTCACGATTCACATAATCACAGAAAATAATCATCATTTGTAAGCTATCAAATGGTTGAGGATGGAAATTTTAGCAACATGATGTTAATGTCTTAGGTCGCTGTGACCTAATTCTACAATATCTGAAAGGCTACTGATTGGTTAAATATTCCCAATTTACCTTACTCATAATGAGTGAAAATTGCGGGGTAATTGTTTTATATTTGGTATTTCAGCTGCCATCCATCGCTTAATTTATGTCATAAGATGCAACTATCTTTTCATTTAAAGTTTAACAATATACTCAAATAAACATAACAGATGTATTGCTCTATAAAATTATATTTTGTAATCAACAAAATATGAAAAATTTAGCTTCAAGCATCTTTGTAGTTTCTAAATGCTGTATATTATCTGAGTTTTAGGAAAATCAAATATGCATTTTCAATTCAATAATTTTATAAATTTACTGCGAGATTTTCCATTAGCATATTAACAACCTCATGCTCGTTAATGTATGATAACATATACTCTGTAAGTAAAAGTGCATAAGAACTATAAGTACCACGTGCTTTCTTTACACACACCTTTGTATCAGACTAAAATATGACGTTGCGCTTAAAAATATTAAATATATTAAACTTTATTTCAAGCAAAAAACATATTTAAACAGAAGATAAGTATAAACCATCCAAAACCAATTTCTCCCCAAGAAAATGCCAGTTTTTCTTCTGATGACGCGGAAGCAATGCGTCATTTTAAATGTATCATACAGTCTAAGAGATAATAGTACGTTGTGAAGGGGAATAGGTACAGTGACATAGGGGATTGATAGATCGCCAGGCCGTACGTACAGAAACCATGCCTAGTGTTTTGCACAAGCAAGTGCACCTTTTTTCATTGTCGGAGCAAATGTCGTACCGTACACAATGCAAAATGCGATGTCATGTGCGGTACCAGGGCTGAATGATTGACAGCTACAAATAGTCAAATGAATATAACTTCTATTTGTAAATACTATAATCAAATAAAGATTATTTATAAATACATGTAAAAGAGGATAGTTGATTTAGGCTTGTGCAATTTCAGAGAATTCATTGGGAAAAAAGATAAATGCAATGTCGACTTTTGGTACATAAAAAACTATCTTGCTATAATCTGAGATGACATTCTGCTATCACTATTTACAATATTTTTTTCTAATTTGTTTGTTGACTCTAAAACGCAATTTATTTTCCAAAGTATGTTAAACCTTTATTTCCGTGGTAACGTTCATATCGATTTACATATTGGTACTTTTATTCCGTGGAAGATCAACGTCACGGCGATCAAATGCTCATCGAATGATTAGATATTAAGGGCCTTAATTTTTTCAGGGAAAAAACACCTAACTTGGTTTAAGCCATGTACACGATGTGATCCACCTAATAAATTGATAAAATTTTGAAAATAAGAAATGAAATGATTTGGCCGCCATTGCATTCTGGATATGCGTAAATACACGATACACCGCTCCACTTTTTTTAGAGAAAACCCACTCAAAAAGTATGATTTTTTCACGGCTGCATCTATATTAGGACATGTATCAGATGAATGTGTAATGATAAATTTTCTCGGTGTTCTTTACCCGGAGAATTAATTTTGAGGCCTTATGAGTTCTTAACGCGGTGATATAATGTTCCTTGATTTATAGTTTTAAAAGTGTAATGTACCTGTAGATGAAATGTTTTTGTTTCGATTTTTTCTCACGAATTCTATTAGCTCCCCAGAAACGCGAAATCAAATTGCAGATAATTAGATTTAAAATATTTTACATTATATAGTTATTCCGTGTAGACCGGGTGACCTCTGATGACACTCTTTGAACTTTGACCTCCAATTAGGAAGAGTAATCGGCTATTCAAAACCAATTACCCATACCGATATGCTTTTAACACTATTACGTCTTGTTCTTTGAGGCGCTTTACATACAGAATCAAGTTTAATATCACTCAGTGCATGTTAAAGCGTTTAGCAGCTGTTGTCTTAAAGAACTCTCTAAAAGAGAGGCGCATAAAACATAATCATATAAGAGCATCGGAATGTTTAGAGTCATACTGTTCTGAGTCAACCCCGACCGAAATAAGCAACATATTGACGTCTTTAGGTATGAAATGTTTGATCAAACCCTAACAGGACTTGTATGCATAATTTTGAACAATCGAAATAATTGAATATCTAAAAATTATTAATTATTTAAAAGGTGTGCGAAAACGTACTTTTTAAATTTTAATATACACTTTACTTCTTCAGGTAACACTCGTGACAGATTTTGATAACCTTATAAGAATATATGTGATTGCATTAAGTTAGGATTGTATTTAACAAAAAATTGCAGAATCGTTTGGTTTACAAATATTTCATATTATATGTTGGATACCTAACGAAACATTTTCCTTGTTCAACATTAGCTGTCATAATATGAAATTATAATGATTCTTTTTATTCTGCACGAATACCGACATTCTTTTAATATTGTGGTTTTCCCGAATATATTGTTGTCATTATGATTTATTGTCTTGTGCATATCACTGATCAAAACATTTTACTCTATTTTCATACCCTTCTTTCCAATAAATTACAGTTTCATTCATATTTTCGTTTACCTATATGAATTAATGTTCAGCGTTGTTTTTTTTTTTTTTTTATAAAATTTAATTTTATTTTTCATAAAATTTCATTTTATTTTTCACGTAAATTCGCTGTCATCCATTGCTGTAAAATGTACATGTCACTTCGTTTAATTTTGTGTATACCAAGACTATAAAGCGTTCCCTTGATAATTCAGACAAATGCTGCCGCGTCCCTTAAAACAGTAATGTAAGGTATAGTGTGAATCTCTTTTACTTTATTGTATAATAATTAGACTCATTGTAATACATTGCCTATTAACGGATATTTATAACTATTTTAGTATATTGCATCATTTCAGCATCATTAATTACCAGGAGAAAGGCAATACAGGTAAACTTAATTAATTATATCGGCTATATAAAGATAGGTAAACTTATTGACCATGAGAAAGTGGACTACGAATTTTTTCCAACAGAGTTTTGATTGATCGACCAATATAGATTCGCAAGTGCAAATAACATCACAATAATTGACACGACATACACGAAACGGCACGGTATACATAATTGAACACCACTGCCTACAGGAATGCACACGGCATACAAGAATACATACATATGGCATACAGGAATCACGGCAGGAATGCACATGGCATATAGGAATACATATCGCAAACAGTAGTCATGACATACAGAAATGCACACGGCATACACAAAAGCACAATGCATAGAGGAATGCACTCGACATAGACGATTGCACAAGGCATACACGAATGCACATGACATTCAAGAATGCACACGGCATACAAGAACGTATAAGTCATAGAGGAATGCATAAGGCATTCACGAATGCATAAAACATACACGAATACACACGGCATACAAGAACGCACATCGCATACAAGATTACACAAGGCATACAAGAAAGCCCATTGTATACCAGAATAAGCACGGCATAAATCAATGAACAAGGCATACATGAATGCACACTATATTTGTCAATTTATACTTAAGCATCCTTTTAAATTCTTACATACCTTATTTAATGTGTTTATGTGTGTTTATCGAATCGAAAGCCTGACTTCGTCAACAAACACTATATCGCCAAAGCTGACTTGTTGAAATTTAGTGGATAGTCAGTGCTCATATAATAAACAATCAATCTTAGTCTAAATTACAACCACTCTTTGGACGTTCATGCCACATAAAAACCACATGAGTTGATACTTTTCATTTGCTCAGGCACGTTAATGCGGGGACATGAATAGTCTTCTCACACATTTGACTGCAAGATATATTAGGTGACTGTGATGTTTTGCTTGAATTTCCTTGAAAGCTAATTACACGGTTAGGAAATTGATAAATCACAAATTTGGTGTCTGAAAAGTATTAAATGTCATTCTTTGTTTGTTTGATTAAATTAACGTCCTACATAATGCATTAACAGCCAGGGTCATGTAAGGACGCGTACGGCCTCCCATATATGCGGTGTGTTGTGTGTATGAAGTGCGTGGTGCGTATTTTGGGAGGCTGTGGACAAAATGTATATTCGTGTGGTGTATCCTTGTATAGTGGAACCCTTGCCCTTTTTAACAGTTCTATTTCACTGAAGCATGCAGCAGAAGTTATCACACCTCATCCGGTAACATTATACTGACAACGGGCCAACTTTTATAGACTTTGGTGTGTGTCGACCATTTTTTCCCTTTAGAATCAATCTTTTCTCTTTGAGGCAACCAGCTTAGTCTATAAAAGACTTTATTTTATAAAAAGTAATGTCGTCTTGTCCTTGATAACACATGCTTTAATACTGCGCTACGTACGGTCTAAAAGTGTCTCAAACACATCGACACTAGTCACGTATGATACGACTAATACAATTATGACATACGTCTCGTACATTTCACGATATTAACACGTGTCTAGCTACTATACATGCATATTAACTTACGTCAGTATCAGCTTCACTAATAAATTATACGTAAATACATTAATTATCGCAACAAAAGTCAATCTTACATTTGAATTTTTATGATTCATTTTAGCACATTTCATGTCGGAATAATATTTTTGTGAGTCGGTAATAATTTAAAGCACCAATATAAAACACAACTGTAGCCAATCCGATTTTGAAGTATATTTAATATGCATAAACTAATTATCGCAACTAAAATCAATCTTATATTTGAATTTTTATGATTCATTTCATGTAAGGATAATTATTTGTTATGAGTGATATGAATTTAAATAGATATAAACAAACTTGTTGTCAATCCTAATTAGAACTAAATTAAGCATGAATAAATTTATATGCAGATCTAAAGTCAATCTTATATTTGAATTTTCGTAATTTCCTGCAAGGATAATTATTTTTATGAGTTGATGGTAAAGCAATTTCTTATATAAAACAACTGATGTCAATGTGTTCTTGAACTTAATGTAACCTAAATCAATTAATTGTCACCACCAAAGCCAATTTTATATTCTTATTGTTATAAATCTAAATTCGTTTTCGAAGAACTATTTATTGTCTCCAATATCTACCGCAAAAATGCTTACACTCGCTTACACTTAGTCAAGATTATTAAAAACATATTTGCCTCCAATTAATTTTTTTTAATTTTTTTTTTCGGCATTTCATACCTTTTCCGTAGTAACATTACTGACATCGATGTTTTTGGGGTTTTTTTTGTTTGTTTTTTTTTTTTGCGATTTCTCTCTATACCATTATAATGTTAATTTCCCTTTGTTGTTTCGCTATTGGCATTGACACAGGACACCTTGGCAGTGTTGCTGTATTGGAGTTGACATCAGATGATGACAAAGAGATTCTGGGTGGCCCAACATATGGAAGACGGTATTAACGTTCTCAGTAATTGGTTTTTAACTGCATCCATGCACTTTGTAAATGACAACAACACTTACGTTGTGTGACAAGGAAAATAGAACACTAGAACAATATAGCGAATAAACCATATGGTAATCAGTACCGTATACCATGTCATATGCTGAACATATTGTTTCAAGAGTATCATTGCGTTCCTTAATTGCCTATTTATTGGACAACACGTTGACAGAAAAGAAATAAAAATAGACCACGAAAAAATTAATGTCTCATTTAGCGACTGCTTTTCCTAGTTTCCATCAGTAGTTTCAATCTTATATCATTTTTTGTCCAAACATTTGCAAACTATGACGTCCACGCATCTATTTTGAGTCTATGGAGATATGTTCTATCATTGTTTCACCACTCAGCGAAAATAGGCAGCCAAATATGTATCTAAAGACAAGCAGACATACTAAGATTGTTAGCTATAGTATCGATATAACTGTGACAGATCTCCCGTTTGATAGAATGATCATGAATTACCGAATAATACAGTCTTATATGGGTATTGTTGGTAAGATGGCTGTGACGACACGACAGAAACAATAAAATGATGTATGAGAAATGCAATTTCGCAATACATTTGACGCGTTCTTCCACGAAAAGTAGGTTGTTGTAGTTCTGTGATAAAAACTATATTGTAATTTGTGTTCTTTTCATATGAGATTTTAAGAAACTCGTCTCGAAGTTTGAATGTTTGCTCACCAATACTCGCAAAAAAAAAAAATCAAAAAAAAAATCTGAAGGCTCGTTTCATAAAATCTCATATAAAATTGACACCCAATCCTGAATTTATAACATTTATAACAAAAAGATGTTTTACTATTCAAGTAGCTATTGGTGCCGAGGTATCCATTCAAAAAAATACAACATCATCGTGTAAACAAAGTAAACAAAGAATTATAAAGGTGCGTTGTGTGGAGTGCATTTCACTATTGATTAGCAGTGTCATGTCTCACGCGCACCGCACGCACTGTCCCCTACTACGTCCGTAATTAGAATGGGGGTCTAACAGTTCAACGGAGTGGGTTGAGGTGCTTACTGCAACCATGGGGTAATCAAACCCCTTAAAGCAAGCATTCCGATACAGTCTGTGTTCTTAAGTCGATGCAAAATATCACCATGATGTTTCCTTTCTTAGATACACCTAGCTGCTGAACAAAGTTTTGTTTGTTTGTTTGTTTTTATACTTGTTTGTTGTTTTATGTTTGTTATTTTCCCCCATGAACTCTTTTGTTACCTTAGATACTACATACTATCTTTTTATAATATAGGTTGAGGGTGATTCCGTTAAAATATAATTGAGCAAACGTCATATACAATGTTAAATGCCTTTAAAACTTATGAGGTTACACGTACCAAATATCTGTTGAGTCTTTTTATGATACGTCAAATTCAATAAGCAACATATTGAGTAAAAAGTGGACTATTTAAAATTGCAATAAAGATAGATACAATAAAATACTTAATAATGTAAAAATCAGATAAAAACCTATAACATAAATGCATCAGAATGATAATATTGCAAACAAAACACTACTTATCAACGATAAATGCTTTCCTTGATTCATTCTTTGAAGCTATGAGACCACAATACATTGGTTTCGTTAATTGAAATCTAAATATATATGACTACAAGACCAATGCGTACATTGTTGTATTCTGCTTCTTTTTTCCAGTAAGAACTGATATGTTAAAATGCCGAAAGACTCAAGCATAAACGAAAACAAGGTCTTGATAATTTTGTTTAATACTTTCAGAAAGAATGTAAACACTTTAAGATAATTTGATAACATTCTTTGAGAATGAACTTTGCCAAATTCCCTGTGAAGCTCAAGTCAGCACAACAAAATATTCAGAAAAGAACAATGATGATAGAAATACATGAACAGACCAGCCTAGAACACAGTATGAGAGAAAACGGATATACAATGAAAAAATTAAATTCATGATAGGATATACTCCAACTTGGATACGGAAAAACTTCGTTTATTTTATATTTTTGAGCAATAGTGTTTTTAATAATATTGATTGACCTTTTTATTCATTTCATTTTTCTTGTTATAATTAGAGTATGATGCATTTATATTTATTTCCCATGCGTTGGTACAGTGCACATCATTGACAACATATGGATTACTAAAAATGTGTTTCCCAAGGAAATATTCTCTCTTTGAGACAACAAAACCGCAATTATCTATAATAAAGAACATTGTATTAGCCAAAATGCTGAAGTATTGTAGTATTTTCACTGATGCTGTCCTTAGATACTTGAAACAATAAACATAAGAAAACAAACTTTAAGAACATATACACTTTACAAATAAACATAAGTACACGTATACCAGTTATTTAATTGCAAAAAAAATTTTCTTTAAATCATGTTTTTCTTCAAAATCAATGCTCCTTATACATTTTTCACCTATATTTGAATTATGCAAACTTAAAGAAAATATGTATACATATTAATAAAGTATCATAAATATCATATATGTTATTCTGTTGAGTATATGAAAAAAATCAATATTCCAAAACTAAGCACCTCATACATTTTGAGCTATGTTTGAAATATACAAAAGTACCTTATACAAACATGTAAATGCATGTTTTTAAGATGACTTTCCCAAAAACTGCTTCTGATATATTTTGAGCTATGTGCTATTTATCATGCAGGTAAAGGAAAAATTTTGGATGCTTGGATCCCGTGCAACAGACGACTGACATTCTCGTTGCATCTGCTGAGCATTAGACATGCTATATTCCCTAGTACATATGTATGACAGTGGAGTCGTGTAGCATAGTCACTCAACATGGCAGATAACAACTCACCTCCATGTCAAACTAACACCCTGTATACGTAACTGACGGAACTTGTTACATAAGCACACCGACTTTTATATCCACTACGTTATAAACACGACTCTGAGGCACAAACGTATCTCTGTACACTGAGATGCACATCACATATGTGTGTGCATCACATTAGATGCGTCCTTTGGTTTGAACTATCATCATATGACACTGAATGGTACAGAAAACAGTTCAATAAAAATAGTTTTATTATACATAATACTCGCGTAGGTGGGGATTTGGCAGAATCGAAAAACAAATTTCCCATCGCCTTTACCATACTTTCTAGCATTTGGTGTCATACTTCTTTCGGTAAGGATAAATGAGCTTCCCATCTTCTACTATGACTTGACATGACATGGGTTGTTTGTTGTCGCTGGTCTTGTCGATATTGCACACTGCTATGGTATCACACTGTATTTGAACCTTTGTTTACATAGGAACATTCTTCTAATGTTTCCTTTCGGTCGACAGCTCGTTATAGCTCGTGATTTATTAGGGCATAGAAATTACATGCAAGTTGACATGAAATACCATATAAAAGGAATGATGTTATAAGAGTATTCCTACTACAGTGAAAATCAAAACAGTTACAGATAAATGTTTAGTTGAACTGTATGGACATGACATGGAGTGAAACGTCTGTGTTCAAAACTTCCGAAATTTATGCAAATTATATAGTTGTATATGCGTTGCAACCACAACTATTACATTGTAAAAAAGCAATATGTTTATATGCTAAAACGCCCATATACAAATACACGAAGATTGTTTGAATGAAGAGTAAGATATTGTCCTGTAGATTAATGATGTACATATATAAAATGACAAATGCAACCAAACAGAAATGTCAACACCAAACGAAAAATCTAAATTAAAATGCTACCACGGCGTTACATGCACGTTTTCGTGTACATGTGTACATTCAGATGTTGTTAAAACAACATGTTTTAAAATGTAAGAAGCCACTAGAGTCAATCACAGATTGAGATTGATGGGGTCTTAGAAACAGATAAACGATTTTATCGTCAAATTAATTCCACAGACTCTGGTATTAACACCCGCAGAGAGAATATCACACGCCCCCATCTTATCAATTTATTACACCTATCTATCGTCGATCGCACCATCAAGGTTTTGTTTACATATATACCAATCTGATAAAATTGTATTATAATTGTGTGTATACAACTCTTAGACGTCTAATTTGTTTGATTTTATAATATTTTCATTTATTGATCATGTATTTTATTTATTTATTTATTAGTTGCAATATTGGTTTTTATGCAGCAAGAAATCCACTTCTTTATCTAGCATTTATTTCTAAAAATACCACATGTGATACAACTTGTACTATTTATGCATTTTTTTATCTTTTACGTTAGGTATATCCGATACCGTATTATTTTTGGGGGAATGTATTTTTGTGTTTTTCATTCCGGATTTCACCTGACGAAAATTAGCAACACACTTCTCTTTCCGGTAACAAGAGGCGCCATTCCAGGATATGCATAACTCGACAAATTGCTCCAATATTTTCTTATCGCTCATTAATAAAAAGAAAAATACAATCGTGTTGTTTAATTTGATAAGGATATCATTAAAGATTATACACCAATTTCTTTCAGTAATTAAAAACAATTATATAACGCAAACGACGTAGAATATGTAAAAAACGCCAGTCTTATAATGCAGCGCTTCTAATGTTATGAGAAACCTAGATGAGATGGTGTTAATTATGTGTAAGCACTCACCAAAAAAATCCGTTTGATGTGGGTATATAATAGCGGGGCAGCATTTACGGCGTCATATCTGGAATGTTAAATGACACTTGTGTAGCAAATGTTGTCAGAAACGGGGATGAAATTGTAGGCACCATTAGAGCGGTTTGTTTAACACACATATTCGATCCCGAAACATTTCAAAAATTGTTGTTCCATACAACATTTTTCCGGCTTTGCGTAATATTGCAGAGTAAGATTAAGGTTATATGCAATTCAATGGCACCAAAGACTGCCTACTTCTTTTATTGGTTTGCAGTTCTAAGATATAGTATATAAATTAAGAAAAATACACAGAGCTTTGAAAATCATATAACAAAATATCATTACTTCACAGTCGTTAATAAATGCTTAAAAGATCGATAATCATGAATAAAAGTATACTAAATGTTTGCTGAATTCCCTACATTACCCCCTGAAAGGATCAACTGGTTCACTTTGTGGTTACCACTCTTTAACCATTTCCCTGTTATAATATGACTAAGGTATGTGTGGTAGAATTCCTGAATGAGCAAAAGTCACCACGTACATCTGTTGGGAAAGCAGAAAGCACTCATTGTCGTTTTGGTATTTGCAAAAGCATGTTTAATGAATCAAACCTTTCAAGAGCGAGTTTGATTCCCAAGTTCTAAAACTTTTACGGAAAATAATTTAGTTATTTGTTTCCATGACCAATACCACAAGATGTTTAACAGATTGAGTATGTTAAGTAGTAGGGGATAGGAATACAAAAACTTTCTGTCAGAGAAGGAAGTTTTATTACTATCTTAATATAAATTGGAATTTAATTATAAGCGAAAACAAACATCCGGTGTTTATAATGCGCATTCTAATTTTCGGACCAATAACAGGATAAGGGAATCCGAATCTTGCGTATGTTGTTTTAAGGATGCAATTCCGGTTCCAAAAAATGACTTGTATTGAGTAACAATTGTATTCTTGGATAATCAGGTTAGCCATTTACGTTAAAACATATTTTATTAACTTAGGCTCATATAGACATTTTAATAATACATGTAAATGTATATATGTTGTATAAAACTTAATTATTTTGCATCATTTGTAATACATATCATGGATAGAGTTGTTAAGCTCAATAGTCCGAATGTTTATATAAATTGTAGTTTCAAAGCAAATGAAATTAAAAAATTCAATTTTCTTATATTTCCTTCTCACATTAGTGTTTAAATTGAGCGTTCATTTTTATGATTGCAGCATCTCAATTATCTCCTATCGCAAGTCGCCAAGTGCCATCAGATACACGTAAGTCATAGAAATATAGTTTCATTACATTTCCTACTTTACACATGTACAATAAAAACCTAATTTCATTAACGGCGACTTAGTTCCACATTCAGTTTAGTTTACTTTAAACATATTTTGTTGTCTAAACAAAAGACAAAGAGATCAGGCAAAAGATAACTGATTAAAGCCTTTTCCTAACATGCAATGACGAGACAGTAGACCTAGACAATATAAATAACATTAATTACAAATACATACGTACAACGTATTACGTTGAAGGGGAAAACGATAGGCACTCTCACACTTATGACCACATATATAATTTGGACTGCTGATGTCTTAACTTTGTATGTACAATAATAATATTGTTATTTCACATACTTATACCGAATCATATTCCACGTTTAATTGATTTTGCGTAATGAACCGATGTTCCTATGTTGGACTCATTTTTGCGGATATCATTTTTTTTTGCGATTTCTGTTCGTCCGCGAAATTATGTTTCATAATTATCTATATATAAAAGTTTTGTAGATAGTAAATTTGATAATCCATACAAACAATTTACCCTCTGTATTAAGACAATGTCATTAAGAGACAATTAATTCTAGCTTATGTATCTGATACGGACTGCTTATTCGTCTATTTATAGATCTATAAACAATTAACACGTACGTAAATGTATATAAATAGTTTCACCTGACGTATACACCGTATATGACGTCATAGACACGAGGTATATTGGTCAGAGTGCAATAAGAGCAAGAAAACTGGGACAGCAGTTTGACAAATTATGATACAAATGAGCAATGCTTAGAACTTGGCATCGATTTCACACTGTTAATTTCAGATATTATATTGAAACAGCCCGGGTCTGTTGGACATCCTATACCGGTTTAATCAATAATCGTTAATGAAATGTTTCCATCCATTTGTCATACTCTGTTATCCTGTCAATAATCTGTTTCCCTTAAACGCTTGTCAACATGCTGATGACTTAGGTCACTGCAAAACGCAGCTGTTCACGTGATTATTGCTAAGAGAACCACGTGGACAGAGTATTTTTCTCTTATATTTTCCTGTATTGCGATAAACCCGCGTATAACACAAATTAATTATCAAACATCTGAGGAGAAGGGTTAATTACGACATTTTACAAATATTGACTTTTTGTAGGTTAGATCGAGGAATTGTTAAACCTGAGAAAGGTGATATTCCCCGAGGCCGAAGGCCAAGGGAAATATCACCTTTCAAAGGTTTAACAATTCCTCGTATTTCCAACTAATGCCAAGTTTTGCTACTTGGAACAATTTTGAGGCTAGGACAGCTCAATATCCAATTTAAACAAATCCTCAGTAGGTACTTTTAATCCTTTCTGCTGTATTTCTTCACAATATAGCTTTCTAACATATCGATACATTTAAAATGTGTTAAAACATCTTTCCTAATCCTACCTCACTGCTGTTTGCCATGTTGGATTGAGCTATTGCCCGATGATCAGCGATACTCTATCTTAATTGGTCAAAAATGTGGAAAAGACAGGGAATTCCCTGTGTCTATTTATAGTCAGGTTACCGGATTTGCAATGTCAACCTCTGAACAGGTGTTCGTCGGTCTCAGGTTGACATTGCATTTTGTCAAGACCTGTCCGAGCGGTCTAGACCAATCAGATAGCACTAAAAAAGGGGCAACAGTTCCATTATACAACAATACACAACATGAACATACCGCAGTCTCCCAAAACACGCACTGTGCATTACATACATGCAACGACCGCACATATGAGAGGCCGTCCTTACATGACCCTGAATTTTAATAGGACGTTAATCAATAAAACAAACACATTAATTAATCAAACAAACAATCAATAACATTTTATCAAGATAAATATATAGCCAAAAATGATAATTGAAGAACTTATAATGCATAACTCTCAGATGTTATATAAATGATTTTAGAGTATAATGTCTAGCTAGTCCCGACGAGCGCGATTTTCTTGTTTCCTCAAGGAGGATTAATGAAACAAAACATAAGATGGCCTACTTGTATTATGGGTTCAGGAAAAAAACTAATGTACACTTTATATGCAAAGAAAATACAAAAAATAGAACCCCAAAAGAAATCATCTAATTACTAATATAAAAGATTCACAAACCTTATTATCGTAATACCAACAAAAAAGAGCGCGGTTCAATTTAGATCGCCTTGTTGAAGTCTGGTGTTAGTTACATATAAATCATATACATATGTAGTTAATTCCTTCATCGTGTAAGTCTATTATTCTCTACTTTCGAGAGTGAGTAAAAATGAAGGCGAGGCCAAGCTATATGAAAGTTTCAAAGCCTAGATTGATTTTCAATGAACAATGCTGATTTCAGCGTAAAAAAAAACAAGCAAAAAAACAAAAACAAAAACAAACAAACAAACAAATATTATATTTTCTAAGAAGTAATTCTAGATCCATAACAACAATTGCAATGTGTCGTAATCATTATTTAGATTAAAAGTACATTTTCGTGATAAGTATAAGATATAAATGGTGTTGGATCTTAAACCTTTTAAACTAATGAAACCTACCATGCACTGTCCATATAAAGATATTTACTGTAAACTTGGATACTTTTGCGAGTGTTTAATTTCACGGATAAACTTTCCGCTCTATTATTATTTGCGTGATAAATAGATCTGCTAACGTTTTGCGACATGTTTTCATACTTATACCACACATTGCGCGCGTGGGAAGTTTTCGCCCTAAAACGTCCTTCGCGTAATTTTAACGGACTTTGACTCAAATGATAAACTTATGATCCGTCTTCTACAGAAGAAGAAATGAAGGATGATGTATACGTATGACGTAAATATTAGGTAAAATGATGTTGGTAGAAAACAAGTTTTAAGAATAGAAATTACAATATATAAGAAGCATGTTGATATATTGTTTTACCCTCATGTCTGTATAAATTAACTATTACAGCTATCAATACATGTACGTTACTGACTCTAGTCATATGTTTAAAACTATTTAAGGTGACTAAATTGCCATAGACGTTTGTATACAATACGTTAACAGAAACACGCAAAAATAAACTTAAAGTTTAGCTCGTTGTAAAAACATTAAAACATTTAGTTTGGCATCATCAGATCAACAAGTCATAAACGCTTTATGGAACTATAAAATATTTCCTATGGCAGCTGAAGGAGCGTAGATTTGCCGTTAACATCATATCATCGAGTGTTTTCTGACAAATTACGGTAGCCGTACCTACATATGTATTTTCGAATCTGCCAACCATGTCTTTCATAACTGCTGTCAGTTGGAATAGATCACATCTACATTAAATTTGATCCCCTCGACATTTTCTTTTGGTCTACTTCCAATGTTGTGTGTCGCAATAAGCGTAATACATCACGGCTGTGGTCTATATGTATAGCTCTGTATATTTATCTGCCATAGTCAGACAGAAGGTCTACTATACAGTTATTACCTTTGACCGAGGTAGATTGACGCATTTATGAACCACTGAATATTGGATACTCTTGAAGACGGGTTTAAGACCTGAGAAATATTTGATGCTATTTAACAAACTGCACTTCGAGATTAAACTTTTTAGGGTGAATATACATTTATATGTATCTAATAAATTGTATTTCATGGTGAAATATTCAAGAACCGATGAAATCCGTCCATATCATTTGAAATTAAAGAAATTCACTATGAATCATTATTTTATTGGTTCATTATTACAGTTCCACATCGGCTTTTGATCACGGGTTAACCTCTGGTGACTTCGGCCAAGTGATACATGTGCATGTACGCCACAGCGACTGTTTTTGGATTATTGGACAACGTTTGCAAATCGTGACTATTTAAGTACATGTTTGAAAATACACACGACCTATCCATTCTGTGTATTCACACAATGTTTGGACGCGATGAATTTTAATCAAATGTGTCCAATGCGGTATGCGTATTCATTCGATCTAGCGAAATAATCCAAACCGTTTGGTTTAATTTTGAATGGTCAAAAAAATTATGTATTAACTAGCAGTCATTTTCAGGTATGTGATAAAACTTTAAACAATACCTAATAATTTACAAAAGAATTTATAAAGCATACGTTCGATGTGTCTGAAATACGTATTCACAAATAATTGTTGACCTTTGCACAATGTACATTGTATGACCTATGCATTCATTTTTTCCACTCTGACAAAAATTAGGTTCCCAAGCAGTTCAAGGGAGTATATAGCATTGACCTTTTTTTCAAACTATCGTGCGATAATATAAATAGTTTAAACTAGTTACGTTTAGAAAGGAATCAATAACAATAGTTTCTCTTTTTAAATTATTTGCTGGACAATTTATCATCCCTTTGCAAAGACAAAACCTCAAAGTATACATATGCAAAAATAATTCATTGCTAATTCATATTTTATTTAGATTAAAAGTCGTCAAAAGATTTTTGTATACATTTGAAGATTATAAAACAAGAAAACAAGAAAAAGTTCAATCACTCATGCTTATAAAGATGGATTTTGATCTTAATCAAGTTACCCGACAGGTGGTGCTTTGATCTCCATTCGCATTGATACCTGTGATCGTTGTTCCTTCACTTACTCTATACGTTTTTGAAGATAGTGACTCAATACGCTTCCGCTGCTTTCAAAATGTAAAATAAGTTTATTACCACGGGTCCTTTAGGTCAAGTTATGAACATGGTGTATTAATTAAAAAAAGGAACTAAAATCGGGTCGATATAGCACTCACGCGGCGCACGTGCTTATAACTATAAACCAATCATAACTTAGCATAACAGACACGATAACTTACTAAGCCATATGCATCGTTCGTTAATAGTATCATACTGTAATTAAGACGCATCTTTAATTGATATTTATTATGTATTAATTAATTAATATTTTGTTAATTAAGGTATAACTCGCAGACCCAAGGACCACGTGTATGTTTGTGACGTAAACAAAAACTTGTGTTTGTCCTCGACACTTTCTATCAGACTATGTTACACTAGCACTACAATCGGGATATAAAACCTTGGCGTTCATAGTCTGCTAGGCAATACACGCGCACGGAATTAACATCGACAGTCGTCTATTCTGACTCTACATGCTTGCACGGGCCGGTTGCTGCAGGAGAGAGAGAGAGTCGGTGTTATATTTACAGATGGTGCGGGTGGTATATCCATCGGGACAGAACTGTATCGCACGAGGCTACCTATTTCACTACAGTCGCGAGGAGGAGAAACCATGCTTCGGTACAACAGTTGTGAATACATAAAGATTAACATTTGTGTTGTGGACAGACTTTCCGAAGTTATTTATGGATCAAATTTGCAATAAATACAACTCAACAACGTCACGCATTTGTTTATAACGAGTCTAAAGTGTGATATATATTTTTGCGCGCAGTGAAACATTTTCAAGGATATTTTCATTCCGACACTGTTGAAACTGGATCTCTATGTGTTTCATGGACAAAACTTTACTTCGGAACATTGTTGCCTGGACATTTTAAGTAATGGTTTGCAATATTGTGTATGGTTTTGCTTCTGCGTGGCCTAGTGATTGATTTAAAGGATAGAACATCAGTTATCTAGATGTAGGCCATTCTGGCATAATGAAGAACGACGATGATGAAATCGAACAGGCAACAAAATCAAAACGTAGAAAAAGTTCAAAGAAAAAAGAAAAGAAAAAGAAAAATGATGGGAAAGATAGCGAATCCAAAGCAGGAAAGGAAAATGATACCGACGAAGTCTTTGTCGCTACAAACTGTGAAAATGATGAAAACGTGGTGACTGCTGGGCAGACGGCACGATTAGAGAACAGCAATGAAAATGGTGACGAAACAAGGCCTAAAGTTGAAGAAGTTAATACATTGCCAAGGGCAACGCGTTCCAGGAGTTCGTCAGAACGCCGGAGTTTTAAAAATTTATTCCGGAAATCAAAACTTCAAAAACAAAGATCTCTTAGTACTGGCGGAATACAGGACAACTCCGAAAATGACTGTCAGGTAGTGAAAGCAATTAGCGGAGACAATGTTTCTCCGGCAGATCAAAAGACAATTGGAGAATTCGGAATGTCCGATAATCTTAGTGGGTCAGCGGATTCAAGGGATAAGCTAAAACGTATGACGGTCGGGGAAGCAAAACGAGTTAAAAGTATCGTCAGAAAGACCCCGGTTAGTGCGTTATCGCCCATGGATAATTATACACTAAAACCAACACTAGAGGGTGTTGGGAAATCTGAATCCATGGAATCCCATTCGTCATCTCTGCCCGACCTCACACATATTGAAAGTTCGATTCCATTTTCAAAAACGGATGAGGACAAGAAATTGTATAAAAGGTCAATCAGTGCAGATATGAGTCGTCGGAAGAAAGGTAAAGAAGTGAATGACGCTGTTTCGTTACTGGATAAGGATGCTGATGAAAAAGGTGAAGGTGAAAAGGCGATCGGAAACGAAACTGGTCCATCTGAAACATCTCCGATAGTTCATAGTAATGATCCGATATTAAACCTCGTTAATAAAAGTGCACCTACTGATGTATTGGATGATGGAGTTAAAAGCCTGAAAGCAATGGAAACACCACACTCGCCTGTTTCAAAGGAGCAATCATCTGATACTGTCCAGGAAAACAGGAACCGCGACTCTATTCCAAGTACCGCTACTTATTCTGACCCCATTGATGCCAAACAACTTGAAAAGAATCGTAAAGAATCGTTCTCGAACTTCATAAACCTGAGTAAGACCCTACCTCACCTCACTGATTCATCGGGAGTTGGATTATTGGAACGGAATAGCACCGAGGAGAGTAGAAATGAGAGTGCTCCCATACCGGATACAGACGTTCATCCTAAAGGTAAGATTCCAGTGCTTTTTATTCCTGGGAAATCGAAAGATAAACAGGACGTTATTGCTGAAACTTTTCAAACACCAAAGGCGATAAATAATGACAAAATTAATGATGATGATAACAGAAAAGAGGAAAAAGTAACAGATCCTATTTCAAAGCAAAGTATAAAATCGTTACCTGTGTCAAAAGGTAGTGACAATGTAACAGCATGGCTGACAAGTTCTCAGGACACGACAAAAAGGGAGATAAGAGGATTAAATCAGATCAACAGTGTTGGTAATACAAGTGAACAGAAAGACACAGACGCTGAAAATAGTAATACTGTGTCTCGTGAGAGAGGGAGATATGTCCCTGAGCAAAAAGATACAACAAGGTTGTCAAGGAGCACATATAAATCTCCTCGTCGATTCAGTGGTCGAAGTTTGCCAAGGAGTAAGGCGAAGGAGGTCAAAGAAAAACTATCAAAAGACATGGAAAAACGAGGAGATATAACAGCGGGAAAGGAATACGATAAAGAGAGAAATGATTCCGAAGTAAAAGAACAGAAAACAAAAGAGGACGTACAAGAATCAGAGAAGGAGAATAAGAGAAAAGATGACATTGTTTCCACTCCAGACATTCCGAATAAAAGTGTTGTGCCTCTGACTAAATCATCACAAGGTGCAAACAATAGTGCTAGTTTATGGGGGAAAATTAACAAAGGCAATGTCGCTAAACCGTTAGTTTTTACAACGGGAACTCAATCCGAATTGAGTGACAATGAGAAACGAAAAGACAGTAAGCCAATATCTAGGAGTGTGCAAACGTCTTTAGAAAGTCTCAAAATGGATAAAAAGGAGGACCCAACAGTAAACAAAAGTGCAAAATTGAGTCTACGTGACACAGCTGAGGGTTTCATGAAGAAATCATACCTACATAATGTGGAATTTGCAAAGGAACATGGCGATAAAGATGACAAAGCTACGACATCAAAAGACAAAACAAAACGAAAGTCATCTCGAAATTCTAGTTCTGATAGTGATAATAATATGGCTATTGATATTTCTGAGATAGATGACTATTCGGTTTTCAAAACTCCGGAATCTACTCCAGCTTTGAAAAGGAAAAGACTACCACCGCTTAGTGAAATTCAGACTTCAGAAGCAGAGGTTCAAAAAGACAGTGATACCCCTGACAGTGCACCTAGGTTGTCGGGTATATTAAAGAATAATTCAGGCGAGTCTGTAATAAACCCAGACTATGAAAAAGAGGAGGATAAAGAGGATACCACAAAACCTCAGAAAAAACTTTCTCTTATGGACATAATTACTATGAAAAGACGTCTTTCAAAGCACCGCAAGCAGGCTGAATTATCAAAGAAACGCCCCAGTAAGCGATCAATTAAGTCTCGCGGAAAGGGAGATCCAAAAGATGATAAAGCGAAACCTGTAGACAAAAAATCCGAAAAATCGGATAAACCCGACGAACAGGAAGTCAAAGTCGATACTAAAGTTATAATAGAAAACGAGACCAATATCAGTCTTAGTAAACTGGCTCTGTTACAGGAAACCGACATTGTCGACGATGTTATTGATTTAAACGATGATTTACCTAAAAAGCACATTAAGTTTGAACCAGGAGATCAACCAGTGGCATCCGATGAACCACTGGATGAAGAACCAGCTTTGCCACCGACTCGCCGGCATTTAGCCACAAGACGTGAAAGCCGTATGCTAGAAAAACGGAGAAAAGTTATCACGTGTTGTAAACAGTTTATAGCGTTTTTGTTTTCACATATAGGACTGTGTTCTCTTGTTGTGGCTTATTCCATTCTTGGGGGCTTCATTTTCCAGGCTCTCGAAGCTCCATGGGAGAAAAAGACTAGAATCCACGTGAAGCAGGAAAGAGAGGGCGCTATAAATAAAATTATGCAACTAGCAGTCGAATTAGAAATGAACAAGCGTAGTCGGGATAACTTTACTGCAGAGGTGAACACACTTCTTGTTAATTTCCAAACTGAGGTGTATATAGCGACAGAAATGAACGGCTGGAACAACAAAGATGAACAAAGTGAATCTGAATTGCAATGGTCTTTTGCAAGTTCTCTACTCTTCGCCATCACTGTTATGACAACCATTGGTGAGTATATCAATATATATTTTTTCACCATAAGTATTTATTTCAGGTAAAATATTTTAATTCAAACTGAATAGCACATACACTACTGTGCTTTCACATAGGAGGAGGTATTTTCAATTTTTTACATTTATACCATAGAATTTTACTTTTTTTGGTCTTACATGTAACTATATATTTGTCTATATTCGTATATAGACTTATCAATACTGTATAAAACAATGAATATACAGTATACCTCTCAGTTACAGAGTCCAGACACTGCACTGACTTATGTAAAATGATTTATATGTATCATAAAATGAATTGTATTATGTGTATCGACCTACAAACCAGTATACTGTTTTACTGTACTATCGTTCAAATCATGATGTTTCGTCTGTGTCTGAAATTATTTCATTGTTGAACCTATTAATCTACACATATTGGTAATGCTCTATCATATTGGCCCATAAATCATGGTTAAACGTATAGACCATTAGCCCATAAATCATTGTCAATTTTATAGCCCATTGGCCCATAAATCATTGTTAATGGTATAGCCCATTGCATTGGCCTTCTGACATTCAAATCAACAGCGTACTACATTTTGTATATGGCATTAAGAAATATATAATATTACGTGTCATATTATATTGTGTACCTGTAATTTATTAATTATCGTCTTAAATCATATAAAGTATTGACATATAAATCATAATCACAATGATTGGTAGATCTATTGTCTGAGATATCATCTACATCACATGTTACTTGAACTAAACTAAGTCCCGAGATATACTTTACATGTGATTCTCATTGTTTTATCTTCTCCTTGGTAAAGATTGCTTAATGTTCAGAGTTTTCTAGTCTAAACATGCTTCAGATGAATCATGACATTGCTACCGGCAACATTGATCGTTATTATGTGCACACATTGAAGGAGTTTCTCGATATCTTTATACTTGGTTTTAGGAGATACAGATTAACATAAATCAAAGTCGCACACCGATGAAATAAGCTTCCTCGGTCAAGGTCATTTAATGTGGTGATACAGAATGTTGCTATGTGTGTTACCAGCATTGTCCTTCAATCTATCCCATAATAATCTTCTACCTATCCCTTGATAATCTTTATACTATCCAATAATAATATTTAACCTATCCTATAATAATCTGCAATCTATCCCATAATAACCCTCAACCTATCCCATAATAATAATCATTTTATCCTATGATAATCCTCAATATACCCATTTTAATTTTTAATGTATCCTATAATAATCTCCAACCCATCCCGTGATAATCTTCGACATATCCCTTAAAAATCTTCAACATAACCCATAAAAATCTTTAATCTATTCCATAATAATTTTCAATCTATCCCATAATAATCTTCAATATATCCCTTATATTAACCTATCCCATAATAATCTACACGTGTGTTCATATTTACATGTTACCAAACACAATTACAAATGTTAGTTTACAACATGGCTACTTCATTGATATAGAGATTCTAAGAATGTTTTTTGCAACAAAAACATCGCACAAACGAAGATGTAAAATAATATGTATAACTGAAACATCATAAACGTCATGTTCGTTTACATTATAAATCAAACAAATCTCGATAACATAATCCTCTTTAAAATATTTCTGTACTGAACATTATCTTTCTAGACATGTATGCCGATGGACAGCATGTTTACAGGTGAAATAAAAGGAAGGCAATATATGTTAACAACATCCCAGCTTCTTTTATGTAAAAATACGCTTCTTTGTCCAGAATTGACCTGAATAGAAAAATAGTACCAGCTATCATTAAGCTGTCTTTTGTTAGCTTAAAATGGTAAACAATAAATAACGTTGAGAAGCATTTTTTACCACCAGAATTGATAACTCTGCCGATAGAATATATTTTCTTCGTTTGGTAAATGTTAACAATTATTTTAAATTATGTATCTTGTAAAACATTTCTGACATTTTTTTCACTTTTTAATTATTATATTTTTTTCTTCAAACGCGCAGGTAATAACAAATATAATCAAATAGCAGTTTTTTTATAATATTATTTTTATTTCATGAATTAGCACACAAGTATATAATAAAAGTTACATGTCTTATAGTTATCGGCCCTTATGAAAAGTTTATAGTAGTTAAGCTCGTGATCCACTTATATACGAGGAGAATTATCTACTTTGATATAGAAGCCAATCGTCATATGAAAGACGGAAACTACTTCATAATTAACCTAATTCCCATTTTAGTGTTTTAAGAATAATTGAGTTATAATTTAGAAAGCTTTAAAAAGCTATTTACTCGTCACACGCATTAACAAGTCCTTAGAAATGTTTATTTTTTCTTCTGTTTAATAAGAAACATTCGCGCGAGAGCTAAAAATAGGAACAAGGCTAATGGCAAAGAGATATGCTATTCAATGACGCACTGAAGTATGTGAAAGTACCGACATGAAATCTATTTTTACGTCAGCGTAAGTTTTTATTTCGAGGAAGGAAATGTTTTTACATAATAGTTAGTTAACCTTTTGTTTCGGTATTATTCTTAGAGCTATGATTTCATTTTAGGATATAACTCGAGGAATATATATCCTACAACGACGTTAAATGTTAATTGCATTCTCTATAATCCAATTACATTGATTCCTAGAACATTGTAATGGTGATCTGATTTCATGCATTGTCGCCATGTGTTCAAATGGAGAGGAAAACACATTACCTGTACCTTTCAAAAGGAATCAACATATTTTCATTCAGATGAAAATCCATAAATTTTGGTACAGTAGTCACATGTGAATATACAAAACACAAATATTGACTGTAACAAATACAAACATAAACTTAATAGAGTTATATTTTTTGCGCAAAAATAATACTACGCTTCCTCTGTACTGGCAATATATTTACCATTTCCGATTAGCGCAATCTTACTTAATGGCGTTCATTCCTTGGCGCGAAAAGCGGTCAACTAAGAATACCGCTAAAATATGTTTATTTTGGCATACACGAATTCCCGGCTGTGGATCGATGTGTTTTCTCCAGATATTCCAATTGACTATCATATTTATAAAATGATAAATTTATTACGCCATTGCACATTGCAAATATCACAACCAAACCATTTTTACGTCTGGACTGCTTCGGATTTTGAGCTTTTAATGTGTAGTGTGTAGACTCTAAATAAGTATATCTACACGTATTTAGAACATATTGATGGGAAATGTTACTTAAATGTGAGACTAGGTAACATAGCTTTGAAGATGCGAAGTAATTGGCAGAACTTAGCGAAAATAGTACAGGGAATAATTGCAAAGTTGCTCAACCTTCTGATATGAAGTTTTGGTTAACCGAAGACTGTAGATATTAGAAAAAGATGCACATGCTTTTACATCTTCCGTGCATCATAAAAGTTTACAAAGCAAAAAAATGAAACTCAAAATAAACTTCAAAAATAAGGAATTGTAATCATAGTATTCTCTCTCGATATAATTTCATTAACGCAAAATCAAATGAACTTGTAACATTCTGAGTCTTGTCGATATGTGTTTCTCTTTTTATGCCCATCCACTAACAAAACCTAGCTATACCAAAGTTATAAAATTAACGAAGAGAATGCTAAATTTTCCTTTCTGCAGGAAATACATCAAAGATTAAATTTGCGTATACCAGTTTAATCACCACGAGTTTCGTTTGCGCAGCCTACAGGAAGGCCTCCGTCCTTATAACAACTTGCTGTGATAACGGCATTGTCTGCTTCTTTACCTAATTGAAATTCCTGCAGCTCCAATTGTCTAGTTTCTGCTTACTCCAATTGAGATTTTGCCAAAGGATTTGTTTATATATACTTCCTGCTACGCTTTCCCGATATTGTAATCACCCTTTTAGTTCCTGATTGTATAGCCTGACACTGTTGCTATGCTGCCACTCGTTTTAATAGTTTTCTATTATACAAACCTACCACTGAAGTTAATAAGCTTTTATCCAAATTTAAATAAGGTATCTAGGTATGACTGTCAGAATTATCAACAAAAATATTTTCCGTGACTAAAACAGTAATCGTCGACTAATGAACAACACAATGGCCCCCAAATTACCTTCAACGAGTGACCTTGAGTTAGAGGATTGATTATATCACTAATCAAACATCGATAATTGTTATGTCTTTTAAAGTTTTGAATATGCATTGCAGAGTTTTACGAAGATTAATCATAACTGTTTTCACAAGTATGCGGAAATGTTTGACAATTGCCTGGTTTATTGCAATTAATTTAAATTGCTTAATTTTGCTAGAAATTCTAATAAAATCGTTCAACTATTTGACACATACAAACGTTTACATCTATAATTGGAAATTGCATTACAATCAAGACGTGTTTTAAAAACCTTTTGTCTTTATTCAAAAGCACCACTATTATGAAAATAGTAAGAAAGTTTTGAAAATGATGAAAGTTGATAAAAATCACAAATAAAAAAATAAGACATAATGATTTCACTACAATTCCCATGTTTGCTATGAAATCAAGACTTGTCAGATGATTTCTGATAGGCAAGATTGTTAAAATGTCCTGAGTCATTGGACAATTATTTTTGCGAATAGTATAATTATTGTGGGAAAGAGTCTTTCGTTTTTACAAGCACATAATTCTTCTCTTATTTTCTTAATATCCATTATCCCCGTAATGTGCTTAATATATAAACACAGAGTATTTAATGTATAGTTTTGATTATTTTCGTTTTGTGGTCATATATCTGTATGCATTAGTTCTTCATATGATGAACAATGGTATACATTCTGCGAATATGCACATTTGCAGCGCATTTGTTCCTGGATTATTTCTTCTTTCTAACGACGGTGGCCAGTGAACACATCATACTTACTCGAAACTCCTCGAATGTAACTGTCGTACATTGACTTCGGATGTGATACGGGAGCATTAACTTCGAATCTAAGGAAGTACTTTCCTAACAACATGGATGCCACTGAAGGCAATACCTACCGAAAAGTGCCAGTTCGTTGAAATTGTGTTTTGTCCGTCTCGACGGAGAAAACGTCATATTCAATTTCTTAAAATAAGGCTAGTTTTTACGCACATAGAGCGTAATTAAGTTTGATTTGAGTTTAATGTTTGATTTTCTTACATATTCTTACATCTATCACATCTAAGGTCATGTTATAAATCCGATGAGTTCCGATTACATTATACTACTCATCATCATCGAAACGTCATCTCTGAATATTTACTGGTTGTGTAACAAATATTATTACTTTCCTGTATTTAAATATCGGGGATAGAGAAGTGTAAGGGGTTTCCTACACGGCAAATACAGTACAGCCGAGTAGGTACTTGAGTATCGCTTATGCTGTGTATTGTATATCTGTGAACACTCGTTGAACAATTTGGTAACATAAAAGAAATGTTGCTTTTTATGCGTCGATATATATTGACGTCATGTAGACAGTCTTTCAATCACACTTCTACAATAATCGGTTCCTCTTATTGGCTTAGCCAACTTAGAATATGAAGATATTCTCATTGCGTAATGTAGGTTCTCCTAGTAACGTATTGTTCTTTATCATCCCAGCTGTTTCTGATAAAGATGTAATCTAAAAAGAGGTTTTACTGGCAATCCATATTGTCCCCACACAGAGAAATCCCATGGAAGAACATGGTGGATGGCAGACTACTCTGTAGTACCTGATACGTCGCTTGAATCATTGTCAGTATTTGCAATGCCGCTTATATCCTGTATAATTACTCTTTGATGCGCAGCCCGAGTGATGTATAATCATCTACAGTCCTTGCACTGCCTTTTATCTGGTACGACACTCGTCAAGATAATACATTATGTACCTATGTCGCTGTTGTTCGATATCACTGTAATACGGCTAACATATTTAACATAAAAACGTGGATAAGATACAATGTATTAACGCACATATGTTTAATAGAAACCTACCATTTTAATCATAGAAGCCATGCTGCTATTCCATTGCAATGTACTTTCATGAACAAGTTTTACAGAAAATGAGAAATAAAAATGTCCTTAATCAAGCGACTAAGCTAGCAACCCTTTGAACACCCGGACCCTGTTATCTTTTTATCAGTATTAATACAAATAAGGGACATATACCATACTATTTGGTGCAAACGGTTATAAAGTATATTTTATTGACACCATTGGGGATGATGATGTGGGGGATTAGACGTATGATGTATTCATATGGACGTATAATTCAAAAATAGAACATTCAAAGTAAAATGTCCTTCTGAAAGTTAGTAATGTACTGTTTATCAGATCATCAGTCTGATATTCCATGTAATATGCTTACATATGTCATAAATGTAATAGCATGGAAGGCAATTAATTGGCTGGAAATTTGTGAGTCATGACGTGTCGTCAGGATTTGAGGATGCCGTAACGAAATGGCGGCATCATCTGGATGTTGAGATTCATTGAAATGTAGCTATTTGATTAATATTTATAATAAATACATGTAATTTATCTTAAGATACACATCTACATTCCTTTTATTTATTCTTTTTAACTATGAACAAAATAATATGAACACAGAGTTAAGATCATTGAATATTCTGTGTATTACTTATGCAAATTTCATCTTTCCAGACTTAAATTAATTCAAATCGGTAAAACGTTGTTTTCGTGTAAACCTGTACTGTTTTTCTCTTTTGAATTTTAAACGATTAAATAAAAAATAGGCTCCATCAAGACGCATTGTCTGTTACGGACAATTAAATGTTGAGAATGCTTTTAAATCATTATAGAATCACCCGCTATCATGTTTTAATGTTGTGTATTCTCGACGTCATCGTCTTGCAGTTTACTGCGAAATAATCTTCATGGTAGTCCCTATCTAAAGAATCAAAAGTTTAGCACTTAACACAATCTCTAGCTCAAGAGGACGGTTTAGAAATGATTTATAATCTAATAATATTAAGGATTGTAAAGATCATAAACCTTATAATGTTACTAAGATTTCATTGTGCTTGTAGCTATTTTTGATAAGTGATGAATTTTTACCGTAAGTGTTTCGAAGAAAAATTAAAAGTATATACGTAAGAATCATGTTTAAAATAACATGTGCTGATGATAAGCTAATTTAGTCAAATGTTTTTATCAAAGATAAGGTAATCAGAGAAACCATTCATATTTTTTTTCAATTAGTTTCCTTATTTCCTCATAAATTATATATTTACAACATAGTCATTGGCTATCACTCAATTATAAATCTAATTGTATTTTGGGAAAGTCATATATTTCATATCATATAGCTGTTTTAAAATGAAGAAAAAAAACCCACATATTTTAAGTATATCACTGATCTGTCCAACCGTGTAATAAATATCGTAAACACGTATTTGACGTAATACATACAATTACAATAGTATGATGTCATAATCAATAATCGAGATAAAGTGATTGCCTCGTTTGACAAAAATCATCATTTTTCGTTCAGTTAGCTTTGCGGGCATAATCTTTCTTTTCAATGAATATTTTGCTTGCTCGTTTTAACAAGCACCGAGTGCCGTGTGTAAGGGCAGCTGCTGGTGTCTCGACAGTCTGGTGTATTTCACGCAGTTATTTGACCTAGAGATAGTTTCTATATTATGTAATACGTAATACATATGGACCGAAGATTGATCGGATCAACATTGCCCACAAATATTTATTCACGGCAATTTAGATGATGTGCAAATATTTTTAAAATTACTTTTGGTTTTCATCTGATATTTGTTATTATAAATAAGTACTTTACGCAACGTTTATATTACACTAGAAAATAGAATTAAGATGGATAGACAAAAATCATATAAACTTGATTAACATCAGATGCGTTGAAATGAAATATGTTCGAGGAAAGGAATGCTTTAAATGCCTGTTTTGAAATGAATATTTAAAAAACTGAATGATGCCGACAAATGCAATTTTTAAACATCTTAATCATTTTAAGTACATGTGTGTAAATAATTTTAATTATGAAATATGTATGTGATGTTCCAAAGGGAGGAGAAATCTTATATCAATAGTTACATCCGTATTACTATTTTGTTGTATTATATCACTCTAATATGGATATAGTTCTCTTTTAAGGTAGGTCCATACTTTTGAAAATCGCGCCAATTTATATGACGCTATACCGGAAGTTGCGGAGGTTGCTTTGAATTCCAGAATGGTTTCCGATACGCCACGACATCACACTTGGATATTTTTTCAATGGGTGAAAATTGTCTACATATAATATTGAATGTTTAAAATCATTAAATAAATCAAATAAAAGCAGTGAAGTGAAAATTATATGCTATCTCTGTGGTTTTTGCGGTCCCTGTCGTAAATGGGAATGGATTTTTAAACACCGGAAATGGCGTTCGTCGCTATAAATCATAATAGGGGACCCGGCCGGACCGAAATTCCGGAATTCTAAAAAAATCGCATACGGATTTCCTTTAAACACACAATTTGGAGAAAATCATAAAAACAAACAGACATAAACCAGATATAATATCACAAAAACGTATGAACTGATGTGGAATGTTTTTTTGCGGCATGATTTTCAAAAAATAGTCAAATATAACCCATCTTAGCACTGGATGAAATGGGGGTAGGGTTGCGAGTTACAAACTTCAAGCTTACAAAATTGTGAAATTTTGATCGAGGACCCCGTGTTTTTATATGATATTTGAAAAACATATTACCTTGGGCATATCATATACAAATATTGTGAAATTGACATGGGTTTTCATTTCCTTTTTTGTCTATTCATTGATTTTTTTACGGGCGAAAATATGGCAAAACATGATAATTACGTATAGAAAGGGTCCTGGGAAATAACAAAAATTAGTTAGCATTTGTAAAAATAAAATAGTTTTGTATATTGTTCTATCGTAAGAAATTTAGGACAAAAAATCAACAGGATCGAGACTATATTCACCCTAATATCACAGAAAACATAATTTTACGAATTTTTCTATTTTCGGTCAGCAAATTTGCATGGATGGTATATTTCAAGCTCAAATATCTCAAAAAGTAGTTCGAGAACACCCATTTATCTTTACAGATTTGAAATCTACATGAAAAATGCAAGAAAATAAGACCTGTTAGAGAAAAATGACATGGGTTTTCCCAAAAGTATGGAGCTACCTTAATTATTGATACCATTGGTTCTTATTGCTACTGCCGGATCGTCAAAGAAAAATGGAATAACGGCATTTATTACGAAACCGGAAAACTGCTGTAATAGGAAGCAAAAATACTATTTGAATCATATTTTTTGTGTGAGATATACACGTGCAGAAGTAGTTATCTTATTATCGACCGATAAAAAGACACGATGGCGTTTTATGGCTCTAGAATGGCAAAGGAAGCTACGGTAAATACAAAGTATAGGTATATATATAGATATGTTATGTCTTTTATGTATATTAAAGAGCAACAATTCAGAGGAAAGCTAGAGTTGTGATTATGTCTGGATAATTTTTCTTCCCTTTTATATATTTAATTTTCATTATCATCAAAATTGACATGCTATTTTTATGCTGCTTATTCTGTTTTTAAATAAGATAAAAGAAATGTAAATCATTAAGAAGAAGGGGGGATTTTAGTGATTATTGTATTTAATTTCCGAATCATGTGCACCAGATAGTAGGCAATGCATGTGCAGCATTCATTTTAATGCAATGCTGCGATATTACTAAAATAACTTTACGAACAATTATATGAACTACTTAAACCCAGTATATATAAGAATAAATCAACTCGTAAATCAGACACTATTGCTATTATCCTAAAGATATTTTCTTCACTTAGAAAAGAAGTAGACTAAGAACATATTTTTTTCTTGATTTAAAACTGACTTACAGGAAAGAGTTTTTCAGCTGGAAGATACAAAAAAAATCGCAACATTACCAGCGATGAAACAGCCACTCAAATCCACTGCTGAAGATAATTCTACTAAATCCGATAATATTTACAAAGTATGGGGGTTGTCTGATGTGCAATTGCGGCCACGATTGAGATGCGTGTTGTAGAAGGTTATCTTAAGTCTAGACATCTTTGAAGAGCTTAACTTCATTTTAGCTTACCCTTAGATCGCTGATATGCATCAATCTAGTCGTTAGCTTACAATGTATCGGAGTTGCACATAATGCTCACTCCAGTAAAAGAGACAATCTTGATGCTATGTGTGGCCAATTTGCCAAGCAATCGGTAGTTTGGATGTATTTTTGTTTGGTTTAATACAGTATAACTTTCTAAACCGACACTTGTCTAATACGGATCCCGGCAGATTTCGACATAATTATAAGGCATTCTACTTCTTAATTTATAGAAATCATAACCTCTATAATCCGACAACCAGGCTAAATCGACCAAATATCGGCAACATCCTGATTAGACCGGATAAGTCAAGTAGTTAAAACCTCTATAATCAGGGAACCTGACTATATCGGCCAGATCCGGCGACATCCGGTTTAGACCGGATTAGTCCTGTTATTAGGCTGTTCGATGTTTTTGTAATTAAATGACTGACTCCATGATACCAGGACACAATGAAATTTCAGGATAATAATAGTTTACCCCAGGTCCAAGTGCCTGACCTATATCTTACTCTATATAGACTTACATAGATACATGTACCCGGTATCTCTCGGGAGGTAATACACTACACAGCCCAGTTCATCCAAATATAGAGTCAGAGTTATGTTACAAGTCCCTGTCATCGCTACAAAGGGCAACACCTTGCAGGAATTATAAATCGCAATTGGTTAATGACAAGAGATCTTTTCATGTACATACCATTATTTTTTCACGAGAAATATTCCGCCTCTAGCCTATGTACTGGCGAAATCCCTAATTACCTCACTGCTACACCCCCTTTGTTCTGTGACGATTGACACGCACGTCAATGAGACTCTACAAGATCCTATACCGAGTTCAGACTGACATTTCTATTATCCACTGTAGGATTATATACATTTTTGTCTTAATGGACTTTGGCAATGTTCGTTGAGGAGCAATCGTGGCCACACTTTAACCTATATTGTTCCGCGTCAGGACGTTCTGTCAAGTCAAAGATGCACATATTATTTTTCCTAGGTATGAAAACTTGATGGGAAACAAAAACAAAAAGGAATATTAGAAAATATTTATTGCCAACTAACAGGGAAAGATACTATGATTACTTAAACAGATGTCCGAGGGTTCACTGTACAGACGGATGAGGAAATGTACTTGATAGAGAACCTGTCAATGTAATGTACGTTTGAACAATCTTGAAATACTACACATATGTCCATGAACGTATTTATTGAGCATATGTATGATTAATTAATCGTGTTCATTAAATAATATATATATGAAGGATCTAACATCTAAATATATATTTTAATAGATTGATATTTAAGCGTTTCAATATGGAAGGAAATTTAAAATCATAGAACACAAACTGAGATAACCATATCTTGGTTTTCTTTCTTATATTGTAATAATGAGTAAGAAGTTAATTTTATGAAAAGGTGTAGGTTCAAATCAATATTTGTTTATTAAGCAACCAGCTATATTGTTATGCCTGAGTGTATAATTAGTCATTTGAAAAATACTATTATGTGTTTGAAATTCTTTCATCAGATCTTATAGTCCTCAGTTATATTAAGTTCTAAGTCTAAAGTTCAAAATCTGTCACTTACATTTGGTCGTCGATTTTAGGGATCTATGGATTCTCAGGTCACTAAATCATGATGTGCTAACATTAGCCGCCTCCAAACCAAAACACTCTTCTAAAAAGTGTTTGGGGATACTAGGTAAACATTTATGTAATAGTAGTCCTCGGGAGAGGTTGTCTATGTAAGTTGGCAAGAGTTGTATTGTTGATTCAATTTACAAAGCAATTTGTCAGGTTATAATTTCTGTTTATTAATTACCAGAAAATAAATATCAGGGAAATGATATGCTGTATATGAATCTTGATTTACAATTTTGGCAATGGACACATCACGGTAATCTAGTAATGCATAAACATTATATATCTTTTTCAAACAACATGATGTAACTGCTTTGTATGTTTTATGCACTAGACTAAATGATTTTGTCATTAACTTAACATTGCTTATCTAATATACGCATTTGTGTATGAAAAGTGTCAGGGTAAAAGTTGTTTATGAAGCAGCAATTAAACTTGAATTATTCTTTTTGGCATGTTTATGTACAACAATAACTGGTATGCAAGTCACTAGTCACTAGCTGTTAACCCATAAGATGTCGTTGCAAGAAATGTCTTAATGCAAGTTCTGGAATGTCCTCTCTACCCACAACTTGAGTGATATTGTGTCCAAATATGTTCATCGGTGTTTTTTGCTCCAAATAATTCAGATAATTTGACAGCACCTAAAATGTATAAATCTGGTATTTATACTTTATTATTTGATATAACTATGATTTAATATTTTATATAATTTTCTTTTTATTTTTTTCTCTGTTAAAAAGATACATGTATCTCAAGATATGAACTAATGATAATATAACGGACCTGCAATGACAGAATGAAAATATTCATATGAAATACTCGTGAACAAAATTTCGCATAGAGCCATGCATCTATCTAGTACTGTTGTTGAATTGGATATTCACAAGTAACTCAGTGCTACAACGTTTAAATGGTTAACACAGATGGGAGATCATGACCGGTTTATCTATATTACTCACAATCCACATTGCACTATTATATAGGTCAAGTATATAACATTAAGCTAATATACGATAATCTTCATGACTGGTATTCATAAGACAGTTGTCCTTTGTTATACCCCTGAAACATTATCAGTCACTAAAACAAATTTTATGAACCTTTCATTGATTTTCGTTTTTATGAAAAAGATTATCAGAAATGATCATCGCCTTAATGCGTACCATACATACAAATTATAACACAAGTATTTGTGATGGCGGTGCCAAATACTTGGTGTATGGTATCAGAGAGGGAATGTGGTGGAGGGCCTCGGGGTACAAGTGGGTTGGACAGTATTAGATTGGGATACAAACCAGAACATCACAACACTTGTTCCCCATCACTTTCTGTTGGTCGTCTGCTCGGAGATATGTAACTTAATATAAGTAGGGGCACTGCGGTAGATTAGCGATAAACCCTACTTTCTGTTTACATATATATATTATATGCGTGTAAGTAAATGTCCTGTCTGTAAAAGAGTTGTATAATATTGTATGTAAACAAAACAATAAATGAAGTTGGGTTTTGACTTTGTGCCATATCTCGAAAATATAATATCACAATGAGGGGAACAAAGTATAAGTTCATAAAAATGTGAAATAAATGAAATAGACATTTCTGTCAATAAACCACGTTACGTTATTTCCTTACCAGTTTGAATGTATCTATGTCATCAATAACTTTCAATAACAGTTTTAAAATGGCACCAATCCATATTCATAAAATTTTCAGAAAGATGGTACCTGTAGATTTGATCAACTTAACCAACCGCTAAGTACATTAATATTGTGATTTCTGTTATTGAAATGACTTGTTTGTACTTAATAACTAAATGTTAACATATGATAAAAACTATTTCATGGATGAAATTTCCGCGACTATGTTTAGGTTTTAATAGTTCATGGAAGTATTTTCACTGCAGATTCGTTTTTCTTCGTTTCATTGTCTTGGATTCAAACTAACATATTTCATATTTCTTAACTTATCGAGCATATGACGCAATTGTTCTCATTACAAATTTATTACATTTTAATTAACAACATTTTTGTAACGGAATTGATGTAACATTTAATTGTAAAGAGCAATACAAAGTATAAATATGCATGTTTGAAACTACGATTTCGCCTTCCCATTTAATACACAAGTAAATGAGAGCGTATGTGAAATTTCAGCGTAAGACGTTTACTATTCTCATTCAAAACTGTGGTAGTAATCCCCTGACGTTTTGTTGAATAACCCTGGCGGCGTTTCGGTTTAGAGATGAATAATTATTTGTTGACATTGTTCAAACATTCAAGAAATGTTTACAGTACGAAATAAAAGAATGGCTTTTGATCTATGGCGTGAACCGGTAATCAGTGGGTCTGATTGGCAAAGCACGTGCTCTCTCACCTTTAACGTAAATAGCAGACGCCTTAAAATAGCAGACGACACCCGCCCTTATACCTCAGCAACGGACTTAATACGTCATAATCCATAAAAACAATGGAGGATTTCCAATTGTAACAGCTCATATTGTCAGTTGTGTCTGAATGTGTTATATGTTTCTATCATTAAAGATAAGTTTTACTGTCTCGCGTTGCACGATCGGATCATTACCCTGACTTAATGAGTTATGTTTGAATGTTAATATTCTTAAAAGATGATATACAAATGATAATGTGTTTTAATCATAAACGAACCTTCATCACATACTGTATTGATATATTGTTTTTGTTTATTGTGACTCATTGTAACTCTATCGAAGACAAAGTTTTTCCTTAATAAATCTGTTTTCATCAATTTATATACTGTTAATGTGTCAATTATATCCCTGCTCGAAGCACACATATTCATAACGTCTACACGTATTGATAAAGTATTTTCATTATAACCGTACCCTTAGACTTTCAGGTACCCAAAGCCTACCAAGCACTGATAAAGTACTTCATTTATAACTCTAAGAGATAATGATAAAGGTATTCATTTTAACTCTTACTTTAAGCCTTTGAGCCATGATTTATAAAAAACCATACCCAAGATATACAAAGTTCGGAGAAAGTGTTTTTCGATTATAAATATTCCTCTATAAGATTAATTAAGGTTAATCATACATTATGCAACCCTATCTGAAGCCTTTCATGTTCCAACAATAAAATGCACCAAGTACTGACAAAATAGTTTTCAACGATAAATCCTAACCTATAAGATAGTGATAACATAGTTATTTATTACCCTAACTTAATCACGTAATGACAAAGCTCTATGTATCTTTATCAAAACAAGTACGGATCAAGGGGTTGAATTACCCCAATGAGTTAGTTACCGTTTTCAATTATATCCCTATAATACTCCAACCATGTACTGAAAAGTGTTTTATTTACTGACAATAATTTCTACTTTTACCACAAACTATGATCAATTATTTCTTGAATCATGTGGTCAGATATTGATTTTTTTACTTTTATGTAGATTAGTGACATCCTTTTTTATTTATTTTTTGCCCGCATGTTAATGGAAAGAATAACCGAAGTTGACAAAGTCTAAGTATGACTGGAAACGAGTAACGCAAATTGTAATGGCAAGTGGTCATCGGCCATAGTTTAAATATAGTGAATCTGGCATTGATAATTACAAGTCTCTTGTAATGTATCCAAAATACAAAAAAAAAGTTGTATTAGTAATACGTGTCATAGTGGGCTACATGTTCAGTACGACATGCTGTCTATTGTACGTGCTCTACTTTATCGGGGGATGTTTTATTTTAGACAATATGTCCGAGATGGCGTTACATCCAGTCATCTAATACTAATACAAATAAACTAGAGTACTAACTGCTATTCACTATATCACACTATTAACACAAATGTATTATGAGTGCCAAGGATAATGTAAAAAGTGCACAGCGGTAGACGTAAGCTGCCCTTGAGATGTAATGTATATAAAACATAAACTAATATTAGCATCCGATAAAAATATGCAAACAGCAATACGTGCCAAAAAAGATGCACAATGCAATTTATATCAGAGAATGAGTCACAAAGACTTTGTTTTGTGCTAAAAAATATCGTTTATTGAATCAATACGGTGAACTAGTCGTTACCTTACATTTAACCGTAAGCCCTCATCCTCTTGGTCGCGAGTTCGAATCCCATGTGGGGCAGTTGCACTGGTCACTGAATTTTTCCGGATACTGCATTTTTCACCCAAATTATTAACTTGACATGTCTTTAAATGTCCTTGTTAATAGGAAGTTAAACTAATCAAACGAAACAAAATTAAATGATAGAATAAATTAGATATGAGTAGATCGTAAGCCATAGGTAGTATTGTGCATACGAACATACCGCAGTCTCCTAAAACACGCACTTCACACATGCTACATATCGCATACAAGGGAGGCCGTCCTTACATTACCCTGGCTGTTAGTGGAACGTTGTTTAATCAAACAAACAAACAAACTTAAGGAAATGTTGTCGGTTACAATCCTTCAATGTTTAAAATTCAAAAGGCAGCGAAAGTTTCAGAAATTATTCAAAAGTAAAAAAGAATGTTTCATTTTCAAATTCATACTTTTTCGGGAAAAAAACATGAGAAAGCATTGCCAGGTTAAAGCTAATCTGATAATATCTTTTGTCTGTGTACAATTATAAATAATCGTTTGACAAATAGGCTGTCACGGTCACAGAGGCGTTTGTCAGACATGGGACAAATGCGTTAGTAAGACTTTTGTAGATAACAAATGAGTTATGATATACCACCGTAATTCTTTCAGAGTTGTGTGATACGTCATCTTATTTAGTGTCATACGTAATGAGATTTGCGTATGGGAACTTCTGCATGCTCAACATTTCTTATGCGTCTGTCGCCAATGAACATTTCTGCCATTTTTCGTTCATGTCTGAAATCTGTGCCAGATATGTGAAGTAGAAGACAAATTTTAATATTCCTTCATGTGACACATATTGTCAATTTCTGGATGATATTCCAAATATGTTGTACTACTAGAAAACATTGTCTGTTGCTATCAAACTGTAATGTAAATTAATGTAGAATGCGTATTTATATTAATTTATTAACACGTAATGAGTTGTGTAGCCTTATTAACCTAATGCTACTATTTTTAGAAACACCGAGTCTACATTTACGATTAAAGTGTACAATTTCCTTTTCTCAACCTTTACTGAAGTGTACATAATATATAAAAAATTATGAACATGATATGGTTAATCAAATGTAAGATCGACCTTGCGGATGATTGAAAATTAATTTTGAACTAGAACTATACTAAACAAAGTTAATGAATGAGGTTCATTATCAACAACACACAGATTTTGTATAGTCCATAGCACGATGTTTAGCATCCATGCAAACCAGTATGGTTAAATATTGAGCATGAAGATAAAAAAGACCATAAAAAAATCAAAACAAATTTGATACAGTGAACTTTGACATTATGTGCTTATTTCAATTTGTTGGCCAAGGAAAGAATTTGTTCTACTGGATAACATATGGCAGCATTGTTTATATTTTTACATATCAAAATCCAGCAGAGAGCATATTGACTCCCGCATGCCGTTAATTCTTATGTATAAGTATATACATAACGCTCTCCATGATGTCTTAAAGCGGAACATCTGTTGATGCTCCAGGGGGAATTCGTACGCAATTCTCCTATCAATCTCAAACCGATGTTACGGTTCTGCAGGTTACGTGTTTGTCAATCCGGTATTCTCCATGGTCATATGCCTTCATATCTACTACTCTGAGTGAGCCATGCAAGTGGTATTCTCGTGATGTGATGATGGAGACGTAAAAACAGTTCTCCGTCATGTCGACATGGGGTCTGCTTGATGACGACGTACCTATTTCTGTCCAAGATGTATGACGTAATCAATTGATGCATACTATTTTTACATGGCCTTTTAATTGGAAGTACACTCTTGTGATAATATTGCTATTTTTATTTCATATGAATCAATTGCTGTATAGTGCTAAGCGTAATTTAATAATGATTGTTAATTAAGACAGCGCTGATTAATATAAAACTTTGAAATCGATAAGCTATTAAATAATTATTCATAAGCAATACTGTTATTCTTCACGTTAAATCGTTTGGGTTTCCAAGGTCAGACGCCTTAATTCTCACCTCCTATCCCCAACTTTCCCCCGTAAAAATTAAATACAAATAAATGAATGAACATGATAAAAAAACATATGTTGTGGAATGCAAGGTTGCTTTTAACATTTCATTAATTTCAAACATGCCACCGAGTTAATTAAACTTATCCAATAAATTAAATTTTACCCATTATGAATATGTTGGTAATTTGCATGAAACCTCCATTAAATGCATTATCGGCGCGCGGATCTTTCAGCAAGTTGGGAGTTAATGTTTTGTGTCTTAATCGTTTTTCTTTCCGACGCGAATACAGAGTAATGTGTGTTATGAATGGACTACTAACCTACATATACGAAAACTTAAAACAAATATTGTAATAACTTCATTCTGTTTTTACAAGGTTATTGATGACTATGCAAGCGGGTGTAATTCTAGACCACTTTAAAATGTGATACTACCTTCCAAAAAAAACATTACAAAAACTTCACAGAATTTCATCCCTACATCTTCCCTCTTTTATAAAACGAGCCAAATTCTTCTTTTGTATCTTAAGATTACAGACTTCGCTTTCATTCTTAATTCTTAACAGTAAAATGTTTTAAATCAATGAGAACTCTTGTAATATACAAAATCATGCAGGTTATGTTTTTTGGTGGGATTTTTTTTTCGTATTTTTAAAACAATTCTGTTGGAGGGTGGTCTACTTCAATCTTTACTGTTTTTAATATAGCGCTACCTTCTACAAGCCTGAAGGATCACTTGCTGCATAATAAAATCTTAGAATCTAAAAATAACTTTTAGTAGATATTTTTTTATATTTGACAAATGTATCATTGAATGAATCATACATTTTATAGTAACCCGTATGAAAAGTATTGCTTGCAATCTGACAAGAACTATGCAAAACGTAGCGGAATTTCAGGTTACCTAAAACCCACGTGATGTTTATTACATATTCCAAATATTTAGTTGCCATCAAACTTTACATTTTAAAATACCTCTATTACTTTGGTATTGTGACGATGTTTTTGTTGAATAAAATAAATTTATTAGAAATTTGTACGTTCGATGTCTAACCCGATGCGTGGAACACTTAATAATTTATTCAGTTTTGTTAAAACAACATCGATATGAATATTGATCTTATCAATAATACCTTGTTTGATTCAGTTTTTAGCCAAAGTCTTACAGTAAAATACTAAACATACACATAAATCTTAACCATATTCCATTAAGGAGCACGATTTCGTCTGAATCAGCATACGGTAGATTTTTTACCCGTACATTTTTTTTCTTCAAGCAAGACTGGAACGCTAACCTTTTGCCTGTGTTGCATTCTTTCACAATACAAAGAATGCATTCAACAGGTTGTTAAACGGAGCCTTTCTCCGGTAGTAGTACACAGGCGAGGCACAAATCTAGGTCAACGTTCAAAATCCGGACGGTTGGATACAGACTCCGGTTTTTTTCTATTACAGTATAACTTATTGCTTCCTTTACGTAGCTGTAGCAACAGGTTAAATACATACATCTTTATCATTGAATTACTTGAGAAATCTTCTCCTCAATATTGTCTTCGGAAATATCTTTTATACTTTTTCTTAATTTAAATATTTGCATTTCATGTCTCTGTTTTGTGTTTAGTTACATAGCTATATAGTTTGGTAAAAGACGCGGGTATTGTTTACCTCTATAGCCATATCAAATATATTATGTTATTTTGTTTATCTCATATTCACTTCACTGACGTTGTGTTTCCTAACGCCTCCCTTGGTACCGCCTCACTTTTGGCCTTGAATTGAGCGTTCGCTCCTGAGAGGAAGGCTCTGGGTTCTGTCCCCTGGCGGAGACACAACGATGCTATAAAAGTGGTAGTTTCTACTCCTGCTTAGCGTTCAGCATACCGGGAGTGGGACGACTGGTTCGCCCATTGTCAGTATAATGTGACGTGGTGGGGGTGTATTGCTTGGTGTCTTTGGCGGCATGCTTAAGCGATATAGCACTATAAAAAGGGGAAAAGTTCCACTATTCAAGAAGACACAACACGAACATACCGCATTCTCCCAAAACACACACCTCGCACTTCACACACTCTGCACACTGCGTGCATGGGAGGCCGTCCTTACATGACCCTGGCTGTTAATAGGACGTTTAAATAATCAAACAAACAATCTCATATTCATATGATACTATTTAAGATAATGATAACTGGTTTGGTTTATGAAGGTTAAAACAAACATAAATTGTGTAGGTTTAAACCTGAGATTATTTTGGTTGATGTTATGACATTAATCAGTAGTACCTTAATTTAGATGACATGGATGGCGATGGGGGTAATTAAGAAATGGGGATATTATATAGGACCATTGACCAACGACTGGATAATGAGTATACGGGTGAAGAAATGCGAGAGGGAATGCACTGGTGCCTATCTTAAACATTGGAATTATTGGTTTCTAGGTCAATATGGTTTCACCGGCTACATTATTTGCATAGATTTGGAAAAGGTTTTAACTAAAAGTATAAATAAATTTTATGATATATAGTCAAACCTGTCTTAACTGACCACCCAAGTGACAAATAAAATCGTCTTTATAGACAAATATCGTTATAAACAAGTGGTTATTTATGGAGGGGAATTTTGTTGAAATCGATCATTTGGGACCCTAAGAAAGTGTTCTTATTAAGGAGATTGCCATTATACAGAGTTAGTCGGCCGCTAAAGCATGTTTCGCTGTAATCGTCAAGCTAGAATTAAGTTATCAATACTTTGAAACGTCTGATTTGTATAACTTTCTATGTGCGTCAGCAGTTCCTCGTGCAATTCACGTGCCGTAATACAACTTAAACATCTGTGATTTCACTACACTGAACGCAGCCCATTACCATTAAATCCTACAATTTCCATCGGATACTTTCGAACCGATTTAGTTAGATATTTTCTTAATCAACACACTTGAATCTGATCTTGCAAAATTTGAGAGACTTTATGTCTATTTCGAGATAAATTATATCCAATAAAAAATACAAAATATGGCTATCGGTTTTTTAATAGCTAGTGAATCGGTATTTATAACATTTTGTCAGCGTGGTTTTGGGATGATTAGAGAGGGAAAGTAGGGTTATAGTCAGAGTTTACGATTAGTTAACGTTTGGGTTGGTTTGTTTTATAAGGTTCGGGATGGTTTGAGTATGATAGAAGAGCTATAGTCAGAGGTTACGATTAGTTAACGTTTGGGTTGGTTTGTTTTATAAGGTTCGGGATGGTTTGAGTATGATAGAAGAGCTATAGTCAGAGTTTACGATTAGTTAACGTTTGTGTTGGTTTGTTTTATAAGGTTCGGGATGGTTTGAGTATGATAGAAGAGCTATAGTCAGAGTTTACGATTAGTTAACGTTTGTGTTGGTTTGTTTTATAAGGTTCGGGATGGTTTGAGTATGATAGAAGAGCTATAGTCAGAGTTTACGATTAGTTAACGTTTGGGTCGGTTTGTTTTATAAGGTTCGGGATGGTTTGAGTATGATAAAAGAGCTATTGTCAGAGGTTACGATTAGTTAACGTTTGTGTTAGTTTGTTTTATAAGGTTCAGGATGGTTTGAGTATGATGGAAAACCTATAGTCAGAGGTTACGATTAGTTAACGTTTGTGTTGGTTTGTTTTATAAGGTTCGGGATTGTTTGAGTATGATAGAAGAGCTATTGTCAGAGGTTACGATTAGTTAACGTTTGTTTTGGTTTGTTTTATAAAGTTCGGGATGGTTTGAGTATGATGGAAGAGCTATTGTCAGAGGTTACGATTAGTTAACGTTTGTGTTGGTTTGTTTTATAAGGTTCGGGATTGTTTGAGTATGATAGAAGAGCTATTGACAGAGGTTACGATTAGTTAACGTTTGTTTTGGTTTGTTTTATAAGGTTACGATTAGTTAACGTTTGGGTTGGTTTATTTTATAATGTTTAACATCGTATTAACAGCTACGGTAATTAACGAACGGCCTTCCTTGTGTGTAATGCGTTGTGTTACTTCTTTGCCGTTGTCAATATAATGTGACTGGTTAGGGTGTGTTGCTCGGTGTCTTTCGGAGTATGCTTCAGTGAGGTAGCACTATAAAAGGGGTAATATGTCCGCTATAGCAAAGACATAGAACGCGAATATAGCGCTGCAACCTAAAACATACAAATGATTCATTAAAGAAGTGAGTATTGATGAATTTTATGTCAAAATCTTTCTATCCTAATACCCAACACGCGACTGTTTTCGTTTTTTCTTTAACTGCCGTTCATGTTTACTGTTTATGAAATATCAATGGATCTCACCTGCTTTTTTTCTTTTTCAACTGTCCACAAACGGTCACGAAATCAATCTATTCAATGTAGATTTTATGCGAAATCAACATATAATATATTATACTTAGTAATTTAGAAGAAAATTAGATGTAATCGCATAATCTAGCACCCGCGACGCACTAAAATTGTGTCTTGAACCAAACCATTAAAAACATTCCGTAGCTGTTATAGTTCAGCCGATTTTAACACCACATATTTAAGGACGTTTGGGTTCGGGAAATGATAGAAACCAGGGTCCATGAAATAAAATGACAGACCTACTTCCAGCATTTGTCAACTGGCCCATGTACGTTTCAAACTCGTAATGTAGAGGTATGGGCTATTTTAAGATGTCGGGTCATCTTCGTTACCTGTTAAACATACAGCCTAGCCACCGACAATGACCGATGGTAGTGCAGTGTAAGTGCAAAAAATTCATTATTGGCCTTAGACGTCGAATCGTTAAATGGACATTTGCCAGTACCGTGTCTCTATAAGTTACACTGTATGTGATAATAACCAATCCAAAATCTCACCATATCATTCAGAATTTAATAGCGGTAGCATTTCTTTACTCTGTGAAGATGTAAAATGGGACCGTAAAATTTCAGCACAAATCGACCAATTTTGACTGATTATCATATAAAATGCACGATATAAGCGATAAAGTGTTATCAGTGAAATATCTCATCACCTGCATTACCCTTGGCTACCTTATGACGGTCTACGACGAATTTCGCTTCGTGTAATCTCTATGGCATTCCCTAACGAGCCATCAAATGAAAGTATTGTCTAATGCAAATCACATGTTGGTCATGACAGGGTCAAACGATTTCCATCATACTTTTGGGAAACACCCAAAGGGACGCACACGCATCATTCCCTAAAGTCGCCATAGAGTTCGTGCACGTGCTGAAAAATGTCATCCATCATAACCTGGTCAGAAATATGCCAAGCATTGACAGCAATAGGCAAGGAAAAGGGGCCCACCGAAGGGAAACTATTAACACCAACCAATAAAAATCTGATCTACTGGATTATTTTATTTAAAATATATCAAGACACATTTTACTGGAAAAATTAATATGTTATTAAAAACCAACAGTTCAATAAACAGTAAAACCCTCAACTATCCTTCAATACACCAGGAAGGTTTTATGTGAAACCCCATTTGTGCCTCTGTAGATGACACTTGTATGTCTTGCATGCGTTCCATTCGTCATCAGCTGGGCTAATCATCGTAAGGTCTTGAGGTCCTAATTAACTTTACGACCCTCTGTCTACGATACAGGTTGTAATTCGTCTAATATCGATAGTTTCATAACTTAGGTATCTTCCGCACGTGTAGACACCATGTGCCACATGACAGACTTATTTGACTGACCGATAAAACCAATAGGACTGACCGTTAACACCACTTTTGTTTTTGCCCTGATTTGAGCAACGTTTAAGCTTAATATAAGAAGCCCAAAAGGCGGACAATGTGAATCGAGTTCAAAATAGCAGGGCATAAGTATACCAATGTGATTGCATTCAGCCGCTATGTCGCAGTTTCCCACAGACCGTGGAATAACAAATGTTGCACTTATTATGAGTTTGATCTTTACAAATTGAAACGACTTTGAACATATTTTATTTTCTATATTTTCCGTTGCAAATGCAAACTTCCTTCACTACGCGTCTATGATGAGTTCCAAAAGTAGCGCTTTGGTATGATAGCTACAATGTTATAACTTGATGTATTCAATTGCTTGGATCAAACAGCCCTTGTATTTGGGTTGATGGGTCTATATCACGGTGACTAGACGTTAGTAAGTCAGCTGCTGTACCAGACAGAAGGGTGGGAGGGTGTGTCTAGGTTTGATTAATTAATGTATCAGCTCTCCATGAACATATTCTGTTACACGTGTAAGGTGATATATGTATCTTTGTAATATAGAGGGCGTTCGGTGGTGTGTATTCAAGATGTATATATACAGGTAGTCGAGCGTCATAATTCTGTCGAATACTTTTACATTTACTGATTAGGGTTTGTTTATTGAACTTTACGTCCTATTAACAACCATGGTAATGTCAGGACGTGACAGGTTTAGATGGTAGGAAAAGCCGGAGTATCCGGGCAAAATCACCAATCAGCTGTCAGTACCTGTGCCAAGTTTCATGAACATTCCTTAACTTTAAGGAACTCATAAATTTAAATTCCTTGTAGAAATGCATTACAAATGTTAAGGAAATAATCTAAAGTTATGTAGCGTTCCTTAAAATATGTATGTTTTTCTATGAGGAATGTTAATTTAAGGAATTCCTTAAAGGTGAAGAATGTTCGTGGAACTGGGCCGAGAAAACTGTCCCACATGCGATCTAGACGTGGGGAGGGGGCTTTTGGTATTATGTCGGGACATCTTGCCACTCTCCCTAATAATATCCAGGTTGTTAGACGTCACAATTCTGTGGAATACAACGCAAAATTAGCACAAGACTGATTTTTCAACATTTCACGAGATTTAAAGTAATCAAAGCAAAAAATAATGTGATCCAAATTTAAAAGGTTTAAACTTGTGTTACATGTATGTCACACCCAAACGTATGTATTGGCAAAGACGTCGTCGGGGAGGGACAACTCTTATGGGTTCTAGTTGTATTGCATTAATTACGTTATATTTAATGTCATGTACTTGCAATGCGAGTTTTTTTCGTTGATGTCGACCATCAAGTCAACTAATACGAGATTTCTGTCGTTAACAAATCATGTTGCCAACAACAAAGAAATTGAATTAAACGCATCGTTTGGAAAATAACCTATCAATAAGATCAATCGGAGGAAACGAATACCAACAAAAAAGGTTTGTCAACCAAAAGTAAAAATATCTTTGTAAAATCGCTATTAAACATGAAAAAAGTTGGTTTTCACTTGGGGTTTGCATTTCATTTAGCCGAACTTTGCTTCCTCAAGATTAAATGGCACAGTATTTGATTTCAGTGGAAATAAAAGTATAACATGGATACGTTTACAATGATAAGACTTTAAACACGTCTTGTGAAACCATCATCTTCCTACTTGTACATCTTTACCCAAATTCTGCATCCACGAGATTAAAAGGCTTACCTCGTCAAAGAGTTTACTCAACACACCTGTACACAATGGCTTACTCGTGCTGAAGTTAACAGAGAAATGAACGAGATTTGGCATCACAAGGTCACGGCCAGCAGTAAACATGTGTACGTACGCCATTGTCGGTATGGTGTTAGACATGAGTTTAATACAACTGTGTTGCACGTCCATGTGTTTTTAATGGAAGTTAATTAGAGGAATATCAGGAATCTGTAAAATGTCCGCAATACCAACGACTCACCGATATCTATAGACTTGTTTACGACCAAGAGAAATTGGGTTTGTCAACTCCTCGGTGTTGTTTTAGAAATCATGTACCGATAAACGCTGTAGGTTTTTTAAAATCAATTTCTTGTTTGTTACAGTATTTCATTATTCATTACTTTGAATTTATTTTACTAAAATCCTTTATTTTTTTTATAGTAACTCTTCTTTATACGTTGGCTTGGTAATGATTATTTTCGTTGCCATAATCTTGTCATTTATATTGTAGGACTCTATACCTGTACATTAATTAAACTATTGTTCGCTTAATTAGGTATCAATTCAAATAAAAACTGCCTAGATGTTTTATCAAAATCTTATGTACTCCAATTAAACGAATCGTGTATCTAAGACAAACATTTACTTACAATTATATATTCCGGTGAGAATAGGAAATACACATATTTTAACAATAATCACAACCAGGTGATATTTTACTCCAATGATATGCTTTCACATGTACGAACACTACGGTGGTCTTGTTATTCCTGCATTCCTTTTAGAATTTTTGCATTTGACATATAGTCAATGTTATATGAGATAAGCATCCATTTGAATGTTGACGTTTCCACTGTAGTCAAAACTCAATGGAAAAAACGAGCATCTACTTTTAGTCTTCGTACTGTATAACCCTTCACGTGAATTAACTCGATGTGTTTTGCCATACCTTGCATACAGGGAATCCATTATAAGGTTGAAATACTACAAACCAATTTTGTTTTGCATGTGAGTAAATTTCGCGGGATCTGGGAAACAGGAAAATAAAATTACCTCGACTGACCACCAGTTTCTAGAATATTGAAGAAAAAACTCTTAAAATTGGCGTGATTATTTTTGCCACTTCTACATGTCTGTTCATAAGTTTCAAACTGGAGAGAGGTAATTTAGTGATATTGATATCATCAACATAGGGTCTGGTAGTCAGCCACGAACATGCATCAAATAAAGGGAAAGTAGACTCCATAGAAATACTTCTGCTAGCCTTAAATATTCTTTATCAAGGTGCCGCGAAAATTAATGGATTAAAATTACAGTAAAGAAATCATGCATTCCTGGTTGATGTATGACCTTTATCGCTTGGCGAAACGAATTATGCAAGGCAAATTGAGCTGATGATGTAGTGTTTTTCAGGCCCGTCGAGAATGATGGTAGTATATACAAAGTTATTTCGGTCGATTAAATCATTATTTAAAGGTTGTGAAGCCTTTAACATTATAGTCTATCAATTTTCATCATATACATAATTTGTATTTATTATTATATATAGCACTTTATATTTGCGGGGTGCATATTATGTTTTGCGGTTCATAGAGGTTAAATTTTAAATTTTAATATTTGTCCGCTTGCAGAAGACAGTTTGATAGCGATCCTTTAGTACATTAACCCATGTATGTTTGTGAAAGGTACACTGGGACTGATGTTATTCACTTCGACTTTCAAGAATTTATTCAATGTTTATAAAATCGAAAATCTTTCTGAAATAATCCGATAAAAATGTTTTAGATTCCCAGTTCTGATTAAGTAAAAATATCTTGTTTATGGATCGATCTTTTAGGTAACGTAATAAAACATATCATAGTTGGTTCCATGTTAATATTTATTTTGGAATTTATTTAATGACATTTTATATTCGAGAACATTTCATTATTTAAAAAAAACATTTTGTGTAAAGCACATACAGGCAACAATGGGCTTTATGATAGTATGAATGCAACTTTGCTACAATTTCTATAGCATTTTATCCAAAGATCGTATAATATAATGAACCTCACCATTAAATACATAGAAATGGATATTTGATATTTTAGTTACGTAATATCTTTAGTATCTCATATTTCGTAAATATCGTTTATTTTTTCTAATTTTAAATGTGCCGGAATCAAAGCAATTTTCGGTATTAGATGACGTTAAAAAAGTCTATAGAATGATGTTATGTGCAAAGCAAAACAAAAACAAAATAACAAAAGATATTCTGATAAAAACTTAATAATTATTATTTCAGTTCCGTTTATTCATGATCAAAGAAACATGTAAATGTTGCCATCATATATAATCTATAGGTCCCTTGCCAGTGTTTATATTTGTAAATATCTAGTTTTCGGTAGCATGTGTGTTCCATTATGCTGCTCGAATTATTGCTTTTATCCTCCTACAAGTTGACCTTTCCGTGGTGACGTCACATTTTACTACAAGATAAAATACTGGTATCAGCCATACTGAAATATATATTACAGCTTGGATATGAAAAAATTGGCAGAGGTAGTGCAGGTAGCATGCAATATACATCATATATTGAATAAAATGTGGTGCTTTCTTTCATATTCTCGAATAACGACTATCTAGCATTCCCTGTATAGCTCTTTCTGCCAAGTTTATGATTGAATTTAAATTCATGAAAATGCTACGTAAATCGTGTATTTCGGTTACAAAATCTACTAAAGCTAAGTAAATATTTGATGCCACAGTAAACAATCGTTTGCAAGCTAAAACGGGAACAGTGAAATCTCCTAACTCGTCTTTGTAAGTCTAAGGCTTTGATATTTCTATGATTTTCCCTAAATAGCATTTTAATATAGATCTTTAACACATTTGAGATGTATAAGTATATATGTTGCACCATCATAATATTCTTTCGCGGGAATCTTATGTATAACGCCTTCACACCACACAGGAAGAAAGGGTCTTAAATGTACCTGCATATGTAACTGATTATATGAGGATATATATTGTCTTTGTTTCTTTTTATATACTTTTGTCATTGCAAAGAAGAGAAATTACTTGATTTAAACAATCTGTTCATCTTATCAATCTGCCATACTCTTTTTGGTCATACCGGATAAAATTACAAACATAAATAAGATTCAGAAGTAAAAACTATACTGCTGCACAAAAACACTCAACATAATTAACAATTTATGCGTTTGTATATATGTTTTAGCAGCTAGCAGTCTTTATAGAATTAGTTTATTTTCAGATATCGCCAACAGTAAATATTGAGCGTGTGTATACTTTAACAAATAATGAATAAATAATTGGTGAAGCATCTAGCAACGTCCCCAGGAATACGTCTGTGTTCTCCCAAGTTAGGCTTTTTCAGAAAATATTCAGCTAGTGTAGTAGTGTATATATACTATCACTAAATAATACTATGATTAAACAGCTAGCAAAATACTAGAATCCGCTACTGCTGTATTGTTAAACAATTTAGCAAGCAATAAACTAATATTTATTGAAGCATATCTAGCGAAGCCCCCAATATTCCGTCTCTCTTCTCTCAAATTAGTCTTTCAGCGAAAATGTAGAACTAGTGTATAAGTTAAACAGCTGTGCATGTTATGTCATCCAGTTTGACAGGCCTTAGTGTACATCATTATCTCTACAATACAGAGTAAATCGACGCACTACGACGTCAACCAAATGTCCATTGCTCGTTCTCAAGTGGCACTAATTCGGAAGACAGTCGCAGTATAACGACCTGTCACAAGTGCCACTTTTATCAAAGGAGACGAGTGACGTTTGGCCAGAGTATTGCCAGGCTTCGGAAGAGATTAATGGAGACAATAAGGCGACTCTTGAGAGATTTATAGAAGAACAATACATGTGTGTCCCCTCTTTATTACGCGTTCTTTAACAATGTGTTCATTTTTATAGAAAAGCGTCCAGGGTTTTACCGCATATTTCCTGGGAAAAACTTACATCTTTATGTTTCTGTTGTTATTTTGGCTGGCGTTTATGTGCATTTAGAATTGATTTATTGACAATGGTAAACATGTTCAGCGACAATACTGGCATAGGCATTGAATAAGAATGCGAAATGATACAAGAGTATCATTGCATTTAAAATACATCTGATTGCTTACAAGAAACCTTTATGACTACTGACACTGCTCAAACTTTTAAAATGACAGCATTCGTTAAGTACGCTTGCCAAGGACAAAATAGATTTTTCAAAAAAAAAATATATCAAAATGCTTTAAATACCTCTTTATATATATATATGTGTGTGTGTGTATTATTTGCACGTGTGTCAAGCATTTTTATTTCATTAGAATAATGTATCGTGACACTTTGGTCTTTTAATTTATAAACCTAAAGCCTGAATTGAAGTTTCATTTTGAAAATCTGTTAAATTAATAAAATCAAAAATGTTTGAATAATGATTAAGTACAGCCCATAACCTTGTATGTTGATTCAATGCAATGATTGATTATCCTAATCAATTCCATCTGTGATAATCACAAAACTTTTTTAGATTCAATTTCTTTCCGTTGTTTAATATATATGTTCTGGAAAAATTCTTCACAAACATGTTACACACATTGAATCGCATAAACCAGTCTGTATCTCTCATTTCTCCGAATGCATCTCGTTAATATCTCTTATCATGCTTATGGAACATGTTGGTTATCTCCCCTTCATCGTTTGTTTTCTTCCCTTCATTGTTTGTTATCTCCCTTTCGCTCTTGCCTTCTCTCCCTAACCGCCTTCCATTAGTAAATATAATTACACCAAGCGCTTCTTAAGCTGACAATACTAAACTATCTGGCTATGCTCTTTGAAGCGTTGCATGGGATCAACGTTAAGCCATGGCTTTCGATCATGTGCCAATTGATATATTAAATAGTTTGTACTGGTATATCCCAACAACTGTTTCCAACTAGCTTTGAAGTATTGCACATGTGCTGAGTTGTGCTGATTCTCTTTCCATTCGTAACATAGAAATAAACTGAAGATTTTGTAACACCTATTACATAAATACATTCCGTAGCAGGTGTGATTCTCGACTTTATCAATGCTGTATTATTCTGTTAGGTTTTAACAAGGTATGTAACACTTGGTGTAACATACAGTCCTTAAATAAATCACCTTGACTTTCTCTTTTCTGAATGATCATTTTGTTGTTTTTATCAATCATGATAATTTTAATGGCTGTTTATGTGTTGAACTGTCTTCAAATAGCCTACGATCTTTATTCTAAAGACTATATAGACTAGTAAGTCAGTTTCAATACACATATCTTTCCTCAAAGAGTCTTCAACGACATATAAAATTTTCAATGTCAACGTAAAAAAAATGCATTTCTAATCTTTCATGCATTGTTTTTAGTGCAGATACAACTCCTCGATTATGACCTGTTGTTTTGGTTTCATTTTGACCCTCAATTTCATGAGTTGGTGACATTGAGAGCGCATTATCGCTAACTCTTCTGAAACCCCCAATTATATCCACATTGTAGATTAAGAAGGTTAAATTTATTCGTTATATAAACATCTCTGTCATTCCATTATTTTACGATTCTTTTGATGAGTGTTGTTCCTTTACTTCTTTAAATATATACATATACCATAATTCCTTATGTTCAAAAATATGGTTGATCTATTTATTTCAGCAACGCAAACTGTTACAAAAATGCCACCTACTGCGCTTTAATGTACAACCTCGTATTTGCCATAGTTAATAATGGCTGCATAAACTTGATAGCATCTTGAATGACCTTGGTGAACGCAAAACATTCATAGTTCCTTCAACTCTTGTACTAAATATAAAAAAAAACTTGCATTCATAAAGGGAGTTGCAGCGGTACTCACCGTCAAAATATCAATTAAATAGACAGTTCAGATTTGTACAACTATGAAAATTTGTTGTGCAGATTTGAAAAATAATTTGATGATATTACGGTACATTTAAAAGATAAATACTTGATATAAATAAGAGGCTCGCTAAATGAGGTTAACATGATGTAATAACGTAATAACTACCAATGACGATATCTATGAAACGTGCACTGAAGGTCGTCTTGTAACATTCGCAGAAAAAATTATATGTTAAAGAATTACAGATTCAAGGTTGAATCAATCATGAAAGCCCTATAGTAGATGTATGAACTGAAGAAGAAAAACGCTTGTAAATAGATAAGTTTATCATCAAGATATTAACATTGTCCTGAAAATTCAATTTATCACACGTTAAATAAGTTATGTGATAATAATTTTGTTTGATAAATTTGAATTGTGATACCCTAAAACCAATTTATTTTTGCGTGCGATTTAATTTTGCGAATTTCCCAAGGGAATAGAATTCTCAAAAACAGAAAAGCTGCGAAAACATTTCAACTACAAGTATGTGATCAACTGTAAATCGAAAAAAAGTCCCAGCGAAAAACAAAAAAACTTAGATTACAGTAGGATCTTTACATTTTACTTTTATTTGAATTTCAGTAGAGTTCTTGACCATTTGTAAGATCACCGCCTTAATTACCAACCAGCACAGCCCAACCAAACATGTTATACTGACAATGGACCCCTTCATTAGCGAAACACAAGAACAAAACATAAAACATTTAGATATTCTCAAGGTTCGTTAAAGAAAAGAGAACCGTTAAATGAACAGAAATATAAATTAAGACAATAACATATAGGTTATAAATTCCGGTCGTAATACCACGCCAAAGCGTAAGCAATAGCACATTTTAATATAGGTCAAATAAATGTTATAAAATTAATAAAATTCAATAGCAGACATATACTAAATTAAACAAGCTTTCAAAGCATTGATTTATTTATGGTGGGTTAAATTATATAGACAATATACCATTATGTATTTCTTATCACAGTAAAATGTACAATAACAAAATAAAGCTACAAGGACACGACAGATACCTTCTCGCCAGCTGTTACCTACATATACATAAATTTGTCTTTTCTGAAAATATTGATTAAGGTCGTCTGCACAGAGCCTCTTCACTTAATACCCAGTGAAATGTAAATATAGAAATCAAAGCCAAACATTAATGCAATAAATGATTTAGGACACATGCCTAGTGCATCCGTCAGCAGTGGTATATGAAGTCAGTAATCGGTTTTAGTACTTTACCGGGTTCAAGGAAGACGTTACCTGATGGAATCAGTGTGTGCTGCGGGGGTGACTCCGTGCCACGTGTTTTCATTTTACGACTACTCCTGATGGTGAAGTAAAAACAGTCGGCGAGGGGGATGGAGAAAGGGTCACATGTCAATTAATATTTTGCTATAAATTAATTATTGCTTATAACGCGTATCACCATTAGCTTCCATAATGGAAAAAAAGTGACGTTTCAATTTTTAACGTCGTTTTTGATTGGCTAAAACAATGGAAAAATGATTCCATAGGATAGACAAGTCCTCTAAAGAATAAGATATTGTCTGTAGCAGATTTATTTATAAGTATATATACATATGAATATAAGTTAATGCTATGGAAGTATAACTCATTAACCAGTGTTTTATATATCCATGATATGAGAAATTATTCCTGTTAATCCTTAATCATTTTTTAACGTTTTAACATTAATACACAAATCTATCTGCAAATGACAAGCATACGGAGTAAAACCTGCCACTCCGACTATCTCTATAGTAAGACCAATTATTCATAAACAGGTTTGACTGTAATGCTGGCTACATGATAGAACATGATTAAATCAACAAACATTCTCCGAAATAATGATTATATGACCCGCCATAATCCGGACGATAATAGTCCAGAAGATGTTCCAGTAATAAAAGAAATCAAGCAACTTTGATTATTGACAAAGTAAACAAAACCCGTTAGTCCGAAAAATTCGCAATCCAGACGGGTTGGACTATTGATGGTAGTTTTCCAATTACCAAGTTCCCATTACATGTCCAATGTAATTGAAATAATGTGGAAACTGTATAATTATCATAAAGGTATTGTTGCTTGCATAGATTTGACCTATTGTTGAGAATCGTATTGCTATGAGTGAAATGTATAGCCAGACTCTTACCCCGAACTGAACAATTGACCCCGTTACCACTGCGTTTACTCATAGTCCCTGTTATGACCACTAACGAAAACAAGGTGTGGACCTCTTGTCAAATGTATATATGTATTGTACTGATGTTGTCAAAACACAATGTTGTTTACTAAGACAACGAAACACTACAGATACAGATCATGTAAATGCCGACCTGACGCTACATGACGAATGGCAAACATTTCTCAACATATGTTCAAGGAATCCGAGATGGTTCCACAAACATACATGGTCGGTACTCACCAGGCTTTGTAATCAGATCATGCTCAAATTTGTTAATATGTTGTATTTGTCTTTACGTGGTTTCAATGGGAGATCTCTGTCTCTGTCACCCTTCATTTCACTTAAAGTTATAGTGCCGTAACTGGCCGAAAATTTTGACATGTTATTTTTTCTTCAATTATCTGTTTTAAAACCATACGTTTTAATGAATAAATCTGTGAAAATCGTTCAAATGGACAGACAAACATATATGATGCCTTATAAACGTTAGTTAGAACACTTAGGTTATGCACTGTGAAATTCTTGTTGTTTAAGCCTTATACATGTTTTGATGAAAATATACCTTCTGAAATCACTTTACAATTACTAATAATACTGTACAAATGTGAAATGAAATTGTAGACAACAATATGGCTTCATGGTCTGACCTTATGTACTCATTTCACTACACTGAAAATGTTAATATAATGATTTTTGTCCAAAATTCATTTTCAGCTCTTATTTGTACATGTAAATTAAAACCTGTTGATTGAAAGTTTTGTCATTCTCAAAATGTGGGTAACTGTTGGTGTTGAATAACATATTAAAAGCTCGTCTTGATTCGTGAGTATGAAAAATACGGCACATATAACTTTAACACGGTAATAGTAATTGTTAAATTGAGTTAATTTAAGACGCTCCACCGCAAAGTATAATTGATATTTATCATTTGGACAAGAAATGGTGTTTAATCGTTTATATATGTATATGTCTATTTAACATACAAATACATGTAAAATGTTTTTGTTTTTTGTCCAACCAGTACCTCATTCCATATAGGCATAGTGCCATGGAATTGTTTTTGATGTAGTTGATTATTCTGTCCCTCTGAATTAAAATAAGAAACTCAAACTTTTCAATGATGGCAATAGTAGAAAAATAAGTAACTGTTACCGAAGAAAAATATTAATTCGTCTATTATTGCTTTAATAGAAGATATCATTCCTCGGCGAGGAAGCTCCTTTAAGAAACCGGTAAACTTCTTTGAATGAGAGAAAACCTGATATAATGGTTCTGATTACAAACTAAATCACTATTGTAAAGGGTGAGAACTAGCAATAAAGTGTAAACAACCGAAGCACCTTTTCACTGCAGCCCAAAAGTAAAGAATAGCGATATAATACATAATAATATAAATTGTAAACTTCGACTTTTTCTTTAAATTTATGATACACTATAAACCATACCGAAATATGATATTTACCTCATCATTGATAAGTGATTGGTTTTATTTTTGACATTATTTTTATGTTTATGAGAATAAGTAATATGTAAAAAAAAAGATAATAATGTTAATAAAAGGGTAAAGTGTCAAATTTCTGTATTATTGAAAAAGAAAACGTCAGAACTGTTAGAGCAGTTGGACTTATGGTCACATAATAATCGAGATCAATAGTAATTTATCATGAAAAGAGTTTCATAATATAATGGAAAAAAAACTGACAATGTTTTTCCGCAACAACCCCACACGCGATATAAAATCGACTGTAATATACCACTGCCCGTGAACCTATTTTTAGAACAGATATCGAGGTTTCCGTAAATACGAGGCTTTTGTGGAGCCTATTTCCAGAGGTCCTGATGGAAATACCATGCATGCTAACGGACATTGTGTGAGTGAGAGCGCACGTGTCAGCGCGTGCACTACACGTATCTAGTACGGCGCTACATGTATTACTACAGAGCTCACGCGCAATCACGCGCGTGCATTGCGCGGTGTCGATGACAGGGGTGCCTAGTGGCTTGGCGGTGTCGGTATCGCTGGGGTTGTATACATACACTAGTTACAAACTAATAGGTATACTACATAGGAAAGATGGGTGTCTTGTGTTGTGTCCAGATAAGATTTTACAGATCGTAATTATTTGTTAAACAATTTATTTCTTATAATATATCTTAGGGAAATACGTTTTGGTAAATTTTGATAAATTATTATGTTATATTTGTTTCACATTTCTTTCAGAGGAGACAGAGATATGGAATACATGATTTATAAGTTTTTATTATTCATTCTTTTATAAAAAAAAGTATGAGCTATTCAATCGTTTCCTGAAGATACTTTTAAGGCTCCTGTTAAGGTCAATTGATGTGATACCGTGAGATACACTTTGTACAAGACATATTGTACACCAAGACAATTTTTTTCACCGATGTATTTTGTACAAGATATTTTGTGCAAGGTTTTTATATACCAAGGCAGTGTGAACACTAAAATCCTAAAACATTTTTTGTCATTAATGTAAATATTTATATTGATGTTAAGGAAACGTTTTTGACGTCAATACATTTATCAATCACCTTTAGATTAGATGAACACTATCCGATATGAAAACTTACATAATGTCAGTATTCCAAGGACGAAAATAACGAGAATGTGAATATAATGGAAGATATAACGTACATGATGGACTAGATCTGATAGCACATTAATTCAGTCAGTGGCAGTTTGCACCTCCCCCCGCCCTTTGTCACCTAGCTACTGTCTTTGTAACCTCGCCAGCATATCTATTGATAGGAGCATATATTAAGAGATCGCACATGTCACCGAGTTCGCGTTATGCTAGGTTAGACGAGATCACAGAATAAGCATGTGCCCTAATGGGTCCTTTGCTGGAGTCAAGGGAGTCACCGTACAGTTTCGTAATATGCTAAAGGATATCCAAAGTCTTATCATATAGACCAGCTCTAGACATTCTGATAAACCATGTAATGTGTCTTACTTTGAAGACTATTTTTTCAGATATGTAGTGCTTCAGAAGGCAACTATGCGTACTGTTTCATTCCTGAAACCAACTTATTTTTTTGCAACGAATTAATTTCGCGTTTCCACTTCTTAGGACTTTTGATTGCCATTTGATTTCGATATTTAAGATTTATATGATTCTACTTGAAACATTTTGCGTGACCTTTTTGTGATTTTGTATCACAAAATATGCGAAATCTTATGGTATTTCTCAGTACGTTTACTGTGTAATGCCCTACAAATAAATACAGATATAATAATATATATATATATATACTTACCAGAATGCTATCGTGGATATCTACGGTAGTCAATATATTTCATACACTAAATTATCGTATATAGCTGTAGAGTAATAAATATAAATAATCCCCATGCTAGTAATTTAACATTATTGATGAAATCCAGAAAAAATGTTGAAATGAAAAATATAGAAAAAGTAATGGTGATGCAGTTTAAGAGCAGTGATGTGATCCAATGGTCAAATGGTGTAAAACCACGTTATAATAATGATGTATTCTAACATTATTATGATTGTCGTTGCTGTCCCTAAGATAATCGTACGCCTCCTGAACAACTGCTCCAAAACGGATAATATTTCCTAATACTTTGTAGTTTCTGCTCAGTCGATTTTTATATACATTTTCCTTGGCTTAAAAATCTTTGTTATCATCTCATAACGTATACAAATTGTTGTTGTCTTTTGTAACGCCGCTTCTGATTGGCTGAAACAACGACGCAATGCTGTCATATAATCAAGAAATTTAAAATCAGGTTTGGATTGAATAATTAGAATTATTCCTGAAAACAAAACATAAAGTATTCCTGTTCATTTCACGCTAACGACTCATGTTCATATATCTAACCCTATTATGAGTATATAATATGCGTGAATATAGGACAGTGCATCAAAACCAGACCTACAACATATTTCCAAAGTGCACCAATGTACTAAACTCCACCCAACAGACCATCAAAACCTACACCAAACCTTCTTAATACATACAGGTTTGCATTTGTCACCAATCATCAACGCAAGATATGTTTTTGCTTGACAGAATAGTCAGATACGCAGACATAAATCCATCAAGGCGGTATCCTTTATCTGTGTGTGCTCATTACCAACGGTGCAGGGATGATACAGTGGGCCTCCCTCCCTGTTATCAGTAGTATCCATACATCAACCCCCTTCTTTTCTCACTATATCTTTGTATATATCATAGGTTGATGCAGATTTTCCCGTAATGAACACGTGTTTCACTGTACATGTACCTAATTTTCTATGTGAATTAATGAGCTTTTCGAATTATTCCCGAGAATAAAACAAGGTGTAGTTTGCTTTTACCTGGACCTGGATTGAATTAGGTCCTATCTCGCGAGATTATGTTCAAAAGGATGCTTGTCTGGGGCAAGGCTATTAGAACATGCAGCAGACTATAGTACTAGTAGATGCTAGATTAGGGAAAAGACAATTTGTAGTTCTGCATATATAGCACAATGAATAAGTATTGTGTATAGATACAATATTATCAAATTACAATTTATGATCATTGCCATTACATTGTAGATTCCTAAGCATGATACAATTATTTCATCGAAATCTGTATTTATAGTACGATGACATACTTGTACTTGTTGTATTGATCACTACAGTTGACAAATTGTAAATATTTACCCATACACTGACAGAAATTATCACACACACACAAATTAATTATTACTTGTATTAGAGAGCAACCAACTAAATAATTTTACATATACCACAGTGTTAAACTTTGTTAAAGTTTTGTACTGTGTTATTAAAACAAAGGAATATTAGTTAGCTATTGTGTTCTATAATTAAAGTCTAGGTTCTCATATAACACTAGATAGAAAAAAAAAGTTTGGGTCCTTCTGCTCAAACTCCAACCAGGGTAGCTTTATTGAAATCAGGCGCATTTTGCACTAATAAATCCTGAAATTCTTTTTTTTTAATGTTTTTAACTATTCATTATCAAAATTGATATTTTGAACCTAAATCTCAATATGAATTTCCAAATTCATATCATGGTTATCTAGGAATAATTACCTGTCAGAAAACATTTTTACTTTTGAAATTCATAATTAGCCAGCCAATCAGCGGCCGGGTTAAAATTCTATCCTGGGCTCAATCTTGTATACACAGGGGCCATTTCGAAGGTCTTTTTTATTTAGTTGGTTGTTCCCTATTAAAGATTAGCCCCTACTAACAAATGGTATTTTTTCACTATCAAAAACAGGAGCAGACGATTTAGTATTTTTCTTCATTTACAAAAGTTATTTATTTACACCATTACCACCATTGGCAAGTTTGAGCTTCTAATTTTATTTAAAGTTAAAATTACAAAAAATAATTAATTGCATCCCGAAAAAAATACGTGGCACTCTATCCAATATGGAATGAAGTACTGAGTTACGCATGAACCAAAGGTAAAATCTTTAATTAAGGAGAAAATGATAATGGAGATTATTCACTTATGTTCTAGTAAAATTCGTTGTGTATGTATATGGCACTATGCTTTTCATTTTTGTTTTACTGTAAATCACATCCCTTCGCTCTTCAAGTGTTTAAAACAAGTTTTACAAACAGCAATGCGGTAACCGCATGTCCTTGATATTAACGTCAACTTGATCCCTATCAATACGCCGGTACCATAGAGTCATTTTGATTTTTGTAGTCATCAATTCATGATAGTAAAATGTTGATAAGAGCAGGCAACAAGTATAGAATCAGCAAGCATGTTTTTTCGTATCTAAGTGGAAAAGTGTATTTTATTAATCATATAATGAAAAAATAAATGATATCTTTCCAATAATATTTTTCCAATACACCTCAAATACAATTTGGAAAGGCATCATCTGATTTGATCAAATGGGTCGTAAATATAAATACAATCTTTAGGGCTAATATTCTTACATTTGTCTGTCAAGTGGACAGGGGTATCTTAACCCGAGTAAAAGATTTTGGCTAATCAAGCCGAGGCTTGCCGAGGGTTGGTGATCAAAATCTTTCACGAGGGTCGGGATATCCCTGTCCACCTGACTGACCCATGTAAGATAATTTTCTCCCATACTTTAGCGAGAAATGGTGAAAATTCAGTCGGTATGAACGTCACTGTGCGTAAAGATGGTCGCTGCCTGTATCGATGATGTCACTGTCTAGCGAGTGTGAGCTGTCTTTCCCCTACCCCAGTAAAAGACAGAGTTATTTTCCTTAGCAACTGTGGGATAACCTTGTCAAGTATGAGATAGATTATTAAGAATACCGAGTGCTGATACTGTCGGCGACGGTACACGCCTTGTTTGGTAAAGTCTGGGTCATGTGTAGTATTGCAACTGATAGGCCTTAAAGATCTATAATAAAAAAATTCAAAAACCACTAAGCTTAAAGATTACAGTATCAAATGATACTTTACTTAATTACAAAAAACTTTAACAGATTGATATACTTTATAGAGCTAGACAACAATAATATAATGTAATTTTATCAAACATAGCTTTGCGGCTACTTAGAGTACACTCCAACTTTGTTATTTTTCATAATTCTTTATGTAGCATATGATAAATGGCTATTTTCTTGACTATTTTCGACCGTAGAATGTTCTTAATAGCGCTGCATACAATTGTACATGCATATTGTTATTGTTTGAAATAATCAGAATTTAAAATATCATATATAATGTTAAATAAATGCACAATATAGAAAATCTATAAGTAGCATTTAACTACCGAAAGGTAATACTCAACTACCGTTATCCATTATACCCTACCTTCTAAACAAACATCTTGTTAAATAACACTTTTTATGTCTTAATGTAAATATCTTATTCAAGTGCTAGTATGTATTTAGTATGTACAAATCAAATAGCATTTAGTATTGTTGTTCAATGATACATGTGGTTAATGAAAAACATCTCCTCTCAATTACTTTGTCTGCCGGTGGGAATGTAAGCTAGGTGAACATGCCTGAACAATTAAAGGAAATATGTGTTGGTATCTTCAAACAAGCTTACTAACTGCCCATTGTAACGGTTAATTCCCTTTGAAGAAAAACCACAATGCTCGAATTCTTCTATCAGGTTGTAAGTACAGCTATAGTCATATTTTAAAATAACAAATATAGACCTTAGTACATGTACATGTAAATGTACTTTTATTGTTTTTACGGTTTTGAAAAAATGACAGGACATCAAAAGTGTATGAGATGATACATGTGAATACACACAAAAATATGTAAAAATGTCTTTGTCGTGAATTTGTTTTTTAATGAATTTCGCAATACCCATACAACTATACAGTCACCTGAGATAAATATGTTTGATTGTTTTTATCTAATAGATTATGAAATCAAATATTTGTTTTTAATAAACAAATAAACTTATACCTAGTGTATTTTGGTTTAATGAATAGTTTAACCTTTATTTATCAATATGTGCGTTTGTTTATATGTTTGTGTTGGTTGCTTTTTGTATCCCCTGCTTTCTCCGAAACGCGGAGTATTAATTTGGGTGTGTCCGTCTGTCTGTCCGTCTGTCTGTATCACTTCGTTTCCGTGCAATAACTGTAACAAATGTAAATCGATTTTCTTCAAACATGGTGACAAGGTTAAATACCTTAACGGCTCGGTCAAGTTCGATCGCGACTGTCGATGGACCTAATTTAGCGGAGTTATGACCCTTTGCTTAAATAAAAAAGCCAGTTTCTGCAACTTCCGTACAATAACTGTAATAAATATTAACCGATTTTCTTCAATCTTGGTAACAAGGTTGAATGCCTTAAGTGCCTGGCCAGGTTCGATCAACTCTTTCAGCAAATGTTATTTATCAGAGTTATGGCCCTTTGATTTACTACAAATTGCATTTTTCAGCAGTTTCTGTGTAAATAACTAAAAAATGTTAAAACTAATACTGTTAAAACTTGGTAACAAAGTTAAATGCCTTAAAGGCTTTGTCAAGTTCGATCGCCACTTTTGGCAGATCTTAATTAGCAGAGTTATGGCCCTTTGATTTAATAAAAAAGTCATTTTCTACCACTTCTGTACAATAACTGTAATAAATATTAACCGATTTTCTTCAATCTTGGTAACAAAGTCAAATGCCTTAAAGGCTTGGATAAGTTCGATTGCCACTATTGGCCGACATTATGTAGTGGAGTTATAGCCCTTTGATGTGTCTTACTTCCGAATAAAACTTCAGTTTATTTTTTCATGTTCCAACCAAGGTTAAACCTAACTTCAATAATGTTTACCTACAATATGTCCTGAAAACGGGAGATGGATTTCTACGAATTTGCTTTGATTTTTTTTTTTTTTTTTTTTTTTTTTTACATTTTTTAAAATATAATATTGTTGTATGTCATATTTTAAAATCTATTTTATTTATATTTTCCAGGGTATGGGCACGTGGCTCCGAAGACCAATTACGGTAGAATTGTTACTATTGGTTACGCTGTGCTCGGAATACCTTTGACCTTACTGTGTTTAACAAATATAGGTGACCTAATGGCCACCGGGTTCCGAATGTTATATGCCAAAGTTTGTTGTGGTGTGTGTTGTGTGCTATTTAGTCCCACAAAACGTCGTCTGCCTGATCCAGAAAAAGGCATCGAAGAGGAAATGGTTGTTCAAGGAGAGACTAAATCCCCAGGGGAGACAATTCATGTACCTACGTCCCTGTGTATATTAGTAATGACAGCGTATATATTACTAGGGACGCTACTTTTCTCGTTCTGGGAGGGATGGGATGTTATTACCGGAACCTATTTCTCCTTTATCACCCTCAGCACCATCGGATTCGGTGACGTAGTTCCGGGGACAGCGATGGACCAGTGGGCTAACGAACAAAAGCTTGTCCTCTGTGCTATGTACCTCGTGTTCGGACTCTCTCTTATTGCTATGTGCTTCAACTTAGTGCAGGAGGATGTTAAGGCGAAGTGTAGATGGCTTGGTGCGAAGATTGGTATCATTTAACGAGTGCTCCAACCCGTTATAGTGCTTAACAAAACAGGAATCATGATATAAAGTTTGTATTTTGCCTAAGTCATGGAGTATTATGTTGGCTTATGTAGTCATTGTTAAAAGTATCTACAAAACCCCTTATTATAAGATGTTCGAAGTGAAATGCTTCCTGTACTTAATGAATTAAAGAAGAAGTGTACAACAAAAATAGATGATTATGCAAGGAGAAAATTATGGAAGATAATCAAATTAATAAATCGCTTTCATTTACAAGAGTTGATATTCTTGCAATTCAAAGGCAATTATTCATTCTACATGTATTTCTCTATGTGGATATGTATCAAGATACCATACACTTAAAATTCTTTTTTGGCACGTGAAGTATAACTTTCACTCCAGGAAATCACTTTGACAAATCACCATATGATCCTGTGGATCTTTTCTATTTATAATTTAAAACGTTTTAAATCATAAATTAAAGCAAAATGTCAAAATTTACTTAAGAAAGGCAACTGTTTATCGAATTCTCCTTCATTACAAAAGAAACTTTAGATTTCACGATGAAAAAAACAGTTCATAATTTAAGATTTTATCCAAGTGATATCTATCATTTCTTACGACATATTCCTTTATTAAAAAAAAAAACTTTTTTATCATTTACTGTATATGTAAATGATTTAGCGATTTTCTTATTTTGTCGGTTTTCCAATCGGCAATACTGTGCTAAAATACGATGTCATATATTTTAAATAGTTGTTATGGTAGTTGCGCAAATTCAGATTGGCGCTATCCTATTGAATATCGCATTTGCACATCAATGTAATTGCGCTAAGATAAGCACGTTTACAGTAACCTATTTCATAATCATTGTTTATGTGCTTTCATCCAGTTCTCTATTCCAAAATCTTCCATTTGTATTATTTTAATAGATTATAATGAATTAATTAATATTATAATTAAGTATTGCATCTTTAATGCAACGTCCTGTTTCTACGTTTATTGTTTAGCAGGTTGGATTTTTTGTGTGCATAAATTACAATGTTGGAAATGATTTTGAAGTATATATTATATATCTGGCCTATGTGGTATGTCAATGCTGTGGATTCTGGTCGTCAATGTGTTATATCATCCATAAAACAATTAATAGAAGTCATTAGAACATCGATATAAGCTTGTCATTAACAAATTAATAATGTGTAATGGGAGATTACTTCATTATACTCAACGTTAAATAATGTGTTTACAATCACTCATCAGAAATTAAATAATGTTTCATGTTCCGTCGGGCCCGCCTTAATCATCAAATTAATTTGTGCCACGCTGTATATAACATCCATCATATTGTTATATTCCAATGATATTGAATAGGTCAAATTCATATTACCGTTTTCACCAAATTCATGTAGCAAAGAGTGAGAATACTAGTTATGTGTTGGAATCTGTTTTTATTCACTGAGGATTTGCTGGAAATTTACGTGATACGTAGCAAATTAATCATTTCACAGAGGCAATTAAGAAAGACGTAACTTAGCATAAATTAATATTGTTAGTTCCTTTATTTATTTGTATGTGTATCTAATGGGCTACAAAATATGAATTACAATTTAGTTTAGTAATCTGATTCAGTTGCTTCAAAACGCAATGGTCGAAAAGTTTAAAGAGTAATATAAAAGTTAAATTGCTGAATAGATAAATTTACGTCATGTAGTCATATTGTCACCTTTTCCAATCTGAAGCATTTCCAAGCATTAATATGGTCCAGGTTACAAGGGTAATGACATACTTGATATTTCATCAGTTACTACCACTGTCATAATATCCACCCATGTAATACCAAATCAAACCTGAAGGCTCTATGTGCAACAGATAGCTTGGTACTTTGACATACATTCAAAGATTGAAAAATAGCTGTACGCAATATGGCTTTGAAGTTGGACGTTGATCCTTGCAATCTTCAAAAGAAGGTTCTGTAGGCAAGTTATTTTTTTGTGTTCGCCTCACAAGCTTCCGTTTTACTATGACATAGCCCAGGTGTGAATATAGCGGCAGTGATAGTAATATCTGGGATATCAAGGATGGGGGTGTGGAAATATGTTATTTATTTTCATTACCATAAACATACACACCAGTATGAAATGCTGTCATATCGAAAGACACGTTTGGTTCTATTTAGTTGATTGGCGACACTTAAGGCAATTGAAAGTGAGTATATATGTTTTAAGTTAAATAGCGAAATATTTATATATCCATATGAATTTAGTGTTGAGTTTTGCTGAAAATATATTTCTTATTTCCTATTCAAATACCTACAATCATCAAAATATTTCACCAAAACTGTCAATGATTGTTTTCTATTGTAAATTGAAGCCGATTAATGGGATACCATTCATTTTATCACTGCTTAAAATGTTTTTATTTTTTTTTCTATGAAAAACATTAACTATGAAGTCAAATCCATATATTGTGTAAAGTACGAGTTGTTATTTTCTCCAAAATCATTCGAGGGTTTCGCGCGGAGGTAGTTTTAACATTCTATATATTATAAAGTATTGTTCACTCTCCTGGGCTGGCCAATAACATATCAGTTGTTTATTTTAAAATTTTGGGCGTATCAGAAAAAAATCGAATATATATAAACAATCTGAGAATACCACTCCAGCTATCAGTAGCTTATAAAACCAATAGATAGTAGAAACCAACCAAACACGTATAAAAAACGAAACAACTGTGGAAAGACAAGCAATTTTTGTTTAACAAGGATATCAGCGAAATGTTTCTGCTTAATTTCAAACAAAAATGATGTTAAACATTCACGAAGTATATCGGCTTTCCGTTAATGATTAACACACAATTTTCATTCTAGTTCTTCGAGATGTCGAGATTGATACCAGCAATATGAACTGTTTATATATCACTTACATTGCTTCATCATAAATGACATGTATGTCACTTTGCAAATATTTAAGGCCCACCACAATATCTTGACATAAATAAAAGTTTCCATTGTCAAACATGGTGACATCTTCGGAAATGAAGCACAGATGCACACTATCTTTATCATGTAGCGTGCGAAACTAGTCAGATTCATAGAAACATTAACTGCAGGAGGTATATTTGACTGTGTGATATGAACTCTTTTGGCAACAAACATATTCATTTAATTCTCTCTGTAGAATATGTTTGTGGCAACTGCATCCATGCTGTTGTAAACGCAAAAACAAATGAAGATCAATAATCCATAAATACAACATCTGAACGATATGTTGTATGAACAAATAACACTTTAGTAGTTTTATGTGAGCAATTGATTCACAATGTTATTTTTTTCATTTTATCATTTTCATGATCTGTATTATTGTCTAAGTGATATTTGGGCTGTCTTTTCTTTCCCATGTGCTATATTGTCAAAACGGGTTGTATAATGTTCCCAAATATCATTGCAGGTCCTCCATTGTTCAAAGCATATAATCATGTTTTTTTAAGAATGTGTGAATGTTTGATATATAGTTACATAATGTGACCATAAGTAACATTCATGCATGTGCTAATAATAAGTGAGTAATCGCACAGGGGTTTGAATAGTTTCGAATGTGTTTTTTTTTTTTTTGTTTTTTTTTTGTACTTTTTTTTTTATTTATTTATTTAATTAAAGCGAATAGTCGGGCAAAGGAAACCAGTCTTAATGCGTTCTTTGGCCTTCCAAAAGTCCTTGTATACCATAATGATAGTCAAGTTCTGCTTACGGTGTCCAGTTTTGACCATTGAAATTATGGGGAAGCCCCGTGTAAATTTAGCACAGTTATAAATATAAATTCGCCTAACTCTTTGAAAACGAGGCTGCGTGGATATGTCAACACGATATGTTAAGAGTGAACTGCACTGTTAGTACGTCGGGAAGACGTATTGGGATTCCTATAATATATATTAATTTCTTCGCATACAGAGAGATTTTGATGGGAGATTTTATTTTTCTATTTCATAAGAAATTACACTAGATATATTAACATCATTTTTACCGACTTAGCCTTTGTTTGTCCGACTATTCGCTTTAACCATATTATCTATTATTGGTGTTTCAATCATTTTAAAACAAAGTGCGGTTGAAAAAATGGAGATCGTGACTCCTCTCAAATCAAGCCCCTAAGGATCCCCAGTATACAAGTGTCTTTCAGCTTCCAATCGTTTGTCCGTGTATATATGAACATATAAAGATATATAAACCATATTAAAAGTGAGTGAATATGCTATTCAAGTGTGTGAGAGATTACATATATATGTAGCGATTGTTTGTGCAATGGTTCTCATGTTAATGTTACATTTTCAATACATAAAGTCATTTTTTGAAGTTGTGTTCTTGTTATTGCAGTTGTAATAATGCCTAATGGAAACTGTATCTAAACTTGTTTTAACCGTGTACAGCCACATGAAAATAAAACCACATCACTGTGATGGGTAACAGGAACATTCTGGTATAACCATCTATTTTTGCGGGGATGATATTTTGGCGGTTTCGTATGATCGCAAAAAATTAGCTGTGGTTTTTTTTTTGAGCGATTGTTAGATCATATACCTAGTATGAAAAGCCAAATTATAAAGATCTAACTTTCTCATTTTTATTCAAAATCGAGAATTTTTTTACCAGCGTAACTTACCAACCATACGGTATGCTATATAGCGATATATTTACTGGTTCTTAACGGCTTCCTCATTCCTATTTAACAATGCAGTAAAAGTAAAGATAAAGAGATTGAACAGTGTTTTGATTGCTTAAAGGTGGTAAGAACGCAATTGGATACAGACATGTAGCGGGTTACATTTGCACTTAGCTCAAATCAGCGTGCACGATTTACACAGTCTTATATATTTACGTCATGACGACGCAATGTCTCATTGAGGCTTGAATTAAAAGTAGTCCAGACTGCCACTGCGGGATGGCATTCAAACGACATTGCGATAACGCTTATCTAAATGCATCTCCCCACTCATTGATTATATATGTAAATATATGTTAGGAAACACGAAAGTAATGAAATGTATGATTGGTAATAAGGCTTTCACAATGATAATTTTGAAAAAAATAATGAGATTTAATTTGATATATTGAGTTTCGAATCAACAATTTTAATTTTATTATGCGAAGTTGTGGTAATCAACAAGTATAGTATTTAATTTCTAATGCGATACTTTGTCTTTTTATATTGATACTAAATATAGTAGGTAAGTAAAATTATAAAAATAGAAAAATTATAAGACTACTGTTTCAAACTTATTCAAACATCTGGTTAATATAATATTTACAAGAGCTTACTCTTAAAATCAAAATTATATGCGTCAGTGAAATTATTTCTATAAATAGAACACTAACTGTAAGTGTTATATTCCACATATAATCAGCAGAGGAATTGTGCGTACAAGACGCTTAATACAGTTGGCACAAATGTCTATATCCAGGACCAAATCTCTACCAGATGGACACAGTTGTACACAGGTATGGCGCAGGAAAATAATTTGTGCGATTACCAATTAGTACACATGCGAGATAATCGGTTAGTTCAGACTAATGGCGAGGCTTCACGATGGGTGTTGTCTGGGTTGAGCGAGGGGTCGTCTCAAAGCAAAATCGCTAGAATAACCCAAAAAGAAGATTACAAAAATAGAAACTATTCTGAAAAAGAGAGTAACAAAGTAACTGCTGTGCTGGAAATCAAACATTGGTTTGTCCCCTGCCCTATTTACCTATTGTATACCATATGAGAAGAGGGAAATCAAGACAAAATTCGAGTCATACAAAGTAACATTAGATAAAAAAAAAAGTATCACTTTCATCGTTCAGTGCAATATGTTTTAGGCATGCATAATATATTTCGAAAAAGAACATATTTTTTGCATATCAGCCTTATCTCTTTACTAACAGTTTCTTATATTATGCATATAGGCACCATGAATGTCACGTTCTAATTAGTAGATGCGAAAAAAAAAATATTTTAATTCTTCAAGAATTACTGCTGCAAAAACAAAATTATACAAAATATATACGGAATTTAAAAATTTGAATCAGCTTAAGCAACATTATCCAGTAGATTAAAAATGGAATGCTAACAATTAGTTGAAATAGGATATAAAATATAGATATTATATAAGGATTTGGAAATGTAAGTTGAACTTCAGAATGTACCAATAAACCCAATACAATCAATGGATGATGTTCTCAGTACTGAATTTTAATTCAGAAACAGAAAATATTTAAATAATTTACATTACAGAGACACAGACCTATAACTCTTCTGGTCAGGTAGTATGCCATATGTTATTGTTGTTATAGGACAGCTGTTATAGGACCCAGTAATATAAAAAAAGATATGTTGGGTTTTTTTTATTTTTCTTCGATTGAAAAAGAAGTTATATATAACTTGTACAGCTTATCGATGGCCAGGTTGTAAGAATATTTGGTTATAATTATGTTCAAGCATGTTTAAAAAATAATACGAACACTTGTTTAGTATAAGAAAACGATACAGTTTGCGAAAGAGAAGAAAAAACAGGAAATTTATCTGCTTTTGACATAAACCATTTGCTCGCATTGTTCTTATATATACAAATGCGCACGTGCACAGTGACATTTAGCCAATATTTAATTGACCACTTAAATGATGAAGTGACCTTCGTGACCTTTTGTATTCCATTTCTACGTACAAACCTATCACTTGTAAGTCTTACCACGTGACCGCACAATCTATGACGCACGTTCCGCCCAGATTGTTTGCGGGATTTAGAACATCAAAGATTCTCGCCGCATCAGACTTGTACACGCGTGATAATGGGTTCGTTACAGAATACAATATGTTACCACCTAGCTATCGAGATTCTATTGTAAATGTAGACAATACACGATACAGTGATTTCTTAAAATAACGGTTAAAAAGATGGTGATACAACTTAAAGCCAAATGTTTTATGTGATACATGTATATTCGAACTAATTTAATAAATCCTTTACATTATTATTACAGGAATCATGTCGATGAATTATCATTATCGAGAATAAATTCTCACACGCCTTGTGTTAAAAATGCAGTCCGTACATTATTAATTTCTAATATGCATGGTTCATCACATTTACAGGTATTAACAGACCATAAATGAAATCATGAAATGGAAGCTTCATAGTGAACAAGATAACGTTATTGGTTAAACATTTGGAATCGTATTTTGAAAACAAAAATAAAATATTGAAAATAAATATTCATTATTTAATAATGTTTTGTGAATTTAGTTTTAGTTTATTTACCGGCCTAGATAAAACACATCTAATACACCGTGCAAGCATGTTAATACATCGCTACCGTAATATCATGATCAACATAAAAAGCCTGCAAACAACAGTTTCTATTTCAAAAGCCCTTGATAATAGTTTCAAGTTAGTATCAATAACATCCATAATATAACAACGATACAATCATGATCTACGTACATATATTGTTAGAACTGTAGGACGGTTAAAGCAATTATGAAACACAACAAATTTCTGCAAAATACAAATTAAATGCAGCGTGCTCATGCAATTGCAACTGCAAATTAGAGATCAAAATGATATGTAATCCTAAATGGATTTCATAAGTAATATTAATTGTTTATAGCGTTTGTAAAACATTCTAATGAGGTAAATGTTGAAGATAGTGACAGGGGTGTAACGAATTGCGTAACACATAATTGTATCTTATTTTATTGTTGCGTTGCAAGTTTGATTGCATATTCAAAACAAAGATTTCTAACAATGAAGACGTCACTGATATCCGAACTCTTACCACGATCATTGAAGTAAAGATTTATTGAAAGATACACAACTACTTTCAAATACCCAATTACCGGTTGATAATAATTTTCTTAAGTAATCATATATTGCGTTATTCCGTTTTACAAAATAAAATAATCAAAATATAGTATTCGCTCTATGTTTAAAAGGATTTTTAAAAGCGCACCTGTTTAAAATTAGTCTGCGCCAATAATAAAAGTGTCTTGTTTACATATTCACGCAATTGAAATAACAATCACTACTTGAATTCAACTAGATTGCTTATAACCATTAACTTCATCATGAAAAAAGGTTTTTAAAGGTCCAGAAGTGCTGCACATAACAAACAATATATCTGTACTTGTTATGGTTGAATTTTACGGATCCCCTGTTTTGTTTGGGTTTTTTTAATTATTTTTTTTTCTTTTAACTGTAAAAACATTAGAATCCTTTAAATAATGTTGAAAAAAGCCGAAAACGCTATAAAAAGCGTAATCCATTGGCCAGAACCTAATACACGTAAATGATTCATGTCTACATTACATTAGCAATTCAAAGCTAGAACACTAGTGATCGAATGCTTGCTATCGTGGCATTCTTGACATTATGTTTAATGTATGGGTATTGTGAACAGATCGCTTTGTTCTAAGTCGACAAATCTTGGTAGAAAAAATATTTCCTGATTTTGAAGCTTTAAAATGACACTTGATGCAAAGTGAGTAATGTATCATAAGTTATCATTATTTTTTTGCAATCAAAGTTACATTTATGCATAAACTTGTCAAAATCGTTCGGGAAATAATAGAAATGCTCATGATATTTTGTCGCTGGAGCGATGACATTTTGTTTGGGTGTACATGTCTTTTGACCCGAATGAAGCATGTCTCCTTTTTTATCATTTCGTTAAGCACTGTTTGGCGTGAACAACAACCTTTACATCACCTTAGCTATATAACCACTTACATCTTAAACAACTATATCACGAGTTTCCACTCTGGATCAAGGAAACGCTTGTCAAACACCGCCCACAACAAACAGTTTGATGACCCAGTCGGTGTTCGGCACGCGAGATAAATTGCTCCCGCTGCTGCCACCAAAATTATTATGATGGTTCATAAACCCAAACGCTGCCACCTCGATATAATAATAGTTCGCATAGTGTCGAAACAATAAACTAAGGTATGATGCCTCATCCACCTCGGTTACTGATGATGGAGATTTTATTATTACCAAAGTGTTAACACATGGTTGGTATATACCAGAATATTACCCTTGTAATGACCAATATCGGGAATGCCGATCAGCCGTATATCCTCTCTTACACTGGTATTGTGTAACGACTGGGTCGGCACGGGTCGGTAAAATCCGGAACACATTCTCTCGTTTATTGCTCTCTTGGATACAGTGACTGGCAGCAATCATAATGGCTGACAGACGCCGGGGAGAATGAACGGTAAAATGATTTATCGGATTTAGAATTTAAAGCAAACGGAACAATTCGGGAAAAAACAGAGGTTTTCCCATCAGGTGCACAGGAAATGATTTCCCAAGAATACTGGGATAAATGGAGTTACATGTCTGCTAAAATGTGGAAAAATATCTGATGATGTATTGTATTAGATAAATAACTATCAGGTATCATTGTGAAGCAAACAGTATATATGTACCTGATGATGGAAGTTTCTTAATAAACGAACGTTAAGTTAAGCAGAAACTTCTGCAATAACTGATGTTTTTACTGAAAAATCTAGATCCGAAATCTACTTTTGAGGACATATGCCTAAAACCTTAAACATGTAAAGAAAACAAGCCTGAAATATATGTTCGGGTGAAACTTTACTTATTATCTTATTAAAAAGTCACAGTAAAAAGTAAGGTCCTGTGAGCTTCTGATAAGGTCTATAAAAACGACAACAGAACAGCAAAAACTGGACCACACATGTCAAGAGTGTTTATTGTTTATTGGGTGAGGAGTAATGTAAGGGAAGAAACGTTATGTACATGGACCAGACAAATTTATCTGAAAATCAGACGCCTGATGACAGATAGCGCGCATGCTCAGATAAACGAAACTTAAAAAGCATTGTCAGCTTCTGCTAAAAATTGCTGAAATTTAAAATGAGTTTTAATCTTAATTTATAAAAATACCCGTATATGAACTAAGTGAGTTCGGCAATTGAGCTGGAATTACACTACAGGTCTGCACAATGATAAAACATCGTCGATATTTTTCAAAAAAAATAAATCAATATTAACCTACATGTTATGAACATAGGGATGGGTATGCTTTCCGTCAAATTTGTTCCCGCAATGAAACGTATGCAACATGGAAAAAACTAAAAGATTAATTTCTGATAAACTGATGTTGTTTTTGGCGTGTGACAAAGGCAATTTATCACTTCTAAAGTAGTAAGATTATTTTATCAATGAGCCGATGAAAGAATACACATAAGTTTCTATTGGTTGATTAATTTCATGTCTAACACTACTAGAAACCAATTTATGCTTCTATGTTACATTCAGAACTATTTTTTGTATTTTGCTCTTGTTACAAATGCACCAACATCATAAACATGTTCTGTAAGGTTCTTCAGTTCAATTTACTAGAGTAGTTTTTGCATAGAACATTGGTATCATGGTTAACATTAAAATTTTAAATACTATGCAGTCTTGTAGATTAGACGATTATGCGTATATAGAATGATTAGTCATAAAATATTAAACAAATATGTAACAACCAAGCGCAGTATATGACGTAAGCTACAATCGCAATATTCTATATATTTGACTTTATCACTGATTTCGAAATGAAATAGAATGGTAATGTTTATACATACAACGATAACTAGGATATGACATGTAAATGACTTTATAAAGGCTTGTTTGTTTCCCTGATTAATTAACGTCTAATTAACATCAATGATTATGAAAGCATGGCCTCCCATGTATGCGCTGGGTAGTGTGTTTGTAGTGTGCGGTGCGTGTTTTGGGAGACTGCAGTATGTTCGTGTTGTGTCTCCTTGTGATAGTGTGTTTTGGGACACTGCGGTATGTCCGTGTTGTGTCTCCTTGTAATAGTGTGTTTTGGGACACTGCGGTATGTCCGTGTTGTGTCTCCTTGTAATATTGTGTTTTGGGACACTGCGGTATGTCCGTGTCGTGTCTCCTTGTTATAGTGTGTTTTGGGACACTGCGGTATGTCCGTGTTGTGTCTCCTTGTTATAGTGTATTTTGGTACACTGCGGTATGTCCGTGTTGTGTCTCCTTGTGATAGTGTGTTTTGGGAAACTGCGGTATGTCCGTGTTGTGTCTCCTTGTTATAGTGTATTTTGGTACACTGCGGTATGTCCGTGTTGTGTCTCCTTGTAATAGTGTATTTTGGTACACTGCGGTATGTCCGTGTTGTGTCTCCTTGTGATAGTGTATTTTGGGACACTGCGGTATGTCCGTGTTGTGTCTCCTTGTGATAGTGTGTTGTTGGGAGGCTGTGGTAAATTCGTGTTGTGTCTTTCTGTACAGTTGAGCATTTTCCCTTTTTTAAGTGCTATATCACTTAAATGTGCTGCCGAAGACACCAAGCAACAAACCCCACTCGGTCATATTACACCGGCTAAGGGCGAACCGGTCGTCTTATTTCCTGTATGCTGAAAGTTAAGAGGAGCAGAAATTTTCACTTTTATAGATTTAGTGTGTCTCGGACAGGGAAATATTTTTAAAGTTATCTGAAAAAAAAATTATCACAACTCACAATCCTCATCTCAATCTGTGATATTTGTGAAGGGAAATCGCTATTTTGATTGTCTTTTCAATTGAAACGTTTCGCAACATCCTCGAATGAGTTTGTAAGAAACAATTACAGATGGTAGATTGCCTATTAACTGGTGTTTATTGCGTCAACGATAGTTATTTTTTTTAATGTCTCCATTAAAACATTTTAAAGGCTAAATAAAGTAGTACGCAATAAATTTCACACATTACTTAAATGCATTAAGTTTTTTTCATGTGGCAGCATCAAAGAATCTTGGTAGTATAGCTAGCGTTTGCATTTTGCACCATAACTTTCAGGACTTAAAGGCTTTAGATAAGACAGCGCCACAAACTATCAGTTAGTAACAGGGATAGAAGAGGCGATCTTCTCAGCCTCTCCGTATCCAACAGCCTATTCTAGTTGAACACCAGATGGTCGAGGGGGATATTCGGCTATTTATAGACCACATATGCATGTTGCACTGATGTTTTGTTTTCACGACCATACGTAAACATTATTCAGAATATAAAATAAGCATCTCTACTCAGACTGATGTCCTTGTGTTTTTATAAAGGGGCTGTGAACATCCCTGCATCGGACCACTGTTAAAAGGTTACAGCTGAAGATGTGCACATATGCTATCATCGTTAACGGGTCTGATATATAGCATACAATGTTTGTAATATACAAATATCAGTCTGATAACAAAGTAACGATGGCTTAGGTGGCAAAATGATAATGGTGTCTGACATCCAACCTCTTGTGATCTATACCGAGATGATTAATTATAATAACATTTTAACAGCAGGCGATTTATTATCTCAAGGTACTCCGGATTTTTCGTAACACCCAAATCTGACCTATCCTTAAACTGTTGTCATTGCGTCCACGTGATTATTAGGAAACGCCACATATCGTAGATTCTTCCATTGTAATTACTGAAACAACAAAGGAAAGATAGTACGCGTGTTAAAAATCTGTTCTTTATTCTATTAGCATTTCTTCCCAATGTAGATGGTTAGTTGAATAGTGTTTATCTCCCCTTAGAAACGTATATATTGGCTTTGGTGACTGCAGAGGAAAATCCGATATATAGTCATTTTATCTTGATTAAGTAACGTTCACTTTACTACCGTTCTCGTTATTTTTTCAGCGCAAACCATGCTGTCTTTGAAATGTTCATTCATGTACAAAGCTAAATTTTGTTAAAGGGTATTATCGGTATTAAACCACCGAATTGCACTAATTCTTATACGCGAAAATAAACTATAATATATTTTTTTGTGTTTGCACTAAAATGAGTGTATACTTAAATAAAATTAAAAATACAGTATATCAACAGTATGTACAAATGTAAACGTGTATATTTATAACAATTAATTGGTCTTAAGTATTCTCAAATGCAAATTGACATTTGTACTTTTTGAAACTAAAATTATCCTAATCATCGCTGGTGCTTATTCTCAAGTTTATTAATATTTACATCTTACGGATTACTGCTCTCATTTTGTTAATAAATCAAGTGAAAGTAATTTCTACTAAGTAGGCCCTTTATATAACAGTATTATGTGGACGATACATCATAATGTATCTGTATATATTATCCTCATCCTTTTCATTACCTCGATACGACAGCAATTACACGTATACTATACCAGTATATAATAACCTCACATGTTATGAGAAACCATATCAAATGTCCTAATTAGCATTGAAGAATAATGTCTTAAGTGATGCATTGGCAGAGAAGATATGGTTAAAGCATTGGGCGCCATTTCTCATACTTACACTGTTTTATGGAAACGCCCCCATACGTTCATTCATGATTCAATTCAGGAAACAAGATAAAGGTTTCGGGTTTCCCAATCTTGGCACTTGAGGAACTTCGTTACCTCCGTTCAGTGAATATTAAGATACGAAACCTGAACCTTTGATAAAGAGTTTAGTTAAATATGAAATATGATTCGTAATTTATTTTGAGTTTTTGTTACAGGTTAGCATATTTTAATAGCGTCCACAGTCTTCGTAAATATTGTATTCCTTCATTTCGTCATACTCATATAACGGAGCTATTTCCCTTGAGGGAAGATACCGATTTTTACTTCATTATTATTTTTAAAAAATCCCTTTATTTTCTCTGAAAAATATGCATGACGTTATGCTCAAAATACACGACATAAAATCAAAACCAAACGTAAGGGTGGATAACTCGTGAGTATACCAATACAGAATACTCATATTTAGCTTGATTGATTGATCAGATCCTACTAACTGATGGCGTCATTTAAGGATGGTTTCCCATGTGTGCAATGCTCTGCGGTGTGTAAAATCTGTATGTTTCATCCGAAAATTTGACGTTACTCTCGCATATTACGTGACAATAAATACCTAGTGCAAGAAGGTCAAGGAATTATTTTACTATACAACGGCATTGGCATGACAATTGTTAAAAACAATTGCTTATGTTTATTTCGCATAGTCCACCGTACCATTTAACCAGATGTTCTATGCTCAAGCGACGAATGGCAATAATTCTTTGTAATTGGAATCAAAAGCAGTTCGCGACAGCTACATAATAGGTTGAACGGAATCTTGAGTCCAATTTCGTATAAAGTGTTTCTCTGAAAACATTTAATAAAAATGTCAATAATTGGTATTAAAGAAAAAGTTCCAGTGAAAAGAAAACATTGTGTTTACAACGCATATCTTCTCAGTCAAAACACTTTAATAACATCTTATCACTCTTTTACGGAAATTTAACGGTTTCAAGCTAACTTGGATGATTCGTAATATGAGCGTATATAAAACACTAGTTTAAAAAGATATACTTAATTACTTTAACATTATTGAGGGAAGCTCTAACATGTTTAAATTGACAAAAGCTGTTTTGAACGACCTAAAGCTATTACAAACCCGCGGTATTTATAACTAGTTTAAACACATACAGCATGATATATGTTATCGTATTTAATTAGTTCACTTATGCTCCTCATTCACACATCATGGCGTACATTACACAAATAAAATGCAAAAGTGCATCTCTGTAAAACATAAGTTCTCAGGATATCGCAATTACTGTGGTAAGCACCTGTTGTGTACCGTTTTCATTAAAGTGCATTCATATCAACAATATTTTTTGCCAGACAAATGTATCTTAATACTGCTACATATGTGCAACTGAGACATCATAGTTAAATCATTGTACTATATTACTGGTTAGGTTAATTTCAAATACGTTTTTCCAATTTTATTTTATTCTAATATAAAATGTTGTTTAGCCGTTCGTTACTTATCAACACTCTGTGCTTTGTCTACGAGAAAGCCCGCATTTATTTTTTTATCAGTCAACGCTTTGAAGTGAATAAGGGATTAATTAATTTAAAGTCAAAACAAGCCATTATCTTTCGTATTTTATATGTTACTCCCTTAAAATGCGCATATAGTTGATAGTTGAGAAAGTGAGACCATTCCAATAAACATGTATCACAATACCTTCCTTTTTTCAAATCGAGAACAATCCATAAGCTAACACTGTCGATTATCCGTATCGTCAACATATCATTGGGTTTATGATATTATGCAAATAGTGAAGGTCACTGTGTACAATATTTCAAAAGTCACTCAGTGACACCGTAGATTATTTTTATTATTATTCGTTTTCCTGTTTTCACGCCTACATTTGGTTTAACAGGTTTTTGATTTTCATGGATTACGTAAATATGCAATACATGTGCAATGCATTCCTCATTCATACTCCTACACACGAATTAATGACATAATTACTACGTAATTCAATGAAGTATTGCCGGATCGATCTTATTCCCGATTTTAAATTTATCATTTCTCTGAAATATCCGGTTAAACTATCAAGATAATTAAAATAGAAAAACTCTTGGTTTTGTGTAAGCGTTATCGTTGTGGTTTACCATACAGTTTAAATTTTTGTTATTTGATATAACGATTTACCTTTTATCGTAGGTGAAAAGTTTAACTCGTCCTTTGGTGATGTAATGAGGTACACCCACCATCTATATGACGTATAAGCGACGCATATCTTATATATACATTGTATATATCAAAGAAAAATATTTTAATTAGTTGTGTCACCTAATTGTACTTAATACGGCTCATTCCCCGAACACCAATACATCATATACAAAGGGAGGTGTTTCTGTATGGAGCCCTTTGAAGTTTAGTTATAGTCTGTTTCAAAATCTAACACCTATACGTACCTATTATAAGACATATTATAAGATATATTTACTGCGTAACAGTTTAAGCACTAGTTTTTAGTATATTCATAATTACTTTTTTTTCGAAATAATCATATGATATACTGTACAATATATATATATATATAGATATTGTTGCAAATATTTTTCAATAGTAATAAATATATAGCATAAGTTAAACAGAATGAGTAATTTTATCAAACTGACGCACGTATTTTAAAACAGTATTTTTTTCAAAATAACCAAGTGTAAATCGATATGAAATAATGCAGTTATATGTTGTATAGACAAGGCACGTCTTCATATATAAGATCAATATTTTTTAGTTAGCTGTGTCACGTCGTTGTACTTAATACAACAGAGTCAGTGATGCGGAACGTTGATAGCGGGATAAACACAAAGACTAGACGTATCGCTGCGTCACGGGTCATATTTGTAGCGAAATCAAAAGAGAGGTGAACGAACGAAGCCTAAAAAACGCGAAGATACAAACTTCTTTTTTTTTTTTTTTAATATTGATTGTATTTTTTCATGACTCGTATGTAATGACAATGAAACTAAACAAACAAAGAAGGTTTGCCTGAATATCATATAATGAAGATAGGTTTTTGTATGTCAATGACTGCACAATAAACGTCATTTTATCTCAGAGTAACATTATATAATCGCATGTTTTCATTTTCATCTTGATATTTAAACGCTGAATTGATTTTGATAGATTCGCGCAACGTAATATTTGCACACATTCGCAATTACATGCTTATTCTAACAACATACAGAAAAAATTGAAAATATGATAAAATTTAACTCAAAATGACTTGCGTAAAAAGTAATAAAATTCATGTACGTTAAAAATGCTTAAAATAAAAAATGCGTATGGCTGTTAAGATTCCTACTTTGTGTAAAATGATTGCAGAATACTCGGTCGTGCTTCCGTGTTTTGTTTTCTTTAACAATATCTTCTATATTTTGTTTCTGTCGAGATATTTATCGTGCTGTCATTATATCATTTATGTAATAATGAGAGTCTAAATAAGACCAAAAAAAAGTTGATTTGTTTCATTTACCAAAGTAATTAGATGTTTTAAAGACCAAAATCCATTTTTTCCATATGATATATTGTTACTTTTACCTATTCACTTTAATATCACAGGGACTTGATACGAATTTCTAACTAAAGGTCAATATAATATATTTGTCATTACAGTACTATGATACTATAACTCATATGCCTATTTTGACCGTTGGCTAGTTATCCATGCCAAGTCTCTGTATTTCATATCATCTCGACCTCGCACTGTATCGCTCTGTCAATTTTGATAAAGATGTATGGATATGAATTATGATAAATCAGAAACCCTACATTTCACTTTATACAAAGAGGTGACAAAATGGTTGATTTATGGTTCTTCAGTTAGCTGGACATTTATAAGGGTAATTAGATTCGTGTAGGTCAGGATTGATGAATGTAGGTTTGTGTGCTGTGTCATCTTGTAAGTTTTACAATATCATGATAATATATATTTTTAGTTAAAGATGCTTCACCGCTGAGAAATGATACTTTTTACCATCAAAAATAGGAGCATACGATTTAGAATTTTTCTTCAGATACAAAAGTGACTTACTTTATACCATTACCATCATTGAAATGTTCTAGCTTCTTTTTTTACTTCAAGATAAAAATATGAAAAATAATTAATTGCATCCCGAAAAAAATCCGTGGCAATATATCCTATATGGAATTAAGAACTGATCGTGCTTGTACCAAAGGCAAAATAATTATTTTATACTATTTTTTTGTGTTAATAAGACATATATATATATATACACGATTAAACACCAATAAGTGTTCAAATGATAACTATCATTAATGCTCTGTCGGCGGTGGAGCAGCTTTAATGATTTTAGTATAGGAACAACTTTTATTTGTTTCCAAGCCTATTATATACCTCAATTGTAAAAAAAGAATACAATATCGTTTAAAGATTCGACACCGCCGACGGGACATAAATTCACCATTTGCACAATAACCGAGGTATAATCGTGTTTATATGTGTCTAATTAAATATGTGTCTAATTAACACAAAAATGCATGTAAATAATTCATTATGCTTTTAGTGCTTGCACAATCAGTACTTAATTCAATGTACAGCATACTGCCATGAAATATTTCGGGATGTAATAAATAATTTTTGATAGTTTTATCTTGAATTTTAGTAAAGAGCTTAATATTTTCAATGGTGGTAATAATGTAGAGTAAGTAACTTTTGTCACTGAAGAAAAAAGTTTAATTGTCTGTTCCTGTTTTAATATAGAAAAAATACCATTCGTCGACAGTGAAACATCTTTAAATATATTTAGATATAGATTAATGTTTTAATACATTGTAAAGTTGTTCTTGCATAGGTCTGTTTAAATAATATATATGGTTAGCCAAAAGATAAAATACAAAATATACTCATAACTTTCCCAACTTCAAAAAATGTATACATGTTGAAAATGAAAAAAATCGAAACTATGTCAAATTTGTATATAATAGTTTTAATTTTTACTAAAACATTTTCATTTAAAACATTGTTACTTGTATCTATAAAAATTATGATGTTCTATTTCAACAGCAACACTAGCTAGCATTCCCCTCCCCTACCGATGACGTAGATGCCGTGTTCGTGTACAGTCTGCATCCCAAAATTGCACCATACCGCAGTCTCCCAAAACACGCATCTCGCACTTCACACACGCTACACCTTGCATACATGCGATGCCGTCCTTACATGGCCCTTACTGTTTATAGGACGTTAATTAATAAAACAAACAAACATTACATTTTGGGAGACTGCCTTTTGCTTGGTGTCTTCGATGGCATGCTTCAGTGATATAGCACTATACTATAAAAAGGGCAACAGTTCCACTTTACAAGAAGACACAACACGAACATACATCAGTCTCCCAAAACACACAGCTCGCACTACACACACGCTACACACTGCATACACGGGAGGTCGTCCTTACATAAACTGGCTGTTGGTAGGACGTTAAAATAATCAAACAAACAAACAAAAGGACAATTTAATCGTATAGCATAACATTTAAATTATATAAAATTTCAATACAGATGAAATTCAATTTTCCTTCAACCCTTGTTTACAAATATGAATCTGAAACGTAACAATCTATAAATATATTACATTTTTATATACACATATTTTTAAATATACATCGAAATGACAGTGAGGAAAAAAATACATTTATCAATAATGACCCCGTCTGTCTTATCTGTCTCCACTTAATTTTGTAGAGAAAAACTTCCCCGTCCACAAAGGAAAACCGATTGATACCTGTCACGAAAATGATAAATGAACATGTCATAATAACCAGGAATAGTTTATTGTGTTTAATTAATGTCTATTCCTTCTGGTGACAACATTCATATGGTGATCTTATGAAAAAACATTCCTGGAGAGAACTAAAATGAACAGGACGTTATTGTATTTATTGCAAACCCAATTATCTTATTTGAAAAAATTGACAAAAGTTTTCAAATAGAAATCAAAGAGCGCATTTGTTAACACATATATGTACTGTAAAATATATATTATAAAGATGTAGCATAATACCTCTATATATTCTCGTTAATATTAAGTTTGTTCAAGGATGCGTCCTATTGTTTCTTACATAAAAAACTATCAAACATAGATAAAAATGAAGACATAAATTCAACTTCGTTTTATGCATATTTTGGATGTTTATGGTGACAATAATAGCAAACTTCCATTATAATTGAATCAGAAATGTTTTTAAAAATATTTCAAAAACAACAATTGTTCTTCTTATCACATACCATCAAAATTAAGTTTAACAAATTCATGGATTTAGCGGCAAAAATGGTCCCAAACCATACATAGACATTTTTTATTGCCAAATAGGACATCATTCAGCAGATAAATGCTTATATTTGTAACTTTATAGAGCGCTCCATAGAAATATTCATTCTTTTAAACTCCTAATATTTTTGACAATTTAAATTCCCCACATAAAATCCGTCGTCTGTATTTGTATTAATCTTTGCAATGTTATCAGTCACCAAAAACGTATTCATTAATCTTCTCTCATTGATTTGGATATTTAGAATTCGTTCGGCGCAAAGATTCATATAAGGCAGTAGTGAAACGAATCTTTAAAGGCTATTTAATACAATACATTATAAAACAAATTACTGAAATAATGCATTAAATGCACTTTTATACGCCTTTTAACCATAATTTGTCACCATTTTACTTTACTAAAAGGTCAAATGGTAAATAATATATTAACAGGTTCTTTTCCAGCTAAGTACAATCTCTGCAATTAAATGATGTAAATACGCATGTTCAATAGCAATGTAAACTTTCACTCGTATGTATGTCACATAGATGCCCACTACCTTTCCGGTGCAAAACAATATGATTTCTTTAAAAACATTGGTAACACCAGAAAATATATATCGATAGCCTAAGATGATGTAACAACACCTAACATATGCAAGATTTTCTCCGTAATGTATGATTAACAGTGGAGAGTCATTTCGCAGTTTTGCCGTCTGGCGTAGTGATAGTCAACTACGTATACGTATACCGCGCGGTATTTAGGACGACCGCGAGACACATAAGACGACCCGCGTTATGAAAATTGATATCTTATTTATTATTAAATTGTTCAGAAGGTGAAGTATTAACGGTAAGTTACTAACTTTTGCGAATCTATTAAATTATCGATCTCGTTTTACATTTCCATTTTAAAAGTTAAAGTGAACAGTTGGACAAGGATGGCTAAAGACGGTAAAAATGGTGTAAATGTATCCAGTATAATTTCTAATGAAATAGAAAAATAAAATCTCTCGCCAAAATCTGTCTGCGTACGAAGAAATTAATTTTAAGTATAGGAATCCTAGAACGTCCTCCCGGCTGACTATGTCCGTGGTTACATTTCCACGCAACCTCGCTTTCAATGCTTTCAACTTTCCTTTACTTTAATGGTCAGAACTGGGAAACGTAAGCAGAACTTGGCCGTCGTATTAATATGTGAGAACTTTTGGAAGGCCAATGAACGCATTTAGACTGGTTTTCTTTGTCCGACTATTCACTTTAAAAGCTGTTTCGGAAAGGTAGTGGGTCTTTAAATGATGTAAATACGCATGGTCATTAGCAATGTAAACTTTCAGTTATTTATATCACATAGATACCCAAGACTAATTATTTTGTCATGCCATGTCAATATTGTAACCAACCCCCCAACCCCCGAATTCTGTCAGACTATTGAAGAATCAAGATGCGTGCAAAATAGCAAACTTCCAAGAGATCTTATGTATATAAGTTATTTATAGACTTGATATTTTAGTCAAATAATCAAAGATAGAAGAATGTGATTAAAGTAGAAACACGATAGAAAAAAATGTAATAAAGCGTCAACTTTTGTGACTTTCTTGTTGTACATGTAGTTTGGCTGTAGGTTTATTACGCGACGGTTTATGTCTGTTGATTCTTTTGACCTTTTACCTTATTTCATTATGAATAATACCTACGTATATGAAGTGGGATATTGCTTGTATCGTTATTATTACAGATAAAACAGTCTAGACTAGGCTTCAACCTAGACACCTAGAACCTTTTTTTATCTGTACCAGTTGGCTAAGACGACAGTCATTGGCCTGTGATCAAACATAGTCATGTCCGCCCATACCTTTGATAAGCTACATACGTAATTTCATAATTCGTAAAATGCATGTATGTCATAAACTCATTTTGATATGCAGTATTGAAATTGTGCGATTCAATATTTCTCTGTGATTTGAATATAAAATCTTGGGTGATTATTATTTTCCTGAAATGTTTCCCGGGGAAATGGTGTTAAATAAGTGTTTCGAGTAAAATTACGGGTTTAAGGGTAAGAGAAGTATAGAACTTATTAATGCATTAACTGCTCGCGTTTGTTTCTTTTTGACAACAACATTAATTTTCTCAAAAAATGTATCGCAGTAACATGCCATTTTATGACCATAGGATTTATCCAAAAATCTTGATCCATGACTAGGTCATTAAAATCTGTATTAATTTATGAAATGTTAAAATTATTTCCATTTTCCTTTGTTCAATTGTCATATATCAAATAAATACATTCACAGGATTGAATTCTTAGTTTGAAAAACTTTTTTCTGATTATTGAAAATGCTATCGTATTTTAAATTATATCCAATACCCGTCTATATTGAAAATATGTATTTTTGATTTTTTTCCCTTGTAATATTGGAACTTTTTGTAGCGTTTTCTCGCTAAAACATGACATCAAAGACACTAAAAAAGCACCCCTCACTCGTAGTATACAGAGGACGGACACACTTGTCGTACCACTATCTGTATGCTTAACGATAAGCAAGAGCATAAACTAACACTAGACATTGGTGATCTCGGCCAGAGGACAAACCAAAACTTACCTCACAGGGGCGAGCGCAGGACTGAAGGCAAAAAATGAAACAAAGTAAAAAAAATCCAAAATATGTTAAAATGTCAATAGGATTAGACATCAGGCATTGGCTATCTTAGTCTTCTACTGATAGAGGTGTTACAAACAAATAAAAACAAACCTCAAACATATATTTATGAATAAAGACATAATTCATGGTCTGTATAAAACGACAAACATTTATAAATGTATTGTAAACTTACTTATTTTAGCGGTACTTTTATTTTAGAGCTTTTCGTGCTGTCTTTGAAGCACATGTTCATAAAGAGCGCTAAAGTTTGTAAAAGGGTTTATCGGGAATTGAACTACTTTCAATTCATGCTAATACTGTAAATCATGTTTTTCTTTTTTTTTTTGTTTTTGCGTTAAAATAAATTCGTTTACAGTATATCAAAATAAGTTTCCAGGCGAATTCTTCAAGTAAAAGCAATTCTCCACATGTTCGTGGTATATACAAATAGCTACAGGTGTTTTTATGTATGTAATCAAAACAAACACAAAATGATAAATCGCAGATTTGATTAACTATACAGTATATGATAGGTAATTAACATAATGAGCCAGACATTTTTTATTGATTAGTTCAAACCTCTTGGCAAATGACAGCTGTTGATTAAGAAGATACGTTTGATATTTACCATATAAATTTCACATGTCAATATTAGACAAGTGGTAGGTACAGTGATACTTGATTATCTGAGGAAATAGGTCAACGTTTATTTGATGAGATGTGCTGGGAGAATAAAGTCATAATAGTATGACTTGCTAGTTTACTTTTTCTGATTCTGTACACTAACTTATTTCCGCGGTGACTTCATTTTGCGTTGTCATGAATAACTATTTTACACCGCGCATATATTTCGTGAATTTCTAAATCGTCGCAGATCAGGCGAATTCAATTATACAAGAAAAAAGGTTGAGCTACAATATATATATATTTTTTTAAACATTTCTCCATTTGTTTTATATTTATAAGTGGTTTTTAAATATGTTTTAAAATCAAAGATAATGAATATATTTTTAGACTTACTACTTTTAAATGTAATAATTAAAAATTACTTTTTATTGAATTTTATTTATTATATACAAAGATAACGACAACGATTTTTCACTTTTGAAGAATATACATATATTACTTTTTGTATTTTGCTGAATGCATACAGAAGTACTTGTAAATGTAACGTAAAAAATATATATTCTTTAAAACTAAACTGATTTACCCTTCCTAGTAAAGAAATATTAAAGTATGATAACAAAGATACTGAGTGTGCAATGTGTCTGATATGACTTCAGTTTGGTGACCATATAGGACAGCTGCGGGCATTCACCGTAGGTCTGTATACAAAAAAATGAATATGAAAGAATCGGAGCTTGACCTTCCATTACAAAGATGGAAAAGCAGCAAAGCAGATATAAAAAATAATAGAGGATCCATATGGAACCAAGAAGGATTCTAATTTTTTTTCGAATGCTGTGTGTAAAATATACCAGACCTGATACTGAATTACATGACATAGTTCTAAATTATATTTATATCTTCAATATCAAGCCGTCTCAAAGCAAGATGTAAAGAACTTTGTGAGGGTCTAAACATATCGGTATGGATGTAGGTAATTTTGAACATGCTACATGTATGACATGTATCGATATATATTTTCCATGTAAACAGGGCATGGAAACATGGTGTCCTAGTGTTAAATCGATTCTGAAATTGTTCTATCATTATAGTACTGAAAAAAGGTCGATGGCTTCTTCGGGTACTTCGACCTTTTTCCAACTCCTCAACCTGGCACGTACTTTATTGACCCTAATTGTTCTTTTACACATAAAACAACAAAAAAGACAATCTTGTCCATTATTCATAATCCAAAATATTTACATCAACATTAACATTTCAGATCACGTTGAGTAATTCTGGGTTTATATATTTTGTTTATGTCAGACTTAATGAGGTATTTATGGTGAATGATGTAGTTAGGCGTATTGTTTTCAGACATTTAATGTTTTACAATTCGTTATGTTGTTGTGTAGTTGTTTACTTATCATTCAACGTTACATGTAAGTTTACAGAATGTTCATCACATATTTCTTATAGCAAACTTTGACAAAATATCACTCAATTAATAAAAAAAACATATTTATATTTCTGTAACCATAACATAATCACCAAAATGCAATTAACGGCATTCATTTTTATGACAGATTCGTGAATGTCATATCATAAACATTTTGTTTGTTTGTTTGTTTGTTTGATTGATTAACGTCCTATTAACAGCTATGGTCATGTAAGGACAGCCTCCCATGTATGTGGTGTGTTGCGTGTATGTTGTGCGAGGTGCATGGTTTGGGAGACTGCGGTATATTCATGTTGTGTCTTCTTGTATAGTGGACCTGTTGCCCTTTTTATAGTGTTATATCACTGAAGCATGCCGTCGAAGACACCAAGCAACACACCCCACCCGGTCACTATACTGACAACGGGCGAACCAGTCGTCCCACTCCCTGTATGCTGAGCGCTAAGCCGGAGCAGAAACTACCACTTTTATAGACTTTGGTGTGTCTCGGCCAGGGGACAGAACCCAGAGCCTTCCTCACAGGGGCAAACGCTCAACTCAAGGCCAAAAGTGAGGCGGTGCCAAGGGCATAAACATGGTAACTGCGATCCGATCAGCTGATCGGGTTTATGTCCATCGACAAGACTAAAGATCTGTTTCGCTAAACAATTTTGTGTTGTTTATGGCAGTGAGAAATAAATAATGGTCTCTGAAATAACTTTATGGTGCTTGTCATACAAAATTATTTATAAAAATTATTATCCCTATTCATCTTGTAAACGTTTTTATTTGTTTGTGTAATTAAATTAATGTCTTATTAACAGATAGGATCATTTAAAGATGGTCCACCATCGACAGAGCTTAAACGATATTCATTATTTTAACAATAATTGGTGTTTAATCATGTAATCCGAATTTGCATATTACAGAGTTATCTGCACTTGCGGGTAGGTATTGATTGTGACGTCATGTGTTTAAGAGCGTAACGTCATATGTTTCGGAGAAACCAACATGAATTGCACTCACAAAATAATGACGTAACAATTGATACCTACCCGCAAGGGAGCTAACTCTGTAATATGCAAAGACGAGATATATATATATAGGTTACACAATGAGTGGTTGTTGAATATTGAGTTTATTCCACACGAGTGAGTTATTTTCTAAAAGTTACAAAAGACACGAGATTTAGGGGGATCCGGTCTCATATATTTTTATATTATGTGCGGAGATTTTGTCAATATTATTAAGAAATAATTCAGACATACGTGGTATTGTAGTTGATAACCATGAATTATTGCTCTCTCAATTTGCAGACGATACATGTGTAATTATTGATGGCTCAGAAAAATCTTTAAATACTACAGCTTAATTATTATGCCACAGTTTCTGGACTCAAAATGAACTCCACCCAGACCCAGGTCATTTGGATAGGTAGCAAAAAGTACAGTAATGATACATATAGAACAGCACACAATCCCTCATGGGGAAGCACAAAGTTTAATCTTTTAGGTATAGAATATGATGTTGATTTGCATAAAATAGTAAATTGAATTTCGACAAGAAACTTATTAAACTGAAATCTCTCATTAACTCGTGGAATCGAAGAAATCACACTCCAATATGGAAAATAGCTATTATAAAAACCTTACTCACTTCTTAATTCAATCATCTCTTTATAGCGCTTATATTCGTATATAAAAAAAAATCAGCAATATATTATATGAATTTCTTAGGTGTGGTAAAACAGACAAAATTAGACGTGATGTTATAATTAAGTTATATAAAGAAGGTGGGTTAAAAATGATAAATTTAAAATATCTTATAACAGGTCTCAAGGCAACATGGGTAAGGCGGATCTATAAAGATGATGCTAGTTGGGTGCATATTGCAGATAAATATGTGGATAAATTGTCATTAGCAAATTGTTGACTTCAAAAACTCAAAATTACTTTGAAAGAATGTAGAAACTTGTTTTGGAAAGATGTTCTTGAAGTATGGTATAAAACAATAGATGGGTCTATTACTTACAATAACAAAATTTGTGAAAATCCTTTGTTGAATAATTATAACATTAAACTAACCAACAAATCTGTTTTTGCATAGAATGGTTCAGGAAAGGAGTAATGTATATATATGGTATTGTCAAAAAAGATAGAACGTTTTATAGTTTTGAAGAATTGCAACAAAAATATGATATAAGATCCAACTTTTTAACATTTCATGGTATTGGTAGAGCAGTAAAACATTTTATAAATAGTAAACATGAAACTTTCTCTTCAGTAATCTATTTACCAAACATACCGTTAAATTTGAAAGTTATGTTAAGAAATACAAAAGGGACTCAGGACATCTACATAATCTTGTGTTATAATCACACAAAACCCGCATCACAAAGAAAATGGTCTTTAACTTTTAATATCCAGGAAAATCAATGGAAAGAAATTTATGTAAATGTCTTTAAAACCAATAATAGTACAAACCTAAGATGGCTTCAATACAGAATCAACCATAGAATTTTAACTACAGATACAATTTTACATAAAATGGAACTTAAACCTGACAATAGATGTACATTCTGTAGAAATTTTCCAGAAACAATTGAACATATGTTTTGATATTGTGACAAAGTTTCTAATCTTTTAAGTGTTTTAAAACAGTTACTTAATGCTAATGATATTTTTATTGATTTTATTAAACAGGAATTTACATTTGGAAAATTCAATTTTTGTGATGCAGACTTAATAGTAGATAACCTTATTTTACTATTGATTAAGCAATATTTGTTTGAAATGAAATGCTTAGAAAAAGATATCAATTTAATAAGTTTAAAAAATCATATACAATTTGAACTTAAAGCTCATAAGCAGATAATAGTTCAGCATAAGGCTTACCATAACGACATTGGGCTACAAAATAATCTTGAAAACTGGCTTAACATATGATCTTAATATCTCTATGATGTAGTTTTGTTTTACGAATTTGAATTGGCCAATGTTCAACTAAACTCTGTTATAATTAGCCTGTGTTGAAGTTTTCGCTTAACTTCATATTGAAGGGAATTTATTTTGAACTTTCAAATTGCAGTTCTCGTGATGCTGATTTGATAGTAGATAACCTTATTTTACTATTGATTAAACAGTACTTGTTTAAACCTACAACCATTATAACATTAATGACGAGTGAAACTTGTATCGAAATAAAAGTTTGGATATATTTACTTGCATCTATATTTCAGACATACAGTATATATATATTTACATACAGGTAATTACACGGAATTCTTATATAAGATGAAACCTTTTATGCTGCTAAATAAACTCCATGTTAAAACTGTTAACAATTTAACCATGTGAACAGTGAACCACCTAGTCTGAGTCTGCAAATTAATATAGCTCCCCCCTCCCCCATTGTATATGTGCTGTCTTTATATATGTGTGTGAGAGAGTAAGTAAAGGCATTTAATATAGCCAACCCTATACTAATGTTTAGTTGTCAAATTCTATACAAATGGATATGTTTGCATGCGCATAAGTTTGAAATGGTTGCATGCGCATAAGTTTGAATGTACATGTATTGTATATGCAATGTGTTGTTGATAAAATTGAAATTAAATAAAAAATTGTTATAACTTCACTATCATCTATTTTCCTTATCATAAACACTAGTAAATAATTGCAGAAAAATATAAAAAAAAAAAAAAAGAAAAAAAAAACGAAACTAGTAAATGTCTCTTTTTTCTTTTTTAAACAAAAAAAATAGCAATCTAATACACAACCTTAAAGACGACACTCGGTCTAAAGTCTACACCATTACAAATCGAATTTCATGATCTAGTAATGGTGACCCAGGAACATCAAAATGAGACTTCTTTAACCGTCTAGTAGTCATGATCGATGTAGCTGTTTACATTTATGTGCATTCATAACTTTGTTTACCTGACCATGAACACAATTCGCTAACTTATGGACAACTAGGCTACTGTTAAACCTTACTTTCGCGGTGACTCATTTTCGCGTTTTTGATTATACTGCTCCGCAAAATTAAACCGAACACGAAAAAATTTTGCTTTACAGTATTACCCTACGTCTTTTTGCAGTAATAAATATTCCGTCTTTGCATATTACATTGCAGTTAGCTCCCTCGCCGGTAGGTATTGAATGTTTAATACGTCATTATTTTGTGAGCTCATTTTATCCGAAAATTATGACGTTATGCTCGCAAACATATGTCGTCACAATCAATACCTATCCGCAATTGCAGATAGCTAATATGCTAATAGAGACTTAATTGAAAACAAAAATTACTGAAGAGTTTGTAAACTAAATATTTGAAAAATGTTATTGCAAACAACTTTGTTTTTCCCTGAGATACAAATTATCAATTAATTTCGCGAAATGTAACCTGAATATTCGTGATTCATGTATCTATTTTAGTTCCTCTATTTTTCATAATTGAACCATACATGTTTTTTCATTTTTTTATAACAAGAAAGTTTATAAACATGTTGAAATCCAAACAACTTCAAATTGCATTTCATGAACAGAGATAAACTTTTATAGATCTTATCGGCATTAATTGCATTTTAAAACATTTTATTGCCATATGTTAAATACAGTTTGAATTGGGCAACAGGCAACATGCTTTTATACACCCTCTCCGTAAATAAAAAAGTATATACAAATCATTACACTAAAATATATAAATATGAATTAACATCGATTGCTATTTAATTAAATGATACTGATTATCCTAAAAGATCAAGCTAATCATTGTTAAACATCATATCATGGAAAAAGTATCCTCTTTTATATCATTACATATAGACAAAAAAAAGATTTTACAAGATATTCAAAGAAATTAAACTTGAACTTTATCCAATATAGCTTTATTAGCATTAATATCATGTCTTTCAGAGCCATGTAAAATGTTTGTATTGTCAGTAGTATATCATTATCAAGTTCAAAAATATAATTAAAAAGTAGTCTTGTGTTGAACAATATAAAAAGTAGTGTTTACAATCCTCTATTTGATACGTTTATTGTTTGATAAAAATGAAAACACGTTAAAGTTTTTTTTCAGAATTTCAATCCGCGTTAGGATTATACACTTTTAACTGAATTCGGTCTCCGAATAAATGACGTCTTCAAGTGGGTGTGAACACTTTAACTTTATTTTATTTCCCTGATAGAATTGATGTAATAAACATGGATGATTACCTATCTTTTTTAGACTAATTTGTTTACTTCTTATTTAAATTGGAACTAATTTGACAGCAGATCTATCATGGATGCGTATAGGTTAGTATATATAGCCGTGGCCCGTACCGTCAGTTGTCATCCAACACCGTCACCAGACAAGGGCAGTCATACAAGGTAAGTATTACTGTTTATGACTTATAGAAAGGTATTACTTAATTTGGTGAAACTGATTTTTTATAAGTATCTGTAACCAACCTTCGCTGCTGCTAAAGTTTGTAATTTCCATTTCAAACAAGTTCCCGACGATAAATATTCACTGATTTAAAAATTGAATGGAAATACCAATCAGTATCAATGATATAACAGTTAATTCGCGAAGATAAACTTTCGCACATTCACTTGGATTTTTATTTTTTATATCCTTCAATTTAGTACACATACATTATCAAGAGAGTATATCTGAAAAAAGGTATAGGTGATATGTATAGCAGATAATTTTATGAATTTTGTGTAAAATGTTTTATACCATGTAAATGTAGCTTAGCATTATTTCAATTAAGGGAAATTATAATTTACATCTACAGTTTTGTTGAATTAGTACATACGGTCTGGCCATTAAGCCTAGCTAGTTGTGGTCTACAATTCTATCTCGCAAAGTCAGTGTTATTAGCAATAGCAAAGTTATTTATGCAGGTATATTTCAATCTGAAATACACAAGGCCACGAAAATCAAGAATTTCACATAAATTCTGTGTTGTAGTTGATGTTTATAAGTCACCATATATGTTCGTCTATCTATTAGGATGATTTTTACAGCTTAATTCATCAAATCTAGAAAAACTACCATCTTAAACCTAGTTAGGCCTATGGCAAATTTTATTTTAAATATATACTGTTGACTTGAAATTGCTGTGTTTGTAATTTTTTGGCAAAATATTCAAACAATTGTACATTTCAGTTGATTCAAAGAGTATTGTTATTTCAATTGCTAACCTAAACTTACTTAGAAAATGAAATGCATCCGTAGGATATGCATGTAAGACAATAAAACATTGCAAAATATCGAATCTTAACCTTTAGTACCGGAATGGCAAATCTGGCTTTAAAAGGGAGGTTACGGGGTACTGGTATATTACTATCGGCTCTTTTGACACGAAGGAATAAAATTTGAACTGTAAGATAATGACATTACAACGAACTGTCATGCACAAATAGATAAAAGAAGCGTATTAAATACAATCGATCAATATCATATATTGTTCGACACCTTACTGTGAGTCTTGATATGAAAAAAAAGTATTTCTATTCATAACAACAAATAACAACTTTCACTTGTAGCTACATTTATCGATCTGTTATGTAAATATTCCAAGGCTATTTTTTATAATTCGATATTCTATAAAACTAACTATGGCACAATATTACATATTAAGTTGTATTTTATTAATACCGCAGTCTCCCAAAACACGCACCTTGTACTTCAGAAACGCAATATATCATGTATTCACATACACGGGAGTGTTACATCCTATACATACAAACATATTATTTTATTTGAGTTTTATCATTTATCTTATCATTGCAGGTCCAGCGAAGCTTACGTAGGTCGCCATACAGGAGGTATCAATATGAATGTCTACATACTCCTACTGGCATGTGTTGTAATTGGTAGCAATGCCACAAAGGTGCATAACACCGCTGGTTATGTGTCAGGTGGTAACATGCAATATTCGTCACCCACACTGGTTGCAAGTCCGGCTGTCGTCCAGGGAATCGCATCTCCTGTGTACTCGGGCAGTTCCTATAATAGTGGAGTTATCGGAATAGCTAATCCTTCATACTCAGTTGGTTCCTACTCGTTTCCTTCTGGCAGTTTTAGTAGTCCATTAAGTGGGTCCTTGTACAATTCAGCTATAGGGTCGGATGATATTTTCAACAGCGCCGCCATTGGAAGTGGGCCCGTCCTCCAGGGCTACCAGGGCTACCAGACACCCATTAATACACAGGCATCGCTGGGATCATACATAAACCCAGTTGCTTACGCTGGACCATCGATGTCCGGGCTTTACAACACTGGTGTATCTACATATAATGTAGGCATTGGAAGGAACACTGGGGTTTATAACCGCAGGACAGGAGCCTCATACCTACTGAATGCACCTACAGGTGCCATTGGCCCTCACGCCAAAAAGGTATTAACTTAATTCAAATTCCGTGATTCTGACCTCAAGCATAGAATCAATCAGTATTACTTTTGTTTCTTTCCGAACATTAATGGTACGGATTCAGTAGAGCTCATTTTGATACGGAAAACGTATTTATTATTTTTTCATCTATGAATTGATTACAATAGAGAAATACTGCCTCACTTTCAAAAATGTTATCAATTTTAGTTTATAATCATATTTCAAATCACTCATATACGTTTAGTTTTATACATAGTGTTCAAACATTACAATTCATGATCAAGCAGAATTACTTCCCTTTGTTTAACTCCGTCAATGACATGAAAGGACAAATAACGGAGTAGAACAAAGAGAGATAACTCTGATAGATCAGATTAGACATTGCCAATTGTCTTACTATTGTGTTCTATGGCAATATCCGTAATATTGTTAGGCATCAGAACTTCACAGAAATTAATTATTCTCTTATATCTTTCAGGCGCATCCCGCGTACTAGACGATGTAATTGCAACAAACTGATCGGTCTTTTATGTAATTTGTTATATATAAAGCTTACAATTTAAATATGATTTGTTGAGTTTTTCCTATCGAAATAATGTAAAGCTGTTTGAAACGCTGTGTTGGATGGCTGGTTGATTCAACTGAACAACCGAATAACAGCTGGCCATGGTGTCATTAAGCACTACCTGACTTTATCCCAAATAAGCTTCATGTATGAATGTCTTTGTTTTGATGGTATTATACTGACCAACAGTCTCTAACAATATTTAAAACACTCCTAAATTTTTGTCTCTACTACCTTTAAATGTCAATCTAGGCGGGGGAGAGATAATCTATTATTATATTCTATTTTATATTATTATATTAGAGAAAAAATCTTATTAATTACTTAGGGTCTGGTGGACAGTCTATGGCAGAGAGGTAAAACACAGTTTCATAACATAATCCGCCTGATATCCAGAGATTTCGCCCGTGTAAAATTTGTGCATATGTCACTTATGTAATATGACCTGGAGCAGAAAACAGAAACAATAAAATGACGTCAGGAAAATGACATGACGTAAGGATTATGAGGATGGCGGGACAAAATGGCGGTCTCTGCTAGATTTTCGAAATACAGTTTGACGCAAAAATTTTTATTATGTAGGTATTTGTAGATATGTGATAAAAAGTATTTTAAATTTGTGTTCATTTCATATGAGATTCTATGAAATTCGGCTAGAGGTTCTAATTTTTGCTCGCCAAGGCTTCTTAGACTCGTTTCATAAAATCATGAAATGAACACTCATGCAAGATCATATACATAACGAGCTTCTGGGGACCCTTGAAATCACTTCGTTATAAGCATAGTTCGATATACACATTATTGGTACCTTGATGGGGAATGAAAAGTACATAACCCTGGTCTATACTAGCCGCAACTTACCGCTCGGCTAGGGATAGCTTCTCTTTAGCTCGATCGGTTGAGCATCAGACTAGTAATCCAGAGGTCCCGAGTTCGATCCCTGGCAGAGGCAGGTATTAAAGTTATTGTAAATCCTGCAACCTGTTACATAAACATCAAATCGTTGTCACAGTGTTCGTTATTGACGTTTTTTACTGTATATTCGTGTTGTTTTTATCCATGTAATAGCTGCACAAATATGAGACTATCGGTAAAGGTATGTTAATAGGACGTTAAACATAATAAAGTAAACAAATTAATTATTGTACCTTCATATTTAATGACGTCACGTTGTTCCACAACGCAATGGCACCGAGATAATGTAATATTTATATAATATCTAATATTATAAAAATTTGAATCTGTCCTTCTGAGGGAAAATCATGTGTGCATTTTCTGAAGAATTTTCGCGATTATGCGTAATCTAATACACATGTATCAGTGTTACAGAAAACGTATTCCATGTCTCTGAACACCGCGACTGGAAATTTTTATGACGTCATTAGGATTTAATCGCGGAATCTGATATTCCATTTTTCATTAGCTCTTAAAAATTGATATTTCAAATATTTGTTTATGAGAATTTAATCATTTATTATACAATTTGTGCCACATGAACTTTAAATGTCAAATATGGCGATACTAAAAAGAAAATGAAATGACAAATTAGCAAATGAGAACATATCCCATTAATCTTTTAGAATTGGTTTTTAAGTTTACAAAAATACTCTAAAACAGACAAAAATAAAAATAAAAAAATCTTCAATACTTAATGTCATTCTCAAAGATGACGATCTGCATAGACAAATGATATTGGGATCAAGTCTTTCATTATTAATCTCAGAAAACAACATTACGTCTTTGTAAGAGTGATCGACTTCCCTAGTGTAGGATGAACCCTTTAAACGATGTATTACCTTCCCTAAGTACTGGTGAATCGGAATGGGGCCCAAGCTCGACAGTGATGACGTCACCAGCACTCAGCACCAGACCTGACGTTTGTGTCACCATGGACGGGTAGTGGTCATCTGTTGTGAAGGAATCACCAACAAGAAGACCATTTAGTCCGAGTGATTCTGATTTAAAATTATTTTTACACTACCTTGACATGTTGAAAAAAAGTAAATTAATTCTTTGAGACTTCTCAAATTTCCCGGCTAGATCGTCCATATTGGTTGAAGTTATCACGTGAATAAAATCTCGCCGGAAGTCAAGGGAAGCCGTTTATTTTTAACCTTCATTTTCTGACGTCACTCAAATTCACGAGAGATTGGTTTTGGCAGCCATATACAAACAACGTGCCTAAAAATGACGAAGTCCGAAGAAATTTTTCTATCGAACTATGCAATTGTCAAAAAATCACATGAAACCTGAAAAGAGAAAACATTGAAAAACTAGCGACCCTGGTGAGGGTCGCTGGACTTTTGGCGTTTTGAAAGAGCACGGACTTCTGACTATCATCCGCCAAGTCAGTATATAAAAAGCGGATAGATAGTCAGAATCATTCGAACTAGAAGACCATTCTGCATCAGGTTCGAATAGACGAATCCAGTATTTTTCATCCCTACACTCCAAATGAAGACGTAGGTCCCAGACTTAGCACAAATAAATGCTCCACTGATAGAGTTGTATGCATTACCAATATTTGTCTGTACAATGTCGACTTTGAAAACATATTCATCTCCGGGATCCTTTATTCCATGGGACAGATAAGCTGAAAATGTCACGTCTGGTGACACTGAAAGAAGACAAAAGAATACAAGTTTTCTGTCTTAAAGGTATATACCTCGATCGAAAACGGTTTTTAAAACGAGAATGTAAAATGAGTGTGAAAATTGTGCAAATGTGATACGTGTACCGTTAATACTACACTTACCATCACATTTCGAATAATACAACTAAAATAGATCAAATGTTAGTTTTCATAGTGTGGGTCGTCTTATGTTGCCTGCTGTTGTTCTATTACCGTGCGTTCTATTATATACATTTTTATTGTAATTAGTTGACTATCACTGCGCCAGGCGGAAAACATCTTGCATGAAAGCTCATCTTAGGCCATCGATATAGATTTTCTTATGTATTCATTGTTTTTAATAAACTTTAAATTTTGTGTAACAAATGGAGGAGGCCTTTTAGCTCTTTTATTTGAGAATTTTTTATCTTTTCATTAGATTTTACAATTGCTCCTAAACTGTTTATTTACCATAGACATCTTAGCGACCAACATGATATCTAGTTCCATAGACTCTAATATACTTTTGAGAACGTACGCTAATGTATTTTTACCTTTAACAGGCAGAGAAGCTCCTGGTTGTGAGTGTTCAGATCGAATGCGCCTTAAGCGTCCTGACGACTGAACAATACGTCTGGCTGATCTTCCGTTTCCTTGTCCACTATGAACGTCCGTATTTATCCCATTGTTTTGTTCTGGTACCGATTCCGTATATGCCGTCGTGTCCAGAATATCAGAACCATCCAATTATAAGGAATCCTTGCCCTGACACGCTGTCGACCACCATCTACTAAGTTTGATAGTCACCGATGAGGTATGTTGATTGTCGTCATGTCTTGGGAGGCTCTCTAAGTGTTCAAACCTTGTATTCAATCTGGCGTTCTCTTCTGAAAATTATACACATTTTGATTCCAATGTCAATATCTTCTCGTGGTCGTCCAGTCGATCTTTTTTAAGTTACTCGATCTGTTATGTAAGGTCGGAAACAGCGAGAAGGACGGTCGGGGTGTCGGTAGTCACATGGTCTGTGACGTCAGTGTTTTCTCCAAATCCTCCATTACCAAGAAGGAGCAGGTTACATAAAACATAACCTGCATCCGGATATGAAGTTCTGTAATATATAATGTTAAATAAGCACGTGTTTAGTTTGTGTGTACATCTGGGTAGATTGTAACATCCTGTGTTTACTTCAAATCTAAAAATGACGTCATTTCCGCACACAAATCGATGACGTGACCACCAATTTCTACCTGCAAGTAGCTCTAAATATGTTAAGAATTAATGAGGTTAAACTGAGTACTGTAGGTTATTACGTATACAATATATCGCGTCATCGTTATCTATAACATTGACTCTTACTCACAATCGTTCATATAAATTTTGTCACATATTCCGACTGATATCCAGTGATTTCGCCCGTGCAATATTTTTGCTTGTGTCACTAGTGTAATATGACCTGGAGCGATTCTCATTGGCTGGAAATTCATTGTCACGTGAGACAGAAACAATGAACTGACGTCAGAAAAATGACATGACATCAATATAACGAGGACGGCGGAACAAAATGGCGGCATGTGCTAGATTTTCGGAGTACAATTTGACGTGAAATTCTTTGTTATATAGGCATTTGTAGTTATGTGATAAAAAGTCGTATCGAAGTTTTAATTTTTGCTTGCCAAGGCTCGCAGAAAAAAAAGCTTCTTAGACCCGTTTCATGAAATATCATATGAAATGAACAGTCATGCAAGATACTATATATATGTATATTTTTTAAAACAATTTTTGTGAAACATTTTAATTCACATGTCACCTCTCGTGAAATTCCGTGAAAATTTTCAGTTTACAGTCAAAAAATTTCAACAATGCATAAAGAAGATGATTACAGTAATAAGTACTTTCAAGTTCAGAGAGGACTACAGTGTATTACTTTTAAGAAGCTAACACATTAGGATGAGAAAAATAGATCGGTATGTGGTATGTGGTATGTGGGCCCATCCCCCCCCCCCCCCCCCCGGCAAAGTAATGGTAAATGACGCAATATGCATTATTTGAATGATGAAAGCAACATCTAACCTAGAAGAAAAACTTATACATGAAGAGAGGTAACTCTAAATAAATTCTGGACAATACCTGCATTATCTCATCTATCTTGAAAAGGTAACGAACAACAACATTTGGCTGGTTGGTTGATTATTCTGAACAACCTTTTCCGATATATTTCAAGGACGACTGTCGTGTTATGCAGCGTGTTACGTATGTGAATGTTCTGCTCCTAATTAGCGTTCAGTATAACAAGTAGGACGACAGGATCGTCTGTTCAGTGATGTAACAATATAAAACGGCAAGAGTTCCACTATACAAGAAGACACCACTCGAATAAACTAGTCTACCAAAACACATACTTCGACTCATACGCAAGTTTCTGCTCCAGCTTAGCGCCAAACATACCGGGAGTGGGGCGACTGGCTCGCCCGTTGTCAGTATAATGTGACCGGGTGGGGTGTGTTTCTTAGTGTCTTTGTCGCGATGCTTCAGTAGTTCCATTATACAAGAAGGCAAAATACGAACACACACTTCACATACGCAAGACACCACATACACTGGAGACCGTCCTTAAAAGACCCTGACTGTTTTTTGGCGTAACTATATTAAACCAAACCAAACCGCTATATAACGTGAACTCAATGCCAAATCTTCAGAACCACGTTGTACATTTGTAGAATCTTGTAGTTTGAAACCAGATTTACAGTTCGCATAATTATACCTATCCATTTTATATCAATATAATAGTATTGTCTTCATTTTTTTTTTAATTTTAAGCACTTAAATTCCATACAAGCAATAATGATTGATCCATGGTTATAAAAAAGATTGGTAAGTGGATACGAATTATCTACCTTGTCATACATTTTCAAAAAATGTATATTTTTATCCAAATAGATTACGAAGTAAAAACAAAATAACCACAAAGTTCATTTATTTTCCAACCATATACATACATTATATAGTCTACGTACAAAAATATACATATTGATATCTAACATTTTAAACCGTATTGTTTGTTCACGTATTACTAACAATACGTATTATATTTCTAGCAAACTAATGTTTATATAACATTATGATTTACATATATAACATACACAAGCGTGTCGCATGACACAAATATTCACTGCAAGCAAATTACCAAAATGTTTTATATGAATGTGAAAAGTAAAAAAAATGGATATTTGATTTAATTTTTTTTTCGAAAAACTAATTAACGTTACATTAAATTACACGGATTTCTTAGAATGTTTATACTAACATCGATTGAGGCCTTGACAAACCACAAAAGTAGCGCATTGTTGTCAAATACACATTACGAATATTATCTGTCCATTTTAGTATACGAAATAATTTACACGTGTCCACACTCCGATGAAATAACCTAACATGCTGTGAATATTTTCAAAGATATCTGAATATACTTTACAATAGTTTACGTAGGAAATCATTCTTTGAGACTATATTGGAACTACAAAAGTATAAACAAAGCACCATTGTAATCAGTGACTGTTGTGTATTATAATACAATCGATATCTGAAGTCTCTGATATCATACCAATACCAAACTTTATACTGTAAACCAACATAAATCCATGGTGACTCATTTTCAAGTTTTTATTACGTGTTCGTGTAGTTTCGCGATTTCAAGTCATTTCGCTTTACTCTATCTATGTTTGACTTTTTTTCCGTGGATCCGGTAAATTTTGTTGTGATTCATTCTTATCCGCGAACTTAATTCTCACACGACAATAATTTATTTTACAGTAATCAGTTGATCTGCAGAATTAACACCAGTCCTCAGGATCATGAAACAATCTTAAGTCCACAACTGTCTTAAGTTTAGAGTTAGCCAATCAACGACAACGTTACAAAAAATACGTCATTTATGATTGGGTAAGTCCAAACTTAGTCTGAGAGTGTTTCATGATCCTGGAGCCAGCCCTCGTGATCATAAAACAACTACAACTGTCTTAAGTGTAGACCTAGCCAAAAAAAAGATGACGTTACAAACCGTTCAAACTTAAGTCAATGATTTTTTTCATGATTCTGGAGCCAGTAGATTTCTATACTCGTGTGATGAAATAAGGACTAAGTCATTTTAAGCGGAGAAAAGGTATGATGGATCAGTAAAGGACAGATGTTATAATACAGTACAAAACGACATGGAATACACTCAATACTCAATTGGATAACTCACAGGAAATATGTCATCATTGCATTAATATTATATGTACACAAGCAATTCTACATATCGGAAATATTAACTTCCGTTCTTTGCCGTTACACTGTTAAAGTATGTATTCAGTCAATGGGTGATAAAAGTTCAGTATAGTTAGTCTGCCATTTTCACTTGATGACGTCATATGGTAACTACCATTCTGACGTCATAATGATAATATAACAAGAGTGATATACATCAAACATCTCAGTCTTGATGCAAGACGGGATTTGTGATAAAACAAAATTTTGCAGAAAACCTCATTTAAATTTCTTCAAATTCAAAAAGAAGTGAGCAATGTATTTGATATTTTGACAGAATCTTAGAAACCTAGGTATCAAAAGCGATATGATATTGAAATGAATTGTTAGAAATATTGGAATAAACAAATACATTTAGCACCAGACACTATTATGCACATACATTGAACCCCTGTTCAATGGAACTATATGTATGATATTTTAATTCACTAAATCATTACGACAATATCATGTCATATATATGTTTGAAAAGAGAAAGATAATAATGAACTTGAATACATGATATAAAGTTACAATAATGATACTTTTTAAAATACAAAATCTTATATTATTATGCAGATAAAAGAAAATAAGGATGCTGATTCTAATTACATAACTATGCATAGAATCCCCACATGAACACAGCGATTGTCATAAGTAGGACGGCGTTCACATTAAGTACAGTTTTCCACGTTTTCTTTTCGACAATTGATGTTTGTTTCTTCTCTATAGCTTGTCGTTCTGCGTCTGTCATCTGAGGTTGGTTGACCATTTTCTCGATTCCACACACCCATTGGAAGGCTCGCTTGTAGCATGGTATATCCACCTCAGGCTCTGTAGAAAACAGAACAAGAAAACGAAGTTAGATTCACCGCAAGCGTTTTAGTGGTCATTTTATTTCAGAGAATTTTCTGCCATACCTTTTGCATACGACTGCGCTGATTGCACGATTACGCATTATATATTTGGTTTTTGTGTTACGGTCCGTTAAGGTCATTTCGAGCAAAACTATTATCTTTAAAAGATCAGGAACAACATGATCAATATTAGAAATACCATATATCGGTCGATATTAAAGCGCGGTTAATACGTACGGACATCTTCCAGCTTGAGCGTGTTTTGATTATTGACTTCCTCTGCTTTCCTCTCCTCCTCATCTATATCAACACGCTCTGCAGTACTGAATCTGCTCCAGAACATCAAGCGGGGAAGCTAAGAAAAAATATTCACATTTACCTCTAAAACGAATAGTATGGTTAAGTACGACGAATTAACATAGTGATTTCTTTTCGACAAACATTGAAATAAGTCATAATGTACTATTTAATTTTTGTTTATACATTGGCATTTTTTTATGAATTCAAAATTAAATGTTTATAGCCAGGTTGTGACGCCACGTTATTTTATAATAAACATTAAAGAAAATTTTAAAATATCTGGGTTTCACATATAAAAGCTACATTTATGCACAATGGAAAATTATTCATTAAATCTTAGAATAAACAAACTTACATGCTTATCATCTATTGGTTTCGTCAGTAGACTGATGATGATGGTAGCGATGAAGACGATTCCAAAGAGGAGAATTCCAAAGTGAAGGTAGTGAACTTTAGAGATGATTGCAGGTCGGGTGTCGTTTGCTTCCTCGCCACACGGTGGTACAGTGTACACATACTCCCAAATAAATCGTATCATCCCGGTCAACAAACCAATCATCAACCCCCAAAACGCCCCCTATAAAGTAGATAAAAAGGCCAAATAAAATATAATATGTGATTCTGGGAACACGACTTCAAACAGAAGGTCGGTAGGCGTCGTTTTTCTGTTTTTAATTTATCAGTTTGTAGACTTCATCTTGCCTTATTTAGACCATTAATTAAGTTCCTAGACACAATAACAAATTTTAACTTGATAGTGAAATTGTACTGAAAACACAAACGTATTGCCGCAGTCATACTAACAATATTTGTAGAAAGTCCAACCAATCGTAGATAATAAAAAAAATGAACAGAATTAGAAAAAAAAATCTAAAAATCGAACGCTGCCTAACTTATAGTTCGAGCCTATTTGTAGAAAGAACAGCCAATTGGAAATATGAAAAGCAAACAGCCAACGAAAAAGAATTGAAGAAAAAAAGAACAAAACACAACCAAAAATTATTAATATATAGATGATCTCACCTGTTCATTTGTTCGCTTCCAGAACACTGCGAGGATGTAAATAGCACATACAGGTGGAGCAAGAAAACTTGTGATAGCTTGGATGTAATGGAACAATTCAGAGACGTTCTGTACGATGGGAATCCACACAACAGATATGACCACCAATATCAAAACACACATACTGTAACATAATCAACAGACATCGATTATAGCAACAAGGTAAGAATGTCATTCGAAATTATCAAAACACATGGATAAAGTCATAAACAGACATAAAAGGCCCACTACTTTTCCGAAACAGCTTTTATTTTTTTAAATTATAATGCAAATCGAGAAAATGATAATTTTGTTGAGTCGCGAAAGTTTTAGGTTACCGTTAAAACTACACCTATCCTCAGCCTCTGAGTAATTAAATTTAAATAAATTATATGTATATCTTCATAACGCGGGGCGTCTTATGTTTCCCGCCGTCGTCCTAATTACCGAGCGTTAGTTGATTATCACTGTGCCAGACGGCAAAACAGCGAAACGAATCTTCACTGTTAACATAGTTTATGCAGGAATCTTGCTTTTGTTTGGTACTGTAACCTCATCTTAGGCCATCGATACATAGTTCCTTATGTTACTAATGTTTTTTAAGAAACAGTATTTTTTTTTTTTTTTTTTTTTTTTTTTTGAAAAGTAGTGGAAATGGTATATAATCAGTATTGGTAAAAACTTCCGACAACGTACTATACACTGCAGATGTTCTTATTTCAGCGCAGTCTAATCTTAGCGCAAATCCAAAAATCTGTAAATTATGTTTTAATAATGTGGTCATACATGTATATAAGCGCCATTCTGTAGCTCAGTACCCCCCGAAAATACCGTACACAAAATTTAATGCTGTACTTGTTTTAGTTCTTCAAAGCGCTAAGTTTAAAACTACCGCTAAAATAAGTGAGTTTACAGTATATACAGGTCAATACCATTCAATTATCATAATTTGTTATGCAAATGTATTAAAGCACTTTCCTCCAAAACACATTTTTTAAACATATAAATACGTGTGGACTACGTCACTTACCGACCGACAATCATGAGCTCTACGTCACCGGCATTTTTGCGAATCCGTCGCCAGATGTCCATTGTGAAGATGGTACTACTACTGTTGAAGATAGAGGTCAAGGACGAAATGAGAGCAGACATCATCACGGCCAGCATTAAACCTCTGAGACCTACGGGCATGATCTTTAGGACGAGTCTAGGGAAGGCGATATTGGTACAGCCCGCCCGACTACCACAAACCTGCATACACACATCGGGATCGGCACAGCCTACCTCATCTGTGAAATTTGAAAATGACCTATTGGTGGATGTTTTTGTGTTGCAACAGTGATATTTTAGAATTGCTTGCATATATGGTGAACATCCCAGACTTAGGAAGATCCCGGTGTGTTTTATAGTCAATGATGTTTCAATGATGAGAAACCAAAACCAAAACATACATTATTATTTTTACGCCTGAATGAGTTGTGAAACTGCAAATGTTGCATAAAACTAAGGTAGTAATGTTTCAATGCAATCAAGAATATAAAAAATATAAATATTGGTTTGCTTAGCCAAAACATTATTGAGCAAATGTGAAATATAAAATCCGATATGGTTAAAATTGCAAAACGTATTTTTAGACCATTATGTTAACCGTTGACTAACCTTTTGTCAGTATTAACTAACTCGTACATTTTATATCTCGAATCTATGCATATCTGTCTGTCTGTATTTGGAGAGAGGCACAAAATCGTCTAACTAATTTATGATTTATTATGTATTTGATTCATTATTTTCTAAAGAGAAGAGACAGATTTTATTAAGGTACCATATTAAAGGCTTACTTGGAAACAAAATCCTGGCCACCATTCCTGGAAAGACAAGGAGCCAGAGAGGCAAAAACTTTAAGTATCCAGCAAGAATGGTGCCTGCCTTAGCATGTGACAAGTTCTTAGCAGCTAAAGCTCTCTGGACAATAACCTGGACAACAGATAAACATTAATGTTTCTCAGTACCATTAAATACATAATCAACATTTCAATAAATCAATTTCCATAAATAATTTAAACATTTAAGTGAAAAATAACCAACATCTAAATCATTGACATATATACACATACACTGTCATGTACATTATATATATTTATAGTTATCTAAAGTAAAATGTGGGTAAGTCGAAGCCGACGGGACCAGGAACACTTAACAACTCATTCGATGGTTTCGGTAGTAGTTTCTGCTTCTGCTTAGTGATCAGCATAAAAAGAGTAGGGACGACTGATATGCTAGTTGTCCGAATAATGTGCCGGTTGAGATTTGCTATTTGGTGTCTCTGGTGGTAGGCTTCAGTGAGATAGCACTATAAAATGTCTATAGTCGTAACTATCAGAAGCTGACACAACACGAACATACCACAGCCTCCAAAAATGCAGACACAAAATAGTGCCTACATGGAAGGTAGTCCTTAAATGATCTGATGATTTGATTGGAATTACAGGAGCAGAAGAGTACACAATAGAACCAGATATCGTTTCAGTCTTAAGTAATCTTCAATTTGCTACCGTGGAATGTACGGGCAGATCGTTTTAATAATAAGCAAAGATCGGATACAAAATTAAATCAATGAAATATACAATGTATTATATTTTTTTTACCTGATCTGAACACCAATACCAGATTGAGGAGATTGTCAGACCAAACATGATGCCAGGCCAGGGGAGACTACCGTCGTCAGCTGATCTCATCAGGTGCATGGCGTTATCAGGAGGGATTCCACATTTAGCGTAGCTATAGTTGTTATAAATGTTGGCGTAGTTCAAACGAGTCGTGTTGGGCCACGCATCAAAATACTTCTTTATCAGCTGTTCATATCCTCCGACTTCTATGAAGCCTGTTGGAGAAAATTAAAATTTGGAACATGCTATTGACAATGATATGATGTCAGCAAAATTGTACACATAAAAGAATATTTACATTCGTAATATGTAACTTTGATATGAAGATATGAAATGTCAACTAAACAAGTAACTAGTAACATTAAACAGTAAAGATGAACCAATAACTCATAAAGAAAATAAAACATTGAAGATGATAAAATCAAATATAAACAAAAGGTAGTGAACTTTCGTTGTTTTTTCGGTTATTTGTTAAAGTATAGCATCTAAACCTATTTTCTATTTTGCCATTTTCAGGATGGATTGATCGAGTATATGTTTTGAGAGCAGAATGTCCACCCTAAAATATAAGTGGTTGCGAGTGACAACTGAAAGATCCATATATATGATCTCATCTCCAAGTCATGTTTCCGGAACTAACGGAAATCGGCCGGCGAGTCAGGATATTAGTCTCAGACACGTGTGTGACACACCGGATAATGATGTAACCTTTCAAGGAAGTCTTTTGTAGGCCTGTAATTGGTCAGATTGCTTTATTTGTTTTACCTTCAGTCTAACTATGATATAGTCTAGGGGTGGATATAATGTCAGCGATAATAACCCATGGAGTATCAAGAATGGTATCTCCTATATTCAAAACAAGTCAGTCGTATTGTGACCGATAGGGGTGTGCTTATTCGGTATCTTCGGCAGCATGCTTCAGTGAGATAGTACTATAAAAACTGCAAGAGCTCCACTATTATAAGGAGACACAATACATACCGCAGCCTTCCAAAACATACAGACATACATACACCGCAACACATTCCATACATGGGATATTTCCTTTAATGACGTGAAAGTAGTAAAACAAATATGATAATTTACGATTTGTGCGGATAGTTTTAGACAAAGATTTGATAGATATCAAAATCATTGAACATAGATACTGTTTCTATTTGTTTGAAGGATTTCGTCTCCGAATACGACAATGGAACACTATAAAATGTTATGATTTACATGTTTTAGCATCATGCTATTAAACCGATCTAACGCTCTTTTGTCATCATGACGTAACAATTCATTAGTATTCGGCACTACTCAGCAAATTCCGCCGATGTGCGGAACACTCATTACTTCTTCTCTGTTATCTTTAAATGAAGTCTTTGTAGGAATGTCATTGGTCAGATTGTTTCTCTTGAACTGCCTTCAGTTTCACTATGATATAGTCCAGAGGTGGATAAAATGTCAGTAATAGTAACCCCTGGAGTAACGATGCTCAAAACAAGTCAGTCATATTGTGATCAGATGGGGTTTGCTTGTTCGGTGTCTTCGGCGGCATGCTTCAGTGATATAGCACTATAAAAAGGGAGAACGTTCCCCTATTACAAGGAGACACAATAAATACCATAACCTTTCAAAACATACAGACATACGAGTACATACACCGCAACACATTCCATACATGGGATACTGTTTCTATTTGTTTGCTGATATGATGATAACATTCGATAAGACACTAAACAATGCAGATGTTTTAAAATGAAAAGTTGAGATATCAATTGCCATGTAGATATACTTTTATGCATTAATTAAAGCCTAATTTACTTTCACAGTTCATTCAAAATAATTACGATCTGTGTTTGAACATATTTATACCATATGGTTGTTAATGCAATTGTATATGTGAAAACATATAACGTTTGACCAATGTTCATCGCTCTGGTAGGGTTTACCATCACTGTAATAAGGCGATAGATATTATACCTTTAGGGGTAAAATATACTCTGCTGACGTTGTCGCCAATTGATTTCTATAAATTTAAAAATGAACTTTAAATATACATGCAACACAATGTGTGATTTGGAATGATAGTACTGTAGATGAATAGGGAAAATACCATTCGTGTTAAGAATTCCGACTAGGTCTCAAGGGACATAAAAATAATGACTAATAACGATATGATATACTGACGGGAAATCACTTTGATTGGCTAGATTTGCATTACAACCGCTGTCTAATAGGCTAGATTTCCATTACAACCGTGTTAGTAGCAACAATCTCAGAAGGGTTATTGCCAAGCTCCGTCTTATACATACCACCACAAGCACTCAACAGAACTATGGAGAATAACGCTAACTACGCAGAGTGCAATGCTGAATTCATTGATGACTTTCTCAGAAGGATAGGGGCTACAAGCAGGTATGTTGACATCAATAACTTTAACAATATACCAACTTCAGCTGGTCTGTACATGTTCTTCGTCAAGCCCGACCCTAACAGCACAATTAAGTACCCCATCTACGTCGGCTACACCACGAGGTCATTTCAACAACGATTTAGAGAGCACGCCACAAATGGTGTTATTTATGAGTTTACTAATAGAGGATTTCCGCGGAATTGTCGTAACTTGAGCCTTCATGCATACTTTGTGCAACTTTACGGATGTACAGCTAAGTTCATTGAGTCTGTTCTACTGGAAGCCTTTGATTTCTGTCTGAACAGGGAGGAAAATCCCCCCGTAAGACTGATCCTGGACACCTCCGATCGATTTACCTACTACCAAACTAAAGACACCTTCAACTATTCATTTCAAACCAATTTCAACAAAGTTAAAGACATATATGATTTACATCGACAATTTTAGGTCGAAAGTAATTCTAAAACAATTAGTTATCTTCGGCAATTAGTAATATCTGACGTCATCACGGATATCAAGGAGTCTCTTCTGTTCACTTCATGTTTGGGTGCTTGGTTTAAAAACTGTAATAAGAAATAAACTACCTGTAAAAATGTTTTTGCGTCTGCTGAACGGAGAATATAGGGCAAGTGTTTGAACTTTGACCCCATTGACGCCCGTGTTACGACTATATGCTGTTTGGGTGCCATCTTGAGAGGACACTGCAACGGAGTATACGGAGGATTTCATTTCTGAATGGAGCAATATAGGAAGTTATGATTAATGTGGTAATAAACTGACTTTAACGCCATGTATCAACAACTGTCTTTAGTATATAACCACCACTATGTATTAATATGTTATAGTAAACTGTCTTTAATCTATAATGATATTATTCTATTATTTAATATCTTATTATTATCATCTTCGATTAGACAACACTATAGGAGAACAATTCCCTCTGGAAAGGACCATAATAGATTTAGTACGTCACATGACATTTATTATGACGTCATATATTTGGTCACGTGCTCATTCCCGGGGGAATATACTTTGGTATAGTTCCCATAGTCAGGTATTGTCTTCCGTAGTCAAGAAGGACAGGGAACTGTTGCAAAACAGACCATGACTGTTATCCAATCACATTTCGAGTAATTATCATCTGATGTACTAAATTATGATAAGCATTTCACCACCATACATATGTATGTTAATATGTTATATATTACCGATTTGTATTGATTGTACACGCTGTCTGATTTTCATACCGTTGGGTATGACACTTGACAGATTCATGATTAAAGTTTAATGATGGGATACAGGATAAATTAAGTGGGATAATGTTTGAAATTAATATACTCTTACGTAGGTCTGTCAAGTGAACAGATATTTCTCCCATACTTCACAGGGATATCCCGTTGTTGCTAGGGAAAAGATATCTGACACAGGGGGTGTAAGACAGCTCACACGCGCTAGACAATAACGTGACGTCATCAATACATGCGGCGCGCATTGTAGATGACGTCATCAATTTTGACGCATAACGACGTTCCTGCAATAATGGCGCGATGAAAAAGATGCAAACCAAGTGGAATTTCATCATTTTGTGAGAATCAAACAAGATTGGGTCTGTAAAGTGGACAGGGATATCTCAACCCTCGGCAAGCCTCGGGTTAACCGGCCAAAATCTTTCACTCGGGTTGAGATATCCCTGTCTACTTCACAGACCCATGTAAGATTCTATTATTCTCTTACCCCGGGTACGGATATCCGAAATTTTACCGGTGTGGGGATTATCTATCTCACTCTAGGAAAAAAGTCAAGCTACACGTGTTCCTGGTCCCGTCGGCTTCGACTTATCCACATGTTGGATCCCCCTGTCTCATCCCACAGGGGGTGAAAGATTCTATTAATCTCAACCCGAGTGAAATAGTTTGGCTGTTCTACCCAAGGCCTGTCGAGGGTTGGAAGCCAAAACCTTTCACGATATCCCTGTCCACTTCACAGACCAATGTGTTATTAATTTTCTCCCATACTTTTTAAGAAATTCAGTTAGTTAGAATTATTCCACGGAGACGTCACAATGTGTCTGGAAAAAAATAATGACCTTCTCGATAATAGTCTCTGCATGTATCGATAACGTCATTGTCAAGCGCGTGTGAGCTGTGTTTCCCTATCCAAGCAAAAGACAGAGTTTTCCCCCACTCTCACTAATTTGTCACCGGATTTAGCCATGGGAGTTTTCTCTGTCAACCCCTAGGGTATGACAGATTGCGTGCGCTTACCTTTTGAACCTGAAGACAATTACGTGACGTCATGACTTCATGTAGTGTGACCGTGGCGTACAGGGTCGATGACGTCATCAATATTGACATGCAGACGACGGAACCATGTTCATCTCGCCGTGAAAATGCTTCTTTCTAAGCTATTATCTCTTCTTTTTCTTTTGTAGATGGAAGAAAAAGAATCATTCCCTACCTATCACAACCCTCGGGGCAATTCCTCTGCAAGCCTCGCGTTGGATGTTCATGAATTACCCCTCGGGTTGTGATTTCGTTATCACACCCTCTAGGTAGGGAAATATTATATTAATCTTTTCAATTCCCTATCAACCGCGGGATAACCCGTTAAGTGTTCTTCCATCACGCAAAATGAAATATTATTGTATCAGTATTAAATATATCTACCATATTTGAAAATGAAAATCATTCATGGTATTTGAAAATATTTCATTTCTAGACTTATTGTTTATTAAAAAAAATTGGAAAATGACTGTAGTGTTTAACCTCATATCCAAATGCTATATCTTTAATTATTAAAAATGTGAATGATTATTATTATTTCTGCATTCACTTGAATTTATTTGTACAATTCATGTGGTACCTTACACGACTATGTTCGTGTACGAGTGAATGTCGCGGACGACCAGATATCCCGAAAAAAATCGCACCAAAACACAGCAAGAGACCCATGGGCCTTAACGGTCACCTGATATTTGAGTTATGCAATTTACTAACCAACTGATTTTATTCACAAAATAGGAACATAAATCTAATAGGTCTTCATACATATTTTCATTAAGCTTCGTGCATATTTACTCATATTACTGTGTTCACAAGCTTCAATAATTATTATTGCAAATGGCAATAACTCTGTAAATGATCGTCGAATCCAGCTGATTTTCAGACGCGTCCGATACCTTTCCAATGTTAGTCTACATACAAAGTTTCATTAAGCTCGGTGCATATTTACTCAAGTTATCATGTTCACAATATTGAAAAATTATAATTGCAAAGGGCAATAACTCCATAAGTTACGATCTAATCAGATAAATTTTCTAGATTGTCCGAGATCTTTCCAATTTTAGTCTAAAAATAACGTTTCATGAAGCTGAGTGCATATTCATTCAAGTTATCATATTCACAAGGTTCAATAATGATTATTAGTGCAAAGGACAATAACTACGTAAATGATCGTTGAATCAATTTGATTTTTCAAACTCGTCCGAGATCATTCCAATGTTTGTCTACATACAAAGTTTCATTACGATCGGTTTATATTTACTAAAATTATTGTGTTCATAGTGTCCAATAATAATTATTAGTGCAAAGGGCAATAACTCGGTAAATTACTATCAAATTTTCAAATCCTTCAAATCTTTCAAATGTTAGTCAACATACAAAGTTTCATTAAGCTCGGTTTATGTTTACTCAAGTTATCGCGTTCACAAGGAAATGTTTACAGACGACGTACGACGGCCGACGACGGACAAAAGACTATCGCAATAGGTCACCTGACCATAGGTCATTGAATGACAGTAAGCGTGGGTTTATGAACACAAGTGGTAAATATAGATAAAGTGTTATGGTCATAAGTCGTAATGTATTATAGTTACATTAGCAAATGATTGTAAATTAATTAAATATATAATTGAAGTAAAACGCAATTATAAATATAATAATAGTGAATCAATTAGGTGAATTTTACAAAATTAACGAGATGCCAATTTACTTTTAAATAACTTTTTAATTATTCAAGCAGAATGCTATTAGTTTTAAATGCTGCAAACAAACGCATTGTCACGACGATTTTACGGTCGATTTTCAAATACTGAAAAACGCAAAAATAAATCATACTTGAAAAAGTTTGGTTGAAAATGTGGTAAAAATCCCTAATAAGGAACTTTGTTTCGGTCAATAAGATGTTATAATGCTCTAGTGGTATATCAAATGACATCAGACAACGCCCTCGGTTATTATTCGATTTTGTCGCCTTTACACCATATGGCTCTTACTGACAAACATGCATTGACGATGCTTCGTCATTCGCGTTAAAATTCACTCCCTAATTAAAGCAAAAAAAAATTTGTGTCTCGCGAAAATAATATTGTTTACAGTACATACTAGACAAGTTACTACGCCACAAAGAAAAATATCACCCGTAACATATTAATGGAGTTGACGGAAAATGATATACAATGTCGTTGTGATGAAAATCAAATTAAACTTACTCATTATCATCAGAATGAACGCTCCGATAATCATGATGACAACCTGAGCGAAATCAGTCCAGATTACAGCCGTTAAACCTCCTACAATAGAAATAGATAACATGAGTCATAACATAAGTTATTCTAGTATAGAATTATACTTGAGTATATTCATTTCATGTCCCCAATCAAACAGTTACATTGTGTTCTCAGTATTGTAGTAAATAGTATAAAAGTATTTACTGAAATAGTAGCGACCCGGCAACGCTAAATACAAAGGTAAAGATATGCTGGTGAGTTCCCTTTAGGCATAAGAGGATATTTGTCTTTACTGGATACTAGGAAGGCCGAGATGTGTTATAGGAACTCGTGAAATATACTGGCGACTTCATTGTTACAATACGTTCAGGACATGTACATGTATAGATCCAGTGCAAAATGCATGACATTTGAATTTAAAGATTTTAGAAATTATCTTATAAGGAGTCCTGCATATCATAACCTAAACATATAATAGTGTGTATACAGTAAAAACAGTTATAATGAACATCTGGGGACCAACAAAATTGCTTCGTTATACATATATCACAGAAATTGTATATAGGGACTTCGACCCGGAATGAAAATCACTACATTATAACCAAGAATTCGTTGTAAGCATGCTCGTTATCAACGTATTTCCCTGTAAACTAGTTTTAACACCAAACAGTTTCATTTAAATCGAACAAGAATGCCGTATAACCAGTTATTCACATACAGGTTATACCCCTATGATTTTATCTTCCCTAATATTGACAAACAGGTAGTGAATGAAATATATCGGAATTGCATAAACGTTTGTTGATTTTGTTTTACAAGATTTTTTTTATCTTGATTTTAAAATTGTCTTTAAGCTATGATTGACCTGATCAGATTTCCAACACCTGGTTCCAGATGGTCATCTCTACTGGTTAGAACGAGGTTGTACTTACCTGTTATAGTAAACAGGGCAGCTATAGCCAGTAATATGATGACCGCCAAGTAAAGGTTGAAACCCTTAAAAGTCTGTGTGATGAAGAGTGCTCCGGAGAACAAATCTGCCTACAGACAAAAAGAAAACATTATCATAATAGCTTTTGTACCATAGAATTTTTTTTTATTGTAACAAAGCATTTCATCGTTAAACCTAAAACATTATAAGACTCTACGTATCCACGTATGAAAGAGTACTTTTCTCTCATACTTCTACGTTTTAATGCATTTTAAGTGCTATTTTTCTCCGTCATTTTGAAATTTATTAAAAAACAAACGCAACAGCAAGTCAATTTTCCATATATGAAAATTGCATGATATTTTCAACGCGAGTTCTAGTTTTAAAAAAAATGTTAAAATTGTACCTAGAAAATAATTTTGTTGACGATGTGACGTCACAAGGCTTTATTGCAGCGGTAGTCATGCAATACAGTCTCAGGCGACATGAGTATATATATTGCCCTAGACCAGCCAGTATTACACGTATAGGTAGTTTATAGGAGAGAACACATTTCAGTAATTGTTACAGCACATTAACAAGGACAAAATTAAAAAAAAAAATTCAAGCACCATTCTCTCAAATAGACGACCATAAACTGATGATGCAGTTAACTTTGTTCATTTGTTTGCTTAATTAACGTCCTATTAACAGCTACGGTCATGCAGTTAGATAATGGTTGTTACACGACTCCCGACTTTAAACATGACTCGATGCATTTCTGAAAATTTCATATTTCTCCCCAAAATGGGTATAGCTTTTCTTCACTTCATCAACAACAAATATCATTCAAATCTAGATCACAACAGACCTTATGATTTTTTGGTTTGCTAAGTTCAACGTCCCACCTATAGCCAGGGTATTTAGGGACGGCTTACCATGAGAGCAATATGTTATGGGAGGCGGTGGAATATTCATAGTGTGTCTCCTTGTAATAGTACAACTCTGGTCCCTTTTAAAGTGCTTTTAAAATTATTACTGACACATGCCGCCGAAACAAGCATATCTGGTCACATTTTACTGACAACAAGTAAACTTAATGAACTTACTGATATTTTTGTGAACACGTAGAGGATCAAGGCAAGAACAGACAGGTAAATCCGGATTCTTTGGCCTCCAAATCGTTTCTGTAGGTACTCCGGCATGGTGAACACCTACAGAAAATTGTTTTACATGTATTTTAAAACAACTTAAGGGACATTACTCGTGTACATCATAATGAACATCCATTAACAGCCTACATTTATATTTATATACACAAATATTTTTTCCCATTTTCTCTATATCAACAGTGAATTATAATAACATTAATGGAGTTATTATATAGGAATGTGCCAAAAGACGCAAAACATAATTCATCAAGGAAGTATTAATCACAAATTAACCATTGCACTTTTGCTATGTACAAAACAATTAAGTATGATTTTTATTATTTTTAAAGGAATATCCTTTTTAATCCAACTTGTACTTACACCAGAGGCGACATAGACGGGGACAAACAGCCACCCTAACATCATCAGGATAAATATAGCCTGAAAAGTAGTGAAAGGAAGATTTGAAACTACAACAAGAAGAACAAATAGTAAATATTTAATGGGAAAATGTTTCTTCTATATGTCATAAAAAATGTTAAAACGGATGATTTTCAATATGAAAACCGACAATGTAAATGGACAGCAAGCTCCTTCTTAACCTAATCTTTCAAACACCAACGTAGTCTTGAAACATTACGACCCACACAGCAAATAAGTGATACGAAGAAAGACAACTCGATTACATTTAGGATACACGTTTTTAAACGCGATTATAACAAGAGGATATGGTTCTGTCTATTTGATAATATTTAGCGTAAAACCATCCCATAGATATCCATTTCTATAATTTATTGAGCTATTTTGTTGTAAATGAGAGAAAATATTTCATTAGTTTGGTTTGACTCCGTTTTGTTTATTACATATTAGTTCGGCTGATATGGGAAATGATTTTCAATATGGACACACTAGATTTTGTAAGCTTAAGGAACCCATAATGTCTGTAGCAACACCACATAATTAAACCAGTCCTAAAACTTACATTCAGTTCAAATACAGCTATACCAATACCGCCAGCGGCACCAGATCCTGCCAACCCGACAAAATGACCACTTCCGATGTTACTAGCGAAGAGCGAGGCTCCAACCTAGATAGTATGTAAAGAAAATAATAAATCAAAAATCATCTTCACGAACCTTCCTTAATTTTAATTCCATCAACGAAAAGCATAATACTTTAGGTAAGGTACCTAACTTTAAAGTCTACTTTACTCTTCATATGAAAAATTTTGAGTTAAGACATTTCATTAAACAATAAAGTTAAACTTGCATTAAATATGAAACAAAACCTAAGTGTCCACAGGAAATTAAAACCTTAAACACAAGGATTAGGTAAGTTTCAAATATTATCAGAAATAGTAGTCTTCACCCAGTAACATTGCTTGACTAGATTTTGTTTTAGTCCAAAACGCATTTCGCCCTAGGAACTGGGAACAAGGGGCATCATAAGTTATTTTGAATTTGATATTAAAATATAAAGCAGCTTTCTCAAAATTACACCATGAAAATTTAAAGAGATAAACAAACGTTAAAGATGCTCCACCGCCGCCGACAGAGCATAAATTATATTAATCACTTGAACAATAATTGGTGTTTAATCGTGTATATACATGTCTAATTAACACAAAAAAATATTATAAAATACTTTATTTTGCCTTTGGTGCATGCGCAATCAGTACTTAATTCCATATAGGATATAGTGCCACGAATTTTTTTCGGGATGCAATTAATTATTTTTTGTAACTTTAACTTGAAGTGAAATTAGAAGCTCAAACTTTTCAATGTTGGTAATGGTGTAAAGTAAGTAACTTTTGTAACTGAAGAGAATCGTCTACTCGTGTTTTTGATAGTGAAAAAATGTCATTTGTCAGCAGTGGAGCATCTTTAACATATTTTGTATTAATTTTGGGCTATAAATCTTTGTCGTTGAGAACATAATTACCGAATCATCTATTACGAAGTTAGAATCATTATACTATACCGGGATCCAGTTCATGGTCCTGCCTGCCAGAAAGTAACCGCTCACACTTCCTCTGTTTCGGCATGACGACTACAACAAGAGAGCGATCCATTAAGATATAGATTTATCTAATATATGTTATATTAACTTTTGTTGTTAATACTCCTGGGACTAGTCACATGTGCCCGTAACTACTGTTAATATTATAATATATATTTTCAGTCACTGGGTACCTTATATCCCACGTACCCAGTGACTGAAAATATAATATTAACAGTAGTTACGGTGAGTATAATATTAACAGTAGTTACGGTGAGTAGCTTAAACACTTAAATAAGCAGTTTTATTCAATTTCATTTGCTGCAAGACCTTTATTATATCTTCTCTAAAATGGACATTTAGGTAAGGTATATAATACTTTAGAATTCAAAAAGAGCTGTCGAGTTTATTTTACGCGAAATCATTTCACTTCAATATTGACCTTGTTCTTAAACGGTGATTTATCATCTTTTGAACCGAATGTTTGTATGTGTGCATGTTTATATCAGAGAGAAATATAGTAAGATTTCGTCTTACAGAAATGGCCTTTCCATTGATATATCTTGTTTTGTTGAACATTCACAATCATTTTAGTATTTAAGCCCTTTGTCCCAGGCTAATTGCGTAAGGTGTGTATTGATTAGCAATAAACATTATTACAAGTACAAAATGAATTCAGTTACTAGCTATAGGTACATTGTAGTGGCAGTCGCTTATATCATATATAGAGTATAGACTGACACGTAAATAGAAACGAGACTGTTTATATACAAAGTTTAAGACATTTTGGAGAGGACGTGACTGATATTTCCACAGACAACGCGTTTTTCTTTGAAATAGTTCATATATATATACACCCCGTACCTGTGTGAGCTCGACAACGACACAGGTAAGAGAGTACTGTATTCTTGTTTCTCTGAAACATTTTGTTCTGCCTTTGGGTACAAACTGTCAGACATGTAACCCGACTCGGGTAGTCTTATAACTGTAGTCTTATAACTTTGATATACCCATTGGTGGCTCTCTGGGTCCAATACGGTTAAAAGTAACATGACACGTTTGGGTCGCTTCAGTCCCTCTCATCTAGATCACCTGATTTTGAGAATTGTAACTTCATTTAAATTCAAACTTCTAAATTGTATATTCGTGTGGTCATATTTCAATGGTCAAGGTCAAATGTTCGTTCACATAACCCGTATTTTAGATACATGTGTTGTTGCGCATACACATAATTTGCTACATTATGTGAGAGGAAAGGCAATGCAATACCTGGTAGTAAATTGATCAAAATAAATTACAATTTTGTTCAATTGTTTGTTTGATTAATCAACGTCCTATTAACAGCCATAGTCGTGTAAGGACGGTCTCCAATGGATGCTGTTGATGCGTGCATTTGTGCAAGGTGCGTGTTTTGGGAGACTTCGGTATATTCGTGTTGTGTCTTCAAACAAGGCATGTGCTAGTATATTCAACAATAATATCTGCCGTTACCAAGTTCTCAAAACAGATCACCACTGACTACGTAAATGACATGTTTATTGAGGTCTTTCCGTGTGGTGCATTGAAGTTATAAAATGTCAGTTTGTGTAAGTTAGTTTCAGCAATCGCCTTTGACACGAACGACAGCTATGGCATTGCAATTAAAGGTATGGGAAGTTTTGATAATCATTTGTTTGTTTGTTTGACTATACTATGTCCAGCCAGGATCATGTAAGGACGGTCTCCCATATATGCGATATGTTGAGTGTATGTAGTGTGTGGTGCGTGTTTCGGGATCCCGCGGTGTATAAGTGTTGTGTCTTCTTGTATAGTGAACTGTTACCCTTTTTGTAGTGCTATATCAATGAAGTATGCTATCGAAGACACCAAGAATCATACCCATCCGGTTACCAAGGAGTTCATTTGGTTGAATCTAATTTGGAGCCACATCATGTATCAAGTAAACAAATCAGGGTAAAATTACAAAAATCAATATGGTTAAAGTTCCAGAAGTCAACGTTAAAGTCTCAATATTAAACTCGACATCGGTACATAAAATCAATGTTGATGGTTATACAGACATAACAATCTCCATGCTTGTTGAAAGATACTAAAATAACTTTAATGTCTTACCAAGTATACAGATAGTGTGTAATTATTGAGGTGGATTTCAGATCAAAAGTTCAGCTGTCGCATTCAGTGCGGACATTTCTTTCATTCCGGCCGATTTTTATAGAGGGGGACATTGAGCGGCCATGAATGTGTTTATCATCTCATTCATGGCCTATAAAAGGTAATGGAGGTCATCCACGTATTGTGTTTTGATTCGAAGTACCCCCTCGGAGTATGCATTCAACTGTGACGCCCAGTTTTGACCTCATTATGTTCATGGTGTTGATTTTAAGGGTAGTCACTTTGACTGTGTCTGCCAGTAAGAACCTGCTAGCCATTTTAACCCTGTGCCAATATGAGAAAGCATATACGTTGTCTTTGAGTCTATCCAGAACAAAGTGGCAAACACTATCTTAATAAATAGATGGAAGTAAACTTGCTAATAATTCTAAAATTACTTCCTGCAGAACATATAATACGAAATGAATACTCAACCAGATAATATATTAATAATAACATGTTATTATTTATAAAAAATTAAAATGTATTCGAGCAAGTGAAATAAGGTCTATATGAAATAATTTATTACATTTTTCTCAGAGAAATATAGGGTTTTACGATGAACATAAAAGCGATGTGCTTCACCCAAGTGAATTCACTCATTTTTGACCAATCGGAATGTAGCATCGACAGAGAAACCATCATTCTGATTGTTACGTCATTACTTTTCGCGCGAACATGACGTTACATTTTTGTGTAGAAATATGACGTTATGCTCACAAATATACGACGTAATAATTGGTATAAGTGTTGTGTGTCTCCGTGAAAAAGTGGACGAAATAAAACCGAATGAACCTAACATACATCAATGCTTTATCCTCGCATGTTTCTTTCTAGGTTTAAATGACCTCGTTTCATCATGGTGTGATGTTGACCACCACAAGTTTTACATCTATAAGGTATCTGAAGAATGAAGTGACCGAGTTCGTAATGATCCTTATCAGGTGTCGATATATCATTAACTGTTGATAAATGTCCTCGGAGGATTCGAATGGCCTCCATTGTATTCTCGGTATGGTCATTTTCTGTCGGGGCCTTTTGTAAATTTCAGTTGTCTTCCAGGCAATAGTGTACGCAGTGACCTCTCAAGTAGACGGACTAGGTGAACATAAACCGTGTGAAGCGTGAAATGTTACCATCAATAAAATTCTTTCTTTGATATTAAAAGCAAGTGTTAGTACATTCTTTTTTTGGTTGTAGTTGGTTATAATTTCTCTACTTGAGATGATATTTGAAATGCACCACTAGAATGCACCATATAACGTATTTCTAGTTGTAGTAAGACCAACGAAATCGGTCGATTGTTTTAATAGTCCATCAAGAATATTCACAATTTCAGTATATTCAATCAAACATTTGCTTGTGGTGAGTTTGGTGTCATTGTATTTGGAATAAGTGAACAATAAACTGCCAAGACAATCGTTATTACATCTTTGATATACCACTCATATTTCCATAATATTTATTCTTACGCTATATTGTAAAACAAGCATTGTGCTATATCCTAACGTTATGTTGTAAAAAAAAACACATTGTGCGACGTCCTAACGTTATATTGTAGTAAAACACACGTTGTGCGATATTCTAACGTTATATAGTTACAGTAAAACACACAAAACACATTGTGCGACGTTCTAACGTTATATTGTAGTAAAAACACACGTTGTGCGATATTCTAACGTTATATAGTTACAGTAAAACACACAAAACACATTGTGCGACATTCTAACGTTATATTGTAGTAAAAACACACGTTGTGCGATATTCTAACGTTATATAGTAGCAGTAAAACACACATTTTGTGATATCCTAACATTATTCAATTACAGTAAAACACACATTTTGTAAAACACACATTGTGCCATATAATAATGTTATATTGTAAACACACATTGTGTGATATCCTACGGTTATATTGTTAAGCACATATTGTGCGATATCCTAACGATATATTGTAAAACACACATTGTGGGATATTCTACGCTACATCGTAAAACACACATTGTGGGATATTCTAACGCTACATCGTAAAACACACGTTGTGCAAATGTTTTTGATTGAATGAATTCAACATACATATTGAACAATTGCGGGTAGAAAATCTACAAAAAAATTACCTGTGTTTTTCAGAACAAAAATTAGTAAATTAAAGCTTGCATAGATGCTAAAAACAGTTATAATATTGATATTCTTTCATTAAATGGTAAACATCTCAAGTAAGCTCTTAACATGTTTTAGGGTATTTGTATCTCGTTTAAGGTCACCTTGATAATGTTTACAATGCGATAACGAAATAACAAATACCCGGCGTATGTATAACATGTAACATTGCGTAAGAGAAGTCATCAGGTGTCCAAATATGTTAAGATTTTATGTACTTTTCTATATAATCTCCATATCTGACCTTCTGACTGTGTGGACGACTATTAAAACATTAATATAAGATAAGACCACTCCTAGAATCGTTGCCAGCATGATAATTAATAACTGTCCTTCCTAAGGCTTTGCCACATTTATGAACCAAGCGGGAACGTGATAAAAACGAAAAATACATTTGTACATAGTAATCAAAAATATTTTCACCAAAGTAAGGTACCTGTAGATTAAAAGGAAGAAATATGTATTATTTCATTCAAGTCTCGCTAACATAATTATGAAAACTTAAATATTCTGAAATCGAAATAGAAAATAACTATTGTTATATAGTATAATTTATCTACAAAGTGTAATTTTAATGTTAATATATATCCTAGTTTGTATTTAAAACTACAATGTATACTATTTATATGTTGTTTTAAAGAGTAACGAATGTGCACATTGAAAACGTTCTATTAATAAATGATAGCTTTCTCAACAGTAGCTTAATCCATACAGTTTGTTATCATCCACTTGACTTTCTCATTTTTTTTCGGAAAAGTTTTACCAGCAACACATTTACTCCGTTAATTAATTCACCAAGGGACTGTGCTCAGAATGCTAAACGTCACATTTTGTACGGAAACCACTGAAATGTGAAAACTTGTTAAACCTGTTTTGAAGGACATGAATTGACTACCACCGAAGATGCACAGCTATTAAGTGTCTCCGTTCTGGGTTCTCATTTTAACGTTAAACTTAGCTTACCTGTATGCCATTTCGACATATATTTTAATCTACTACTTCTTGACACAAATTCTGCTTAAAATTCCTATGGTAATATGTATTTGCAAGTAAATGGAACATATATGTATTTCAGAAAAAAAGGAAGTGTATATTTTTTCGTTTTATCACACTAAGGAGACAACTTGAAGTTTAAAAATAAAACGGTGATGCACCCTTCCTGTATTGATTATTTTGTTGAGTTTTTTAAGTTTCTAAATAAAGTGTGCCTATATATACCCTTCCGATAAGGACGTCTTTATACGTGTTCACTGACCTGGAACGCAGGGCTACCTTAATGTCAAGGTCACGAATACATGTACTCGGCAGCTGATTTCTAAATAAACACGCTCAGTGAACATATGCATGTCACAAGTATTGTTAGTTTCTTGTGAGCATGAGAAAAATATCATCCTAATTTCATTTTCATAGCATTTGACATATTTGACAATTATGTAATTGATTTTTTATATCAACATCAAAACGCCTAATACTTATATAATTTGTCCTTATATCAGTATCGTAATGCAATAGTGTGTAAATATAGTATCATGGGATATGCTGTAACTTTGCATTATAGAATAACATTTTTTACCTTTAAAAATATAAATAGTGCAAGACATTCAGTTTAAGAACCAGGGAAGTCGGTAGATTACATTCAATGACAAGTGTGTAACATGATAGTAACACACAATGTGGAATGTTTGGGTCCGTCGATCTAGAATATATTGAGTGTGCAATGGGGTAACAAAAAGTAGGTTATGTTCCGTTTACAACGTGTTAATATAGATCGAAAAAAAGAGAAGAGAAAAATGGTGTAAGAAATCAGAACAAAAATTAAAAATTATTACTTCACTGCTGACTGCCGATTAATTCTCGATGATGAATCGACGCATAATACATAATGCTATAAAACTGTAGGTTTATTCTTAACCAAGAGACGGAACGTAACTCAAAGTGAAAGACTGTGGGAGTGCACGTATTGATGTACTGCGGTAAACAAGTAGACATTTGTGTATCATAAACAGTGTCGACTATAACATGCTCGCAAATATATTACTATACCTATTTTTTTTACCTATTACAGTGAAGTGTATTATGTTAAATTTTAACACTTATTATGAAAAAGTCTGATAAACAGGAATGTTTATTAAGGAGGATTTACCTGTAGGTGGAGAAAGGCTCGAGACTACGCTACCTTTGTCATGTTATAATACCTGATTATGTAGGTGCACGATTAAAAACTACTCATCCAACATAAATTTCGCTTGGTTTAGTAGGTTTAACGAATTTTAGCCACCAGCAATTGTTAACAAAATTGTATACCTAGCCTTTTGAAGATTTATTTTTATATAACTACATTTATTAAAAGGTTTTAATGTCAATATTGATTACAAATTTAATCAACGTTAGAAATCATCCATCTTTGGATTACATATCAACAAAAAAGTAATATATGTTATCATGATGTTATGATACTTGAAAGATAATACATCACACCTACAACTTTAATGAAATATCCATTGCCATGTATCTAGAGAGAAAGTTGTATTTGTGAGTAACAGTTGAACAATTTGTGTAATTATATAAAACTTGGAATGACCTTAAAGGGTGTGCTGAATACTTCATATACCACAAAACTTATACATGATGATATTGTTATCTGTAACATGACGTCATAACGATTTGTCATATCCGTGTTAAAGCAAGTCAACACAATAGAATGTACATGTTCGTTTTTGATGCAGATATGGATTTTAGTACAAATATGAAACGTAAAAGGACAATTAAAGATATGATTATAGAATTTAAGATATGAATATAAATCACAATCTAGAAATCATAGAGCACATCATCCTTCATAGAAGATTTTAGGGTTATCTGACCCGGTCAGGATATGATGATCTATAGTCATCATCGTTTGTCCGTCGTCGTCCGTCGTGTGTAAACTTTTCACATTTTAAACTTTTCCAGTTTTACTAGTGCATATCATAAAAAAATAAATTGACATATTGATATAGAGTGACACATCGACATGTTCCAAAAACAATTGATTTAGGGCTTTTTTCAATTAAATATTTTACATTTTATTACTTAATCAAATTGTGTAGGGATATGTAATGTATAATTAGTATATTGTTAACTTTTAAACACTGGTAAATGACAAAAATAAAAATATGATTTCTTAAGGTGCAGAAATGCTGTTTTTGTGTTTAGAAGTGTAAACATGTTTTGAAATGGCCTTGTACATTTGTAGCTAAAAACAGGCGATGACGTTACACTTAAGGTATTTGGTTTCATTCTGAATAACAGCTTTTTGTTAAGCAAGTTTTGCCCTTATTCGAAAACCTGACACTTGTCACTTGAGTAAATATCTCTTCAAAGCTTATACAGATTGAATGCTAGCTGCATGTACCTAGTCTACACGGGTTACGTAAGAAAATCCCATTCAATTGTGGTATTCTAACGGTGTTGAAAAAAACTATTTTGAGACAACACATAATAAAGTTAATTTCGTAACTGACGTAAGAAACAAGTTCCGTAGTTCAGTGTGCCGTGCATATAACAACTTTGTAAAGAATACATGAGTATGTTAGTGTAGGCCAAAGACTATATTCAATCTATTTCCTAAATAGCATACATAATTGCCGGATAAAACTGTACATTTTTTTTAAATGAAGAAAGAAACAGCGCTCAGTGATAAGAGTCATACAAAATAAAAACAAAATCAGGTGAAAGATAATCCCCTTGTATGTCGTGTAGAAGTGCACGTGTCTTGATTTAGTACCTGCATCTATTGATCTGCCTTGAACAAATGTTTACTTCTACTACGAAGACCGCTATTACTGACTTGACAAGTTTCCCGGTTACAAACAAGTAGTTAAAAATACTCAAATGGTATTATCTACCGGACTATAATCGATTTGTCTGCATGGTTATAATGCATCAAAGGAATATATGTCTCATGATTATTGGTGATAAATCTTATCTTCTGGGATTAAAACATAATTTAAAGTTGATAAGTACGTTTCAAACTACACCGGAAAGTTGTACTACTATAAACGTGGATATTTGCGGGAGTGCTTATTTTCACGATTCTTTCAGATTTGCATGTATAAAATGTTCACGATGTTGTTACATTTGTATTTTCGCGAAAGATACACTTTCAGACTTTTAACAGCAAAGTTCATTTATGTACAAAATATTACGCGTGGGGTGAATTTTCGCGATCAACCGACTTTCGGGTAATGAGAGTAGCGTAAATCATGTAATTATATAATCGAAAGATTTTAATAAGCCAAGAGACGTATTTCTGAGTTAAATTCTCGTATGCAAGCTTCACAATTGATACATGTATCTAGGTAAGACATTTCAAATATAATATATAAACTCATGATTATATTTCCATTACACCTAATCAATCAAATTTTGATGCAAAAGAATATATCAGATATATTCACTCCGTTTACGCTGTCAGTCGAAATCAAATGCAAGGTTTGATAAAAAATTCCATTAAAATTTACATATAGATGTAGTTGAAGTACGTGACAAGAAAATCGTCGCTAAATTTGATGTGAGGTGAGATAGTCAGAAATGAGATTGCGTTGGTCTGATATTGTGCTAGGTGTATAATAGGTTATGTCACGTAGTTAACAGCGTAAACGGTTCTAATCAAATGGGATCAATTTTTTATCAAAAAAATACCGACTGTTTTACTAAACACTATCAAAGATAAACTCGTACATACGAAATTGTACTGTGCGAGACCCAAAATTTAAGTACCATGCAGTCGATCAAACTAAAGTCGTCCCTTATTGTTAATGAAGTTTATTGAAACAAGTCGGAATGAAAATTGGCTTTGAAGGTACATCATCGTTTCTACCTATTTTGCTGTATCAATATCCTCTTTTCTTTGTACTGTTGTACTAGGAACGGCATAAACATCTTTGCAAATCAATTTGAATAGAAATGGATAATGTTGTTTGGAGTTGTGAATTTCTTTTGAATAAAGAATGTTGTGATGCAAGGATATCCACTGAATCCCCTGCTTTTCTAGAATTCTTGTTTTGCAGGTTACATCACACCTTGTATTTTCGTTTTCCCATTTGACTAAAATCATCCCATCATTTCACAACAGAAAGCTTTTGCGTTCTATCATAAATATTTTATAGCACACAGGTGAGCGTCATCGACGTAAATATTACGGTCGTTCCAGTCTGATGAGCTTATGACTTTGTACGTGACAAACACGCACTATTCACACATATGCATGTACCTACATATGTATATATATGTTAAAGCTAATGTATAAGTATCTGAGAGAATCAGCTGACCTCGTACTCGTCATTATTCACCTGTGTGTCAATATATTCAAGCCGGTCAGTGATCTTGTGAAATTTTGAGTGTCTATAGGATAAATGAAAACCGGCCTGCGCGTCGTAAATACACTCAACTGTATCTATAAATTGCTTGGATTCTATGTGGTAATTAACGATATTCATCATGTGTTAATGACACACATATATACATAAGTATTGAAATGTAATCAATTCACCCCGTCAATAAATAATCCTCCGTGCAATACAACCTATGTACCTTTTTGATATTTCAATATGCTGCAAATTCTGTAAACACCTCTGCAGAATTTGTGCTTTAGGGCAACATTTACAAACATGGATATTTGGGACTTACCGCTATTCCCACACCAATGACAGCAACGAAATATCCCACGACGACTAAAATGTCTCCCCATTCGAGGGCTGTTGTAGTTTCATCCATGTTTAGACACCCGCACACACACACTGGGCCGTTATAGCATTAATGACTAGAGTGAACGCCTTCTACAGGTAAGCTTTAAATTTGCACAATAGGAGTGGGGGCTCCGAATGAAGCCATAAAATACAGTGTGGCGTGTAGGTTCTGAAAAGGAAGTGCCGAATAGAATGTTTACCTGTCGGAGATCACTCACCACTCATCTATGTGGATAGAGTTAAAGAAATTAAATTTAGTTGCTAATGTGTAATAGTCCGAACACTATGCCTACATTTTTATTTGTTGATTTGATAACTATCAATTTATCTTTAATCATATTCACTTATATGCATCTATTATGACATTGCAAAAAAGCATGCATACGTAATTACTCAAACATATACATACAAATGTATGCCTATATATAGTTTGAATGAATGCCGATTTTCTATTTATAATTGCAGTTTGTGAAATATTCATGCTCACAAATCAGAAGACTATCTACGTCCCTAAGTCTAAGATTAATTTTACTACAAATTTTTCCATTCAGACACTGTATATAGACCAGTGTCAATACATGTAAGCTTTAAGCATTAAAACTTCTATTCTAGAGGCATGAACGATATTTATTATCATGGCAATAATTGACAAATAATTGTGTATAAACCGCCGACCCTGTTTGTCTAATCAACACAAAAAAATTATATATATATGAAATGATTTGTTTTGTTTTTGATGACTATAACATATCGTACATCATTTGATGTAGGGCTAATTGCTATAAATTATTTTCATGACGCAATCAATTATTTTAAATACTTTTTATTCCGAAGTAATTAAAGGATGATAACAGTGTAAAGTAGCTCCTTATTTCGTTGATATAAGAATTTACATAACGAAACGTTGGTCCCCAAATCTTTAAACTCAATCAAAAAGGGGTGTTGCCTGCACCTTGGCAAACGCCCCTATATAATCATTATTTATAGTTGAAATCAATTTAAATGCCAATCCGTCAATTTGATTAAAATACAAATCCTTATCACTGCTTAGGATAAGAGGATCTGACAACATCCCATTAGGGGTCATGTCTAGGAGACCTTTTGAAATGGTCATGTGACTTAAAGCGGACGAAATTGTTTGAAAAAAAATGTCAGAATTATTTTCGTTTACGACGTCATCTCGTCCATATAGCACAAAAAAGCTAAGATTTATATGTCTACTGGGACGAAATGTCGTTTTCAATAGGTGTAGAAATGTGTAGAAAAATAATTTGGTCCGAATACACGTAGTACAAAAGGTCATCCGAACATGACTCCTTATGGGATGTTGTCAGATCTGCTATTGAACGGAGTGGTTAGAAGACTCTGTATTCTCATTTTGTTTCATAGAGGATCTGATAACATCCCAGTAGGGATAAAGTTCTAGTGACTTTTATACTATGTACTTAATGTCATGCATTTTCACCATCTAACTGGATATATAAAACGGACTTTTCGTCACAGTTTACATATGCATATAGCTTTATTGGGTTCTATGGGCGAATTAACTACATACACGAAAATAATTGACGTTTCTACAAATTTATCGTTCAAAGTTAATTACTCTCATTGCTTGAGCGCTTATCTGAAGGAAACTTCATTGCTTAATTTTTCTTAGATAAAACTATTGTAATAAAGTCGGTCTGAAATACAAAAAAATCAAAAGTCAAATCCGTCATTTATTGTAATGTAATAAAAGAGCATAATACTATTTTAATACGGGATCTATTATATCAGTACAAGGAAATACATGTAGTAATGGCTTACCATTTGGTAAACAATCTTAACTATTAAGATTACTCTGGTTACAATTTTGCCGGAGTATATATCTGGTAAATCAAAATCAAAAGTGTGCAAACGAGATACGCCCTTGTCCCAAACATCAGGTCTCCTTTGAGCGCCTACACTATTTTCACGTAAAAAAAAAAATTTCATGGTCATATATATTGTCGGTAGGATTTTAAGTTTTTTGTATGTCCACTGCCAATGTCCGGAAGCACTGCATACTGGTTTAAACTTCCCAGTAATTTATAGTTGTAAATATTTTTCGGTTTTTAACTTTTTTTCTGTATATAGTGAACGTTCTATATTTGGAACGCACATCTTTCCAGCAAGACGCGTCAAGAAAAAAAGAAAGTTTTTTCGAAGGTTTAAGTTTATAGTGAAATATGCGTACAGACATATTTTAGATGTGACGATTGGTTCATAAATTATTCATCAGTGCTATACATTATTGATTATGTGGAATTTAATTTGCTTTACATGACACATAACTTATTGTATCAAATTTACTGATGAATGTTTGTAAAGCTACAGTGAATGGATGCTAATCGTAGCTCTGACAACCATAATCTGTCAGTAATATTCCGTCCGTCATACAATACAAAACACCTGAAAGCAATGTGTGCCCCCCGGGCCGTGGGCTGCACTCATATACACTCACAATGGTGATAAAGATAAGAGAAGGCAATTTGATTGAAATACAATGTACAGATCCTTGTAACCACTCCGTTCAATAGAGGACCTGACAACATCCCATATGGGGTCATGTTCGGATGACCTTTGTACCACGTGTACTTCAGACCAAATGATTTTTCTAAACATTGCTACCTATCAATTGAAAACTCCATTTCGTCCCAGTATACATATACAATTAGTTGTTGTGCCGTTTTGACGAGATGACCTTGTACATGAAAATAATTCTTACTGGGGTTTTTTCCCAAATAATTTCGTCACCTTAAAGATGCTCCACCGCTGACAAATGGTATTTTTTCACTATCAAAAACAGGAGCAGACGATTTAGTATTTTTCTTCAGCTACAAAAGTTACTTACTTTACACCATTACCACCATTGAAAAGTTTGAGCTTGTAATTTTACTTCAAGTTAAAAATATGAAAAATAATTAATTGCATCCCGAAAAAAATCCGTGTCACTATATCCTATATGGAATGAACTACTGATTGCGCATGCACCAAATGCGAAACAAATTATTTATTATTATTTTTTGTGTTAATTAGTCATACATATACACGATTAAACACCAATTATTGTTCAAATGAAGAATATCATTTATGCTCTGTTGGCGGTGGAGCATCTTTAAAGATTCTGGCAGCAGCCATTTGATTGACCATTTCCAAAGGTTACTTGGACATGAACCCTAATGGAATGTTTTCATATCCTCTTATTCAACGCAGTGATAATAAGGATCTGTATTTTAATCAGATTGAAAAGAAGGAAACGTTCTGCTACAATATGCATATTTAGTCGCCTATAACAACCATGCGTTTGTAATAGCCAATCTAATTAAAAATACGGATGCTTAAAACAACAAACGTAGTGATAATAATGATCTGTATTTTAATCAGATTGTTGATCAGATAATCACCTAGTCCGCTGAGATGCTAAAAAGACGAAAACAAAACTAAAAATATAGGTTGGTTCAGTAGATGTATATTCATCGTACATGCAAATTCTTATTCATTTCAACGTTTTATCGTATTCTTTAAACCGCAGGGAACCATTATTCCATGTTTGTTAAAGGGTAACAAACAGTAAGTAGATTGCATTTTTCCTGCATTATCAATGTATAGCTATAATTAATTTAATAGTTATGAAAATGAAGACATTATTTATTATTGAATTTCAAAAAACCTAATATTGACATTTTGTTTCACTTGGATGCAAACATCGTTTCTTGTCCTGATCAAAAATTAGTCCGAAGGGACAGCGCTGTACATAGGGCATGCCCTCATAACAGTTCAGAAACCGGCGACACTCCCCTGGGTAGGGGAAAAGACCTGTGGGCTGGGGACAGATCAGCTGGGAATAACACGTGACTGAGTTTCTATGGTTACATGTTTGTGTTGATCCGTCAAATACGTCACCAGCATAGCAACGCATCCTTTCTGGAACCACTCCGTTGCAGCGATAGAAATAGGCGCAGTTGTCATCGTCTGCTTTCAGTTCGTTGATGTATATTTCGTCACAAGTAATGTTCTGGTGTGGTGTCGGCGGCTTGTAATAGATCGCTAGAATATAAAAACAATCATGAAATGAATTCGTTACATTTATAACCTCCAAAGGGAGACAACTCGCACTTGTCGTTTTAATACACATATTGGAATCACTATAATGTATTACTTTCAATTGACTGTAGGACCCACCCACTCATTGAACATCATCAATGGTTGATCACATATCTTATTTCGCTATACTAGGGGACATAATTTAAATTTGCAAATTATATAAACCTTATTAGGTTCAATAATAATGATGAACTTGTGAATGGATTTATTTTCAATCATTTCCATCTGAAAAATATGTACGGTATGTTGTATAGACGTGGATAGGTTCATCCACACATTGACCTATCTAATTATATAAATGCTACCAAAAATGTACAATAACCCAATCCCCATCGGAAAATATCACAATCAGAAAACGTATAAAAGTCCATCCAACTATAATGATTTGTTACGTGTGTGGTTGCTATCTCAGTACCTACCTTTGTTACATTTACCCGTTTTGTCTGGTACAGTTCCATTTAACATGTCGTTACCAGTGACTGGAAAACCAAAATTAACAACAAATTTAAGAATGGTTAAAATCAAAACAAAACTATCTAAAGGTTAAGTGAAATCTACGGTTTCAGCAGACACGATGTGCATTACAACGTAATTATGTTATTAAATCAATATGCTATTTTGTAAAAAATATTAATAAATTCAAGTAAAATAATGTTTTAAATAAGATCAGTTGGTGTGAATTAAACAAATAGGTTTATCGGAATACTAAACCTTACAGAGTAACTGTAGTTGCTTTCTTAATGAATATACAAAATAACAAACTACAAATGAAAATACGTATACACCACGCATATCTGTGTTTGCGTATCGTAATATCACATTGACTGCACATTATTTACATAATAACACATTTCAAACAGGACGGAGCGCCCTTAAAGGACACTGGCTGTTCATAAAACGTACATAAATTTCAAACCAACATAGTTTTGTCAGTAAATATTACCTCCGCAGATACCGTTGCCCAAAAAAGGTATTACGCGGTCGAGGTCTGCGCCAAGGTTGTCCACGTAATAAATCTTGCATATGTCTCTGGAAACTGTTAAAGCGAATTCTGTCCCGGATGTTCCTTCCATAACAACATACAGTGTTATTCCCTTCCGTTTCATTTCCGCTGCCATGTTTACAACTTTGGTGTCATTGATTAAAGAATGGTTTCTTAATATCAAGACACCAGTCTTTTTGACGGTGTACCTCGGGTCAAAGTTTGGCCGCTGAAGTTTCTGCGTAAACATCTCTGTCATTGTATTAAGAGCATTTGTAACGTTTGCATCACCTGTCAGCTCCTTTTTGAATCGTTCAGTATTTGACATGAGTGAAACTGCCGTGTTTAACAATTTCCTGTTCCGGAATGGTCGAAGATGTGACATTACAACGTTCATTCTGCCATACATGAGAAGGCCGACATTGTATGCAGACTCTCGGATATCTAAATAGTTCATGGTTTTAATGACAAACTCTTCAAGGGGAGAGTACTCCTCGAAATCAGCGGCTGTACCATTGTTAGCAGCTCTCGGAATTATGAAAATGACGTCACCTTTTGCATTACAGCGGTCTTTGGAACTTATTGCTGAAATTAAAACAATGATATGAACAAAATATGACCACATTCAAGAAGACTTGCTTGCAGAAACCTAAAAATTTAGATGACAAATGTTTTCTCTTTTTTATTATTTCGAAGTAAGAACACATTTTGTGTAATTCTAATCAAAACAAAACAGATGATAAGCACAACAATTCCTCGTGCTTCTCTTTATCTTGACATTTTAATTAATTTTTAATTGTTTCAATTGACACTTGTTTGGAATAATCGAGTTATTTTTTAAATGAATTATTATTAGAGAAATTAATAATATTGTCATTTAGCTCTTAATGAAACACTCGCATTATATTATATTAAAGATGCTCCACCGCCGACAGAGCATAAACGATGTTCATCAGTTTAACAATAATTTGAGTTCAATCGTGTGTATATATGTCTAAATCTTTCAATTTTCACTTAGGTTGGACTCAATGAAACTACTAAAAAAATCCGGTTTCATTTGCTCATGAACTTTGGTATGAACTTGGGTATCTTAACATCGGTTTTCGCGCAAGAAAATATTTTGTCTAGACCTACGTTTGCCTAAGAAGGCATAGGCCTACATGTAGCTTCCTACTAGGCCTAGGCATATATCTAAAAAGCGGGATTTTTAAGTGCAAATATTACAGACAGATTTCTACATTTTTAAAAGTATTTTATGAACTTTCGTTTACTGTCTTTTGTGTATCGTTCGAGTCAGCAACATTGCCTTCCGAAGAAAAGTAAAAGTTGCCATGTCCCTGTGTGACGTGTGTCGAAACTACGTTAGAACGTCTCAGTTACAAACAAATGATGGAAGCCTAAACGGCGATAAGCAATACTATATAAAAGTCAATGAGTGTTGATTTACCTTTAATACGTTGTTTAAAGATGCTGCACCGCCGACAGAGCATAAATGATACTCATCATTTGAACAATAATTGGTGTTTAATCGTGTATATATATGCCTAATTAACACAAAAAATGACATACAGTAATTTATTTCGCCTTTGGTGCATACGCAATCATTACTTCATTCAATATAGGATATAGTGCCACGGAATTTTTTCGGGATGCAATTAATCATTTTTCATATTTTTAACTTGAAGTAAAATTAGAAGCTTAAACTTTTCAATGGTGGTAATGGTGTAAAGTAAGTAACTTTTGTAACCGAAGAAAAATACTAAATCGTCTGCTCCTGTTTTTGATAGTTAAAAAATACCATTTGTCAGCGGTGGAGCATCTTTAACTGTATCAAGGCTAAAGTCTACATAAACCACTAGAACCTTTCCGTTGCCATTACGTTACAGTGACTCCATTTTGAATCGAAGCGGGAAACAACCGTATCACGAGTCTAGAAATTATTCTTCCGCATCTTCGGTGGACCATTTTTGCACTCACTTCTAAATCTATTGGAAATATTTTATGTTTCATCTGGATTGCATTGATAATAAACTTGTTTCTCATTAAATGTATGACAAATTGTAATATTTTCCATATTTATTCATAATTAGCTGTATTCTAATGACGCACAATTTTCTTACGACTCTCGTAGTATACATAGACTTGCACAAGCCCAGAAACTCGCAATTGAAAACAATCTATAGACTAATACGATTGAATTGAAAAATAAGGATTGAATCTTAATTTGGTCGAAGCAGTTCATATTGAATTTGTTTCAAGAGCAACTCAATTCATCACCCCATGAAATCGTCCAAACAAAGATTCAATCTTTATTAACACAAAAAATAATATGAAATAATTTATTTTGCTTTTGGTTCAAGCGCAATCTATACTTCATTCCATATAGGACATAGTGCCACGGAATTTTTTCGGGATGCAAGTAATTATTTTTTTATATTTCTATCTTGAAATAAAATTAGAAGCTCTATCTTTTCAATGGTGGTAATGGTGTAAGGTAAGAATTTCTTGTAACTATAGAAAATTAGTAAATCGGCTGCTTATGTTTTTGATAGAGAAAAAAATACCATTTGTCAGCGGTGGAGCATCTTTAATATTGGACAACAACCAATTAGATTGTGATCCTACAGAGATCATCAATATTATTTAAATATGGCTTTTATAGAATAAGAAATTGTAGATCTGACAGTGGTACAGTTATATCTATAATATAATAATAAATACGGCACTTACCTCTTCCATTGGTACGGTCGAAAAGGACCAATACTAGTATAATACAAATCACTCCACGTGTCATATCGAATTAATGACACGATACGTTAAATGAATTAGAAGTTTGCACTGTTATAGTTTTGTTGCTTTAAATTTCAAATATACTCAACGCATAAATCCCAATGATCAAACCATGCCAGTATATCATCGAAACTGCCGTCGTTGTAAGCATGCAAGTGTCGTTCAGATGTGTGGTCCGTTTAATTTCCCTGTTGACTACGTAGATCGGGAGGCCTAAATACACGTACAATTGTAAACGTGTCTTATTTATTTCACTGGTCATTTTGTTCTTAGTATAGACGTTAGAGACACGCGGGCACGTGATTTTATTCCGTTGCACTTTTTCACATAAATGACTAATCAACACACGCGTTTATATACGATTTATGCACCTTGCGTCAAAACGGTGCCCAAGGCAATCGTAAATGTCCAAACTAACTGGCTTATCTTGACCAACGCTTTCGTCAATGGCTAATACACAACAGTGGTCAGCTATAGCGCGTCATATATCATGTCTAAACAACGAAAGTGGCCATTAGGTATCGCTTAATTGATAAATCAGTTGATTTATGTTACATTTTTATAAACTTGTATCATGTATATCTGACAATACGAACCAACGAAGGCATCATTGGTCATTCGAGGCAAGTTGTGTCTCAATATGTACTAGGAAATTGAAATTATCTTAAGCATGTTGGCTAAAAGTAGAGAGAGTGATGTAAGTTTATCTAAAATAAAACATGGGAAATGTGAGAGCCTTTTTGTGACAGGAAATTATATTATTATTTACACGTTTTATTGATTTTTTTGGTAAAGCTAAAACAATTACCATATCACATGTTTTCAGTATCCATTCTTAAAGTGAATAGTCGGGCAATGAAAACCAGTCTAAATGCGTTCATTGGCCTTCCAAAAGTTCTCACATATTAATACGACGGTCAAGTTCTGCTTGGTTTCCCAGTTCTGACCATTAAAGTAAAGGAAAGTTGAAAGCATTGAAAGTGAGGCTGCGTGTAAATGTAACCACGGACATAGTCAGCCGGGAGGACGTTTTAGGATTCCTATACTTTAAATTAATATCTTCGTACGCAGACAGATTTTGGCGAGAGATTTTATTTTTCTATTTCATAAGAAATTATACTGGATACATTCACACCATTTTTACCGACTTTAGCCATCCTTGCCCGACTGTTCACTTTAATATTACTAGTAATTATTACAAACTAGGAGAATAAGTCTTTGATTCCATTCCTTACTCCAACTTCTTCCAAGATCCGCACAGAAAAACTAAAGAAGATGATTATGAGCTCTTTGCCAAACAACGTTTAATATACGTACAATAAATGTTTTATTTGCATTGAACCATTAACATTATTTAAAGACATTTTTTTAAAACATAATCATATTACCGTGTATTTCATATGCTCTGGTTTTCCGGCATTCTCATTAGCTAATACATGGTCACGTAAAGTTTTATCAATTATGGACCTCTTTTGAGGTATATGATACATAGCCGTCATTTTTCAAAATTTTACCAGGGCGGTATACGCGATATGGATCTCATTGATACCTATTATATTTCTGCTGATCCACTGTCTCGCACTCTTTATATTGGTATCGTCATATTTCTTATCTGCTTCAAAACATTTACAGGTTGTTTTTTTATTAACCTCTAGTCCCTATCGTTTTCTGTGCCTTTTTAGGTCATCTGACCGAAGGTCAGGATGACCTATTGTCATCATGTTTTGTCCGTCGTCGTGCGCCGTCCGCCGTGCGTCGTGCGTAAGACTATTTATACAAAAGCCTACTCCTCCTTCATCCTTAGATGGATTTCATCCATATTTGGTTTGAAACATTATTGGGGAAGGACAATCATATTTTATATAAATGAGCCTGGTCCGACCCCTAGGGGCTGAGGGGTGGGGCCCCAAAAGGACTAATGTTCTTAATTTTAGCTGGCCCACGTCCTGTTTTCAGGTTTCGGTCTCCGATCTCAATGAAAATTGGTCTATAGGGGTTTTAATTGATGCCGAACAACATGCAAACATTTTCATAAAGATTTTGGTATGCCAAGATGGCCGCTGGCACACTTCCTGTTTTAAGGTTTCAGTCTCCAATCTCAATGAAAATTGGTCTATAGGGGTTTTAATTGAAGCCGAACAACATGCAAACATTTTCGTAAAGAATTTGGTATTCCAAGATGGCCGCTGGCCCACTTCCTGTTTTCGGGTTCAGTCTCCGATCTCAATAAAAATTGGTCTATAGGGGTTTTAATTGATTCAGAAGGGGAACTTTAGGTGAGGACTGAGCTGAGGACTCGGGAAGAATATCCTATCTTTCATACCCACATATGAAAGAGTCTTATAATGTTTACCGTAGGTTTGAAATTCAAGTCCCTATGGTGTATGAAAATGTTGTGAAGTATGCATAATTGTATTGGATACAACATCAATAGCATCTTCATGGGCAAGTCAGATCAACCCTATGAGCAGGATTGTAGAAGTCCAATAGTAGGGAGAGGTCGCAGTAGGCCTACAGCTAGGAGGTCTAGAGGTAGAGGCTAAGGTGGCAGGGGCAGAGGACGTGGAGTTCAAGAGGCAAGGGGTGAATTTATGGGACATATTGCAGGCAGAGGCCGAGGAAGGGTGGAGGTATTTGTGACATCACTGCGGTGAATGCCCTTCAATAATGGAGGCAGTTGCTAACGGTTTGTATTTATTTACCATAATACAATACGCAGTTTATTTTTACGCTGTCCTCATACTCTTTTTAAGCTTAATAAATTGAAAGGACACCCACTATTTGCTAAAAGACTGTTCAAATTATACAGAAGGTCCCCATTTTATGTGAAAAGACCCCAACTAGAGAACATCAGTTTATACAGACCCTCTGGTCTAATTCAACAAGATAAAGAAAGAAATCTTCAAACTAAACTAAATATTGTTGAGAATTTTTTTCATAGGTATTAATTAAATTGTCAAAAGAAAACACGATTGAAACATAATCAAATACAACCAATTTGTACAGTCAGACAGCTTTTAGTCTTAACACAAGTATTACAAATGTGAAAAACATTTACGACTTGCCATGGTTTGATTTTGAAAAAAAATCCAATTTGACATCCATGTGCAGGAAGCAGTGAAACTATACTTCGACAAAAATAGATGGCTAGTGTGATAGGACCAATTATTCACTATTGAATATTTAAAGTACTGTAGAGAAGAGTAAATGAAATGGAGGAAGAACATGTCCGGTCATTGCTACATCAGGTGGTTGAGAGACATCCTTCAATGGTTTGACCTGGTGGAGGATATTGAAGGGGCCGGAAGTGGAGGATACCACCCACCTCCTGGGACACATTCACCTCCCTGGTGCTCTTGCGGTAACTGCCGATCGCGAGAATGCCAACACAAATAGAGCGGTTGTATTGTAGGTATGTTTATTTGATTATTTAAACGTCCTATTAACAGTAGGGTCATGTAAGGACGGCCTCCAATGTATGCAGTGTGTGGAGTGCGAGGTGCGTGCTTTGGGAGACTGCGGTATGTTCATGTTGTGTCTTCTGACATAGTGGAACTGTTGCCCTTTTCATAGTGCTATATCACTGAAGCATGCCGCCCACGCCACCCAGGAACACACTACATCCGGTCTCATCACAGTGACAACGGGCGAGCCAGACGTCCCACTCCCTTTATGCTGAGCGCTAGGCAGAAGCAGAAATTACCACTTGTATATGGTCTATGGACTTCCGGTCGTGAGAAATGTTGGTTGTGTCCGAGGAATGAGCTGACGTACCTTTTGGCAGATATATGTGCCCTTAAACTACATACCAGCCACTAACTATGCACACTTGATGTGGTAATAATTGTACTTATTATCCGCCGCCCAACGAAGTTGACGGGGGACACAGGGATCCGGCACGACGTTTTTTAAACTAACAGTATACATGTATATATATTATAGTTTTTTTGTTTGTTTGATTTATTAACGTCCTATTAACAGCTATGGTCATGTAAGGACGGCCTCCCATGTATGTGGTGTGTTGCGTGTATGTTGTGCGAGGTGAGTGTACTGGGAGACTGCGGTATGTTCGTGTTGTGTCTTCTTGTATAGTGGAACTGTTGCCTTTTTTATAGTGCTATATCACTGAAGCATGCCGCCGAAGACACCAAGCAACACACCCCACCCGGTATCAAGGGTATGAACTCGGCGGTCGAGAAAAACGAACCTATTTTTTTCAAACCGTGATTATTTTAATAAATGGGTTCTATACAACATTGACGGATAACTTACCTTAAAGAGAAATAATTTATCTTTCCATTGAGTGCTTGATGAACAAAATTGGCCAAGTATTGACGAAGTTATGGCTTGATGAATCGGGAAATTTACGAAAAATATGCTAGGTAGACATTTCCCTGTCCGGTCGAAATGTCGTCTCGGCTCTAATGGGTACCTCAAAAACCAAGCCAAAATCACAAAATCTACGCTTGTGGCGCTAAACACTACCCATAACTGTGTTCATCCACAATTTCCTTTGGAGGTGTCATGACCCGTACTCTGTAGAAACTCCATTTCAACATCGTGTAGCTCACTTACTTTAACCGTCACCGCCATGTTCATTTTTCTCTCGGAACGCTTCTCGACTTTACATATCGTGACTACATTATGCAAATTATGTTATGTTGTGCTTGTAGGTAAATGCTTGTTCATTAAGGAACAAAACTGATCTAATTGATGCTGAATATGGCGAATTTGACATTGTTTGCGTTAGTGAATCCTATTTGAACCCAGACATCAATGGTGAAGATATTTTGACTGAGCATTTTCCAGTTTTATTTAGAAAGGACAGACAGAATAGACAAGGGGGAGGTGTTTTGATATATATCAAAAACCCTATAATTGTAAAACAGAGAAATGATCTTGAAATGACTCATGAGAGTCTGGAGATGGTCTAGATAGAAGTTAAATTACAAAATGAAAATGTACTTATTTGGTGTTTATATAGCCCCCAGACTCTCTAGTTGATTATTGGAATAAATTTGATGAAGCCATCGAGAAAGTGTCAAGAAGGTAAAGCAATAAGAAGTAACCCATCTAATTATAGGCCTATTTCTGTTACACCATTATTTAGCAAAATGTTTGAGAAATAATTTTTAAATATCTCTTTAATTATCTGTCGTCTAATAACATAATTTCAAAAATCAGTCAAAATTTTTTCCAGAAGACTCCACTGTAAATCAACTCTTATCTGTTTATGATGCAATACTTAAGCAACTTGATAAGGGGAAAAAGGCAAGGTTAGTTTTCTGTGATATTAGTAAGGCATTTGATAGGGTTTGGCATGATGGTCTTGTATATAAATTGAAAAAAAAGTATGGTATAAAAGATAATGTTCTCAATTGGCTTACAAATTATTTAATGGATAGACAGCAGAGAGTACTAATTGATGGATATGAATCATCTTGGATAACTTTATCAGCTGGTGTGCTTCAAGGTTCAGTACTAGGGCCATATATATTCTTAATCTATATAAATGATTTAGAAAATGAAATTTACTCTAATATCATTTTTTTGCAGATGACACATCACTCTTTGTTCTCATTAATAATAATCAAGTAACTGCTGCTGAAATTTTAGATAATGATCTTTTTAAGAATATCTCTTTGGGATGATAAATAGGGAATATTTTTTAATCCTTATAAAACTGAAGCAGCTATTGTTTCTAATAAACATAATGCCGATATTCTCCATCCCAATCTGACATTTATTTGTTTGTTTGTTTGATTAATTAACGTCCTATTAACAGCTATGGTCATGTAAGGACGGCCTCCCATGTATGCGGTGTGTTGCGTGTATGTTGTGCGAGGTGCGTGTTTCGGGAGACTGCGGTATATTCATGTTGTGTCTTCTTGTATCGTGGAACTTTTGCCATTTTTATAGTGCTATATCACTGGAGCATGCCGACGAACACACCAAGCAACACACCCCACCCGGTCACATTATACTGACAACGGGCGAACCAGTCGTCCTACTCCCTTTTCGCTGAGCGCTAAGCAGGAGCAGAAACTACCACTTTTATAGACTTTGGTGTGTCTCGGCCAGGGGACAGAACCCAGAGCCTTCCTCACAGGGGCGAACGCTCAACTCAAGGCCAAAAGTGAGGCGGTGCCAAGGGAGGCATTAGGAGAATAAAGTCAGTTAGGAAGAATAGAAAAGATAAGATCCTAAATTTAGTCACCTTTTACGATCATGCATTTCTTTCTTTGTTTAATTAACGTCCTATTAACAGCTATGGTCATGTAAGGACGGCCTCCCATGTATGCTGTGTGTTGCGTGTATGTTGTGCGAGGTGCGTGTTTTGGGAGACTGCGGTATATTCATGTAGTGTCTTCTTGTATAGTGGAACTTTTGCCCTTTTTATAGTGCTATATCACTGAAGGATGCCGCCGAAGACACCAATTAACACACCCCACCCGGTCACATTATACTGACAACGGGCGAACCAGTCGTCCCACTCCCTGTATGCTGAGCGCTAAGCAGGAGCAGAAACTACCACTTTTATAGACTTTGGTGTGTCTCGGCCAGGGGACAGAACCTAGAGCCTTCCTCACAGGGGCGAACGCTCAACTCAAGGCCAAAAGTGAGGTGGTGCCAAGGGAGGCATTAGGAAGGATAAAGTCAGTTTGGCCCTGCAGGTAGGGCGTTAGAATTGTACCTGCTGCCCCTATTGCATGATCGTAAAAGGCGACTAAATTTAGGATCTTATCTTTTCTATTCTTCCTAACTGACTTTATCTTTCCTAATGCCTCCCTTGGCACCGCCTCACTTTTGGCCTTGAATTGAGCGTTCGCCCCTGTGAGGAAGGCTCTGGGTTCTGTCCCCTGGCCGAGACACACCAAAGTCTATAAAAGTGGTAGTTTCTGCTCCTGCTTAGCGTTCAGCATACAGGGAGTGGGACGACTGGTTCGCCCGTTGTCAGTATAATGTGACCGGGTGGGGTGTGTTGCTTGGTGTCTTCGGCGGCATGCTTCAGTGATATAGCACTATAAAAAGGGCAACAGTTCCACTATACAAGAAGACACAACACGAACATACCGCAGTCTCCCAGTACACTCACCTCGCACAACATACACGCAACACACCGCATACATGGGAGGCCGTCCTTTCATGACCATAGCTGTTAATAGGACGTTAATTAATCAAACAAACAAACAAAAAAAAAAGGAAGAAGAGAAAAGATAAGATCCTAAATTTAGTCGCCTTTTACGATCATGCAATAGGGGCAGCAGGTACAATTCAAACGCCCTACCTGCAGGGTCAAAATAATACTGTAGCAAATGTGAAAAAAACAAAAACATCTTGGAGTCTACTTAAATATAACGGTTCTTGGTCAGACCACATCAATTACTATTCATTTTAGGCCACCTGAGACGAAGTCTCAAGTGACCTTTTTCGTCTCAGGTGACCTATTCTAATCGCCTTTTGTCCGTCGTCGTGCGTCGTATGCTAATGAATTATGTACTGATGCTTTTAGATATAGTGGATCTAGATCATTTAATATCATTTTATGCCAACTTATGTCCTTTTTTTCTGAAATGTGGTAGTGTTATATGGGCGTCCTAGTTCCAGACTTTGACACAGTATTACACAATTACAGTTTATAGAGAGAATCAATCACCTGTAAACAGACTGCCTCATATAAGGCCTCATTAAAACATTTTAATAGTTGCAAATGTTGCATTATGGGTTCATTTAATCCGTATTATTAAAATGGAATGTGTAATACATATGTATTGAATATGGGAATTTCATAATAAATTATTGTAATTAAATGTATACCATTTATGAACATTTAAAACAATATTAATGTCGCAACGCCATTCAGAAAGATAGAAAATACATTGCACCATTTGTCTTTTGTTTCACCAAGCAAATATGGAATTACAACACGTGAGAGATGGAAAGGGAAACATTTATACACACAAGAAATGTAACGGAAGGTCCTATCCTTGCATAATGGAGGGAAATATTCAGGATCAACTTCAAAATCTTGAACAAGTTTCCTTTAGAGAAGATGACGTTTTTCTCTGTCTATTCTTCAAATCAGGTTTGTCATTTCGTATTTCTTTATTAATAAGTAAAAGTATAAACATCACAGAATTATGTATTTTAAAGGTTACTATGATTAGAATTCCAATGATTTTTTTTAATTTGTAATTTGATGTAAAAAGCTCTTCACTATATACAAGACATTGAAATGGTAGTTATTTTCTAAAGAATAACAATGTTATTTGCTATTGATACGGCACCATAAAAATGACAAGAGTTCCATTATACACGAAGACACATATATCCTGCAGTGTGCCCAAAACACAAACCACAGACTTTTACACGCTACACACCACATACATGAGAGGCCGTCCTTAATATGACCTTGGCTGTAAATATGACGTTAATTACATCAAACAAACATTATTGGTTGGGATTTGATTATTATATTTACACATCCCATTCGGTCACATTTTGCTGGCAACGGGCTAACCAGTCGTCCCACTCCCTATTTACTGAGCGCTAAGTAGCAGTAGAAACTACCACATTATAGACTATGGTGTGTCTCTGCCAGAAGACAGAACCAGGAGCCTACCACACAGGGGCGAGCGCTCAACAGAAGACCAAAAGTGAGGCAATGCTAAGGGATACTTTAGGAATAATGAAGTCAGTCACATGTAATAAGAGGAGAAACGATAAAATTCTTGAATTAGTTGTCTTATACGATCATGCTATAGGAGCAGAGTCTAATAACCTATCTGTAGGGCCAGTGGTGATTGTACAAATTTGATGTGAATTCCGATGTACACTTTGTGAGTTAAGATTTTTTTTTTAAATGAGTCAGCTGCACGCTTGCATCGATCAGCAAAATGAAAAAGCGCGTTTAATACACAGATACAATGTGTGGTGTCAATTGAATGTGATCATTTTGTAAACGAAATGAAGTTTATACTCTCTCTTCCCGATAAACTAACATTCATTGACGTACTAGTATTCAATCGCCACCACAATGTTGTCCCACCTAACAAATGCCATTTTTAAGTTAAAAATCTCGATGATGGGAATATTCACCCAACGCCACACTCTCTGGGAGATTATAAGCATTTTTAGAGCAAGATCGTTTATATTTTGATGTCAAACGAAATAAGAAAGCCCATTATACAAGATTGTTGTATGTAGATCGGCTCTAACGTGAAACTGGCATGCAACAAAAGGGGCCTGGGTTTAGCAGACATATATTGTTATTACTGTGTGGGGAAAGCCTGGTGAAGGAAGAACTTGTTAGAAAATTCAAAACTGTGTAACCTGCTTACGATACATGTATAGGAGAGGGAAAGGAAATAATCGCAGCTAGACAATACGGAAAAAAACTTAATTTTCAGTTTGATTTGACTTTTTAATGCACGTCTGATTGATTAGATTTTGATAATAAGTTGTTTTGTATTATTTAGGGTTTTTTTTAATTATTTTTCAAAATATATTTGCCTACGTACCTACCATATTTTATTTGTCATTGAGGCAGGAAACAACTACTTTTGGCCTCACATTTGACGACAATGCAATGATGGTACCATATACCATATCAACACCCTATTTATATTTGATCCATTTAGGTGAGCCACTAAGCCATACATTTATCATATCACTAAGATTTTTGACTTTGACCTTCGCTTTGGTAAGAAAGCATCACTTGTCTCAATGGCCGCGCTTACACAGTCTCCACATGTTTTCACCAGGTGTAGGCTATAATCGATTGAATCACTTTGTACAATAAGGAAATCGCTCTTTTACACAATTTCATGATTTTTTTGATTTTTTTTTTTTTTTAATTTTGGATATTTCCAAAATTAGAAATATTCTAGTATAAAGGTATGTGCGCCACGGAACATTGAACTTAAATATGAGTATTTTCTAGTGCCTACAGACGTAAATGTACTTTTTGGAATGATGGGCATCATATATAACCATCAAGTTCCTGCAGGTAGGGCGTGAGAATTGTGCCTCCTGCTCCTATACTATTGCATGTTCGTAAAAGGCGAAACAAACAAATATAACTATCCATAACTTGCCCAGATTATGCAGCATTTGATTATGCAGATGCCTCTTCGAACTTTAGGGTAACCAATTCATAACAGTTCAACATTCAAGAATGGCTGAAATGTCACCTCCTTCAATTACCAAATAAAAAAAAAAAAAAAAAGAAAAAAAAAAAATCCGGGGGCAGGCCCCTCTGTACTAGAAGAGCTCCCTTTTGTTATATGCCCCTGTTTCCGTATAGGGCCTACGGACCTCTCGGGATACCATATTGTTGAAGGTAAACATACCTAGCGCAAACACTGCTTTTCTGATTTATCTACCGTTTAGTATAAGGTATTGAGACATCAAGTTCTGTACATTGGTTCTTTTAAGTGAGTGAGTTACAACATTTTTGCATATATAGCAGGACCCTTTATGTCGTGAAGTTCATGTCACTAACTTTCGAATTCATTTACAAGCAAGGACATGTAAACTAGCAACTATCTTAAACGTAATATTATTACATGAAGAAACCGGCTGCTACACTAGATATATGCAAAATCACTCCACCATATCTAGATTGTGGTCTACTTACAATTCCAATTATCATCAATGTCGGCGTTTAAGAAAAAAGCAATCAAAAGCAAAATGATGATGGGAATCTCACTGCAAGTCCGTTTAAAAATGTTTCAATAAATATTATACATGTTTATCATTAAATGATGCTTGTAGTGTAGGTTATCCGTCCAGGTAAGGCGATAGAAGGGTACCTGCTGCCGCTTATGTATGATCGTAAACTCTTAAACAAATGATAACGATTATTAATAAATATGGCTTATACTGAACAGATTCTTAGAATAGGGAAAACGAATTTTTCCTTGTCAGCAACTTTTTTCGTTCATTACAGCCTTTTTTACCAATTTCCGTTTTATATTCCAAAGATAGCATATGGAGATATATTCCCTTAGTGTAATAAAACCACCAATAAACATCCGAAAATCATATCTAAACATACATCACTTATTTTTGGTTCATGCCCTTAATGCTCTTAATCTATCAATTAGTTTCTATGTCGGTCAACTTATAAAAAGACTTTTACCCCTTATTTATGTTCATATTTGCGTCAGTAACACTAGAAATATAGGTAGATAACAACAAGAGGCCCAGAGGGCCTGTATCGCTCACCTGGTTATTGTAATACCAAGTAATATTCTGATTACAGGATAATTGTTTCTTTTTCTGAAGGACAAGTCAAAGCCAAAATTTATACAAACTCTGTTCCCCTTCCCTCAAGTATGTTTCTGGCCAAATTTGATTACATTCCATGCAGAACTCTATGACTAGTAGTGATTTAAAGGATTAACCTCTATTTCCCCTATTGGGCCCCGCCCCTCCTGCCCCCTGGGCTCAAAGCCAAAATTTATACAAAACTCTGTTCCCCTTACCTCAAGTATGTTTCTGGCCAAATTTGGTAACATTTCATTCAGAACTCTATGACTAGTAGTGATTTAAAGGATTTACCTCTATTTTCCTTATAAGGCCCCGAACCTCCTGCCCCCCGGGGGTCAGAGCCAAAATTTATACAAACTCTGTTCCCCTTCCCCCAAGGATGTTTATGGACAAAGGACCTCTTTCACGAACAATGGAAATTTGCCCACGAACCAATTTTATTAAAACTAAATGTTACATGTAGCAACATTAAAGGTAGGTTTAGCCCAACCAAATAATTTTTTTTGTGAAATGCGATAACCGGAAGAAAAGATATTAAAATATTAAAATATCTCAATTTAATTTCTTTATGTTTTTGAGATTGAACAAATGTGTCTTGAATACAAAATTGAAGGAAATCCTTGATTTATTACGGTGTCCGTCAGACAAAATAATATGCAAATGAAGCTGCGATGGATTGTGTTGTCAAAGTTTGGCGCATGCGCATTGTCACGCACTAAAAGTAAACAAAATGGCTGAACGAAAGTGTTTGAGATGAAAAAAATATATATCTGAATCGGCAACAAAGTGGAGGAAAATATAATGGATTCGGTAGCACCCTATGATATCTATAAAAAATTAAATTCAGAGATGGCATGTAGCAATAGAAGAAACAGAAGCCACATCTCAAGCGGAACTTGCCGGGATCTGTTGGGGCGACTCGTGTAACGGCATTACACGTGGCGAGTTAAATTTCAACACATATGCCAGCGCACAAACAGCCGCAGACTAACTACATGTATATTTGGTGTACAAAGTTAGCGAGCATATGTAAGTAACATGAAGTGTTTTAGATTATATGATATGTATAAACAGTCCCTCGCACTTCGATTTGTTGTTGTTGTTTTTTAACTATACATGCCGTGGCAATACTGTCACTTCTGTTTGACATTTTGTTGCACGCTTCCGTTTGTTGCTGCGGCCTCGTTTTGGAAACAATACGTTATGTTCTATGTAAAGCTTGACTTCGCTCTATTTTTAGAGGAGTATTTTCCTGGTCAAGCTAGGAAACTGACCACCCATATTGTTCGCTGTATGCATTGAAAATTAATAGGTTAAATTTCAATTTCGTAGTCTTTATATTTCATTGGGCGAAACCTACCTTTAATCCAAACCCTTGAAATACGTTTAAAAATTCAAAAGGTCCCAGGGGTCTGTGCTGTGGCCAAATTAATGTTGCCCAGTAGAGGTGTATGACAGGGTTCCATTTTTGATCCAAAAAAGTATCAAAATAATGTTTTATGTCATAAAACTGTATTATTTTCTGAAGAGTATAAATAATTACATATTATGATCACAAATATGTAGGCAAAATGTGACAAATAAAATTTTGGCTACATTTTAAAGACAGAAAATATCGAAATTTTGGGTGTTATTTTCGGCCATGTCAATTATTAACAATGGTGATTCACCCACTTCCAGTTTGAGTGCACCAAAAATATTTTCTAAAAAGTTGGCTCATTACCTGAAGTAAATATTGTGAAAATTTCAGAAAAATTGTGGACCGGTAAATTTGTCGTTTAAAGGTCTTAGTGAGGCAAGGTCTATTTTTAGCAGTATTACACCGTGGTCGCACCACGGCCCTTTTCATTCATAAAATTGAGAAAATAAAGAAACTAATTTCTGAATTTCATTTAATACTCATTAGTTACATTAAATGTAAAGTAATATATGATTTTATAACCTATATATTGTAGAATAATCAAAATATTGAATTACAATAACAAAGTATTTCGAAATTTTTAAGGCATTGTCGTTCACTTTTTAAGCTAGATGATGATTGCAACTGCATTCTCAGAAATATTCTTAAATAATAACAATATCAAGAAAAAAAAATGGGTGGGAGTAGATTATTATGTAAGAGAATCAAGTTTTTACCAATTTTCACACATCCAGTGTATTAGTACATATATGTATAATGTTGTTATTTCTCAAAATATTAGTGCTTTCAAAGTGTTAGCAATGGCATCAAATCACACCATTACAAGTTTTTGTTTAATAAAAAACCCGACAAATTGATATATGATTTTTTTCCGTTCAAAATTGTATTAATTTTACTATATTAAGTATTTCTTAGCAGTTTAGTATTTAGATTGTTCAGAACATTTTGTGATTCTTCAGAATTTTCATGAATTCCATAAAGGTTAAGTAAGGTTTTTTTCAGTTAAAAAAATAACAGCACCTTTAATGGTTAATGAAACTGTCAAAAGTTTTTGAGGTTCACAGTTTTATTTCTCATAATTAGCTTTGTGTATCGTAAATACATCATAATATCAATCAAAATGACATCAGGTTTATCATTTTATGTAATAAATTTTGATTTTAAAAGAAATTTGGTTATCACAACATGAATTATACATGTCAGGGGGATCCAAATAAATTAATTTATATGTGACACAAAGCTACGTAACATACACTATATGTAAAGCACGGCATTTAAATGATTTCCAGTTTGATCAGACACTCTCATTTCCTGGTTGACTGTTTCTTCATTATCTCTGTACGATTAATACCATATCCGCCAATTAACATTTTTCGAGATGTTTTTTGTCCATAAGGATTACTTCAGAATTACTTATAAAACTCATATTATTCTAAACTCAAAGTCAGTTTATATAGTATGGAATAAAACGGTTTCATCGCCACACACTCTTTACCACGGGGATATACACCATGTACATGTACTGTGATCGAAGCCTTTCTTTTGTGTCTAATACTTAGTTAAGCTGTTTAATTTTCTAATTATATAATAATACTAACATGTAATTCAAATATGATTATTGACAATAAAGATAAATCATGTTTTGATGATCTTCTTACAGGTAACGTCTATTTTCATTATTAAAACTGTTACATTCAGTTAGTTATTTTGCAAGATTAAAGAAGTATTTGCCATTAATGTATCTAAATCTGAAATGATACATGAATGAGTTTCCCGACCAAATTAAACTTAAAATCTAAAACAATCTAATATGTAAAAGTGATGAGATTTATATTTGTTAGCATAAATCAACATAAATGTTAATCAGACACCGTTAGATTTGTGATTAATGATACAAAATATTCATAGCATTATGTAACGTTACTAAAAATAAAACTTGCTATATTATAACCTTTAAACGACAATTTTACCGGTCCACAATTTTTCTTAAATTTTCACAATATTTACTTCAGGTTATGAACCAACTTTTTCGAAAATATTTTTGGTGCACTCAAACTGGAAGTGGGTGAATCACCATTGTTAGTAATTGACATGGCCAAAATTAACACCCAAAATTTCGATATTTTCTGTCTTTAAAGTGAACAGTCGGGCAAGGATGACTAAAGTCGGTAAAAATGGTGTGAATGTATCCAGTATAATTTCTTATGGAATAGAAAAATAAACTTCCTCGTCAAAATCTGTCTGCGTAAGTAGAAATTAATTTAAAGTACCTCCCGGCTGACTATGTCCGTGGTTACATTTCCACGCAGCCTCGCTTTCAATGCTTTCAACTTTTCTTTATTTCAATGGTCAGAACTGGGAAACGTAAGCAGAACTTGACCGTCGTATTAATATGCGAGAACTTTTGGAAGGCCAATGAACGCATTTAGAATGGTTTTCTTTGCCCGACTATTCATTTTAAAGTGTAGCAAAAATTTTATTTGTCACATAATATGTAATTATTTATACCCTTCAGAAAATAATTTTGATACCATTTTGGATCAAAAAGGGAACCCTGTCATACACCTCTACTGGGCAACATTAAAGTGACAAATTTGGCCATAGCACAGGCCCCTAGGACCTTTTGATTTTTTTAAACGTATTTCAAGGGTTTGCATTTATGTTGCTACATACAACATTTGATTTCAATAAAATTGGTTCGTGGGCAAATTTCCATTGTTCGTGAAAGAGATTCTTTGGTTACGTTCCATTCAGAACTCTATGACAAGTAGCGATTTAAAGGATTTACCTCTATTTCCCCTATTGAGCCCCGCCCCTCCTGCCCCCGGGGGGTCAGAGCCAAAATGTATACAAACTCTGTTCCCCTTCCCCATAGGATGTTTCTGGCCAAATTTGGTTACATTTCATGCAGAACTCTATGACTAGTAGCGATTTAAAGAATTTACCTCTATTTCCCCTATTGGGCCCCGCCCCTCCTGCCCCAGGGGGGTCAGGGTCACCATTTGTGCAAAATCTGATCCCCTTCCCCTAAGGACGTTTCTGACCAAATTTTGTTAAAATCCATGCAGGACTTTATGACAAGTAGCAGTTTAAAGGAAATATTGAAGTACGGACGACGGATGCCGCGCCATGGCAAAAGCTCACCGGCCCTTCGGGCCAGGTGAGCTAAAAATGAGGATGATTTTATATTAAGTTTGTTTTCAAGATATTAGAGTTTAAAACATTTTGATGTTAGCCATTTTGAAAAACCAGGTAGCCGACAGTTTTTACAAATAACTTATGACCATATTTGCATTAAGTAACCCTGAAAATATAGGTATAGAACAAAATCAGGATTCTACATCATTTGGTTTTCAAGATGTTAGAATACGAATATTTTCATGGACGTCATAACCGTCATAGGCAAGATCCGATTGGAGCCCTGTTCTCAAATTTTTATTTCGTATCATAACATTTAAATATAATTATATTTGAAGGAACACACTGGATACACAACATCATTTCATTGTTGCGAACTGGTACCATGGAATACAAAGCCGAGCATCCAATATTAGAATTCGAAGACATAAATAGACTGGAAAACTTGGACGAACCTCGGATCTTTGTTACGCATATGCCGTACGACATTCTGCCATCAGGCATAAAAAGAGGCATAGGAAAGGTTGTGTACGTGATTCGGAATCCTAAAGACGTCTTTGTGTCGTGCAAGTTTTTCTTACAATCATTCACGCCAAACGTATATAACGGGGATATGGACGGCTTCCTAAAGATCTTTCTGTCGGATGAACGTAAGCTATGTGTTTTTGACTGAAACCTTATTCGATTCTTTTAACATTTAAATCGACTGTCGCCCGTGGTCAATGATATGCAAACGTTATGTTTTACTGATGACAGAGCCTTAACAATATTTGCCATTTGGACACTTGTTGATGTTTAATCTTGTAACAAAAATGTCGGTGTCTGCATAATCTGAACCTTTCTCCAGGTAGGGCAAAGTAGCATGTATTTTTTGTGGGATATCATTTATTATTCTTTTTTTATTCTGAAGTATATTGAGCAGCTCCAACTTCTCAATGACGGTAATAGCCAAAAAAAAAGTTGCAAAAGAAAATACTACTCTATGTGATCTGTTTTAATAGATAAATATTGCCATTTGTCGGCAATGCAACACTATTCAAATGTAGGAGGAAAGTTCCTCACATCGACGACATAGTTAATTATGGTAGACGCCAAGATAAAGTGACCTTTTTTTCAACAATCAGTCTTCCTCATTTGGTTACAGGGGCAATTCAGTCTAGAGTACATTAAAATGTGCACAAATATCGGAAACAACTCGATTCTAATGGAAGTTAGATTATTTCGTTTTATTGTGATATTCGAGAATTTTCCCACTTTGATGAAATGTTCAAACTTGAAAATTACACATTGTGGCCGGACGTCTTGTATGCTGAATCCTGACCCTTGCCAGTGTAGTAAAGCAAATGTTGTCTTGAAATACTCAAATCAAATACTACTCTTACAGTAGTGCGTTTACCTTATTAGGTGATTGTTCTTGTCTAAAAACGTTGTTTAATGTATTGCATTTATTTAACCGTATTGCTATACGATTTGAAAATTCAACAAGATCAATGGAAATACTTAACAATGTCGTAATTTTTTAAAAATATTTTTGTAAAAACATTTATGTCATATTTTGCTTCGTGGTTATGCAACAGAATTAACCTCACTGAATTCAGTGAATTTTTCCCTTTACTTGACTTGACAATTATTCGACCCTTTCAGTTGGCGGTTTTGGGACTGGAGGGTCTTGGTCAACTCACACCAAAGAATGGGATGATGGGATAACATCTAACCCAAATCTGCAGGTTCACATTATCAAGTACGAGGAATTGAAAAAAGTATGGAAAATTCCAATACAACCATTAAGGGTCACTACCTTTCCGAAATGGGACTGTGAAACGAGATTGATAATTGTTAAGCTTTGCGTTAATACTACACTTAAAAACTTCTGCATAATTTTAATTAAATTAAATGTTAATTTTCATCACGCGGGTCGTATTATGTTTCTAGCTGTCGTTAATTATATTATCATTCCACCTGACGGTAAAACAGTACAATGAATTTCCACTGTTAACATACGCAGGAAAACACGTATTTGTTTTGGTGTTTATTTTATTTTCATTTAATTGTTGAGAAGGTGATGATAAGTGTAGAATTAACGGTAAGTTGATAACTTTTGCAACTCTACAACACTATCAGTCTTGTTAATATGTTCCCATTTTAAAAAGTAAAAGTCATTTCGGAAATGTATCGAGCCATTAAATGACTCGTGCATTTGGTCTTTCACTATACGGATAAAAGTATTCTTATTTCTTTTCTTAAAATTATTAACTTGTGTTTGTTTATTAGGATACATACGGCGAAATTGAGAAGCTTGCTAAGTTTCTAGATGTAAAATACAGTAAAGAATTGTTGGGAAACATCGTGAAAGAAGTTGCATTCGATAAAATGAAGGCAGTACACAAAACAGAGTCTGGTGTCACGGAAAAATGGACTCACATTTGCAAAGATGGCAGACTGCCAGTATATCGAAAAGGTAGGAAAATACTATATGAAACTATAGACAATATACATATGAATATTGAATAGATGTAAATTTTGTACAAAAGTAGTTACATTATGGAAAGGTATATATTGATTTTAACAGATGTCGGTAAAATCTGCAATATATGGAATATATATATACATCTTTATACATTTTGGACAGGTGTATGTAAAATATATGGCAACGTTGGATGTTAATTTTGTACAAGAGTTATACTAAATTATGCGAAAATATAGAACATATACGTAAATTATAAATCGGGTTCATTGCCTTATGTTGTGTCTAAAGGAGTCGTTGTGCGATTTCCTACGATATCAAAGATACATGTATCAAAGAAAGTACAACAGGTAAATAAAAATTTGTATATTTACAGGAATCGTCGGAGACTGGAAAAACCACTTGACTGTTAAACAAAATGAATTATTCGATGCTGTAATAGAGGAGAAATTGTCAGGAAGAAATATTGAACTGATATACGAGTAACTGCAATAACAAATGAATATACTACGCATGCCCAAAACACAGTCACTTGTCACATGCAATACATGGTGCTAATAATTCCCTAAACGAACTAAGCTTTTAACAGAAAGCTACAAAGCCAATGGAAATTAATCAGGACTGTCTTTATATAAAGTGACAGATCAGAAAAATATCATGTGTATGTCCTCTTTGGATAATGTTATTGCTTTTAAAGGTATGCATATCTCTTAAAGTTTTAATTCATACCATAACCGAACACCTTCAAACTAGTTTGTAAATTTCAATTGGCTCAGGACTGACACTATAACCTCACCAACCAAAAAGGGAATTTATCATACTTCTCCTATAACTCCCGTTGGTATAGTGGTATGTATAACATGTACTGTAGGCTCGTTCTGAACGACGTTATGACGTAATAATGCAATGCGTAATTTTTGTGCGTACTTAAATGCTACCGGAATGAACAACCCCAATTGTACAATGTTATTTCGCAACAATATTTGTAGTTATGTTATTAGAATGTTGAATATCATAAAGACGGAACATATTGTTTAAAAAGTTGGAAACATATTTATGATTTTATGCTTATTTCAATGGACTTATGATGTCACAAGAAGAGGCTCCACTGACGTGGGCAGTGGGGAATTTGATTTGGTAATAGCGATTACAATGTACATCACAGGTTGGCTTAAAAATAATAGAAAACGGAACTATAAGCATTAAATTGCCTTCTTGGTGCGTTATTCAATTTGTCTGCAACTCGGGGAGAATTATAGGACCATAACTCCCCCAAGAAGGCAATTTCATGCTTAACCTAATATCAGAATTATAGGACCATAACTCCCCCAAGAAGGCAATTTCATGCTTAACCTAATATCAGAATATATGTACATATATATATATATACATTATCTCTTAATATATGAAGTTTTACCAGATTTACAAGAAAATAAGAACTAAATAAAAAGACAGGCGAAATTGGCATATATTATGGTAAATGTCTTGTCAGTTTTGCATAAAGTTGTACTCTTCTTAATTATAAATAGGAGCGTATGTCTTTCATATTGTTTTCAGCCTGTTTTTTAAGTCGGTCGGTTTTCTTCATAAACAGTTGATATTTAGCAGTGCACAGATGTCTTACGCTACCCTTACAGGAGTGAAAAAAAATATTTCAAAGCACTAGCTCAATGGTAAGTAGACAACAAAATTTCACTTTTCCGGCCTAAATATCTACTAGCTCAGCCAAAAAAAAATGGAAAATTTATGACGCCAGTATTTATTACATGAATTTAGATTGAAAGATTGTTTTTGTATCTAATTTCATTTTTATATTTAAATTCAAATAAATATATTTTAAAAAATCTTTAATCTGTGAAGATATTTCTAGAACACATAAATAAGTTTCAGATTTTTTTTAAACCATGAAAATGAGTCTGGATTCCGGACCCTTGATCCGGATGTAAGAATATAACCATCACAAATATGGCTACCTGCTGCTGGCATAGCTTGGCTGCCTACTTATTCTTGGCTGCCTACTTATTTGAGGTTCTTTAACATCGTTTAGGTAATCATTAAATTTTACTGTTCCGATAGCTGAGATGACTTATTTGGTGGTTTGTATATTGTTTTTCTAGAACTTTTGTTGCAAAGTAAGCAACTTTCACATGAAATAGTACGCATCACTATGATGATCTTAAGATTTCAGATTAAATTTTTATGTTTTTCGTTTTCAAATACATTTGAAAAATGTCGCTAGCACTAGGCTAGGAGGCTAACATTTCCACTAGCCCAAGCTGAAAATAGGAAAATTTACTATAATAGCTAAAGTGTTTTAAGGTTAATAGGAAAAAAGTGTAATGTAAAGATGGCTTGGTTGTTTGATTAATTAACGTCCTATTAACGGTCAGGGTCATGTAAGAACGGCCATATATGCAATGTTTTTTGTGTGAATTTGTATATACGAGCGATGTTCCGAAATTAATGTTACTTAGCGCAATATCTTGTGGAAATCGTGCTAAATGGGCTTAAAAATACCTCGTGGCGATAGCGTGATATCTGATGCGTGATATAGGTAAATATCTCGCTCACAATTACACTGACCTTGGGGCTGTGTACATTGTTTTGTAGCGCACTCGTTACACTCTACAAATATGGTTGGCAAGAGAGTTGAAAACGTAATTGAAACTAGGGCCTATATCAAAGATAGGTCTCTACTTGGCTTAAAGCCGGTGGACATTCATCGTGAGGTGTGTGATATATATGGGAAGGGTCAAATGCCATATATGACTAGTTGTAGGTGGGTTGCTCGATATAAGTCGGGACACCAGCAGATTGAAGATGCTGCCCACACAGGTCGCCCTGCAACAACAATAACAAAGCACAACATTGAACTAATTAGGCAAATCCTTGAAAAAGATGCAAGGTACACTGTCCGGCAGTTAGCTTAAATGACAGGCTTGTCTTTAGCACGTATTCATTGCATTTTAAAGAAACATCTTAAGCTGGGCAAGATCAATGCCAGGTGGATACCCCATTTACTAACTGACAACCAAAAGAGGTCCCGGGTTGACAAGGCTAAATCCTTATTGAAGAAATACCCAAACTACAGCAAAAAGGCTTTTGATAATTTGGTCACAGGTGATGAAACATGGGTGTATTTTGTCGAACCCAAAAGAAAATGCTCTAATAGAATCTGGGCAAACAAAAACGCCAGGCGCCCTAGCAATGCTAAAAGAATACGCACCGTGAGGAAGGTTTTGTATGTCATATTCTTTGATAACAAGGGTCCAATTATTCAAATCCCTGTTCCAAAAGGCAAAACTATCACAGCGAAGTATTATCGAGACGTTGTACTTCGAAAACTTAAGAAAGTCTGCAAACGCCGCCGCCCGCAGACAGGTTTGAAGTACCTCAGGCTCCTACATGATAATGCGCCAGCACACAAGGCGCGCATTGTAACGGAGTTTTTGAAGGCAGAAAAGGTCACTGTCCTCCCCCACCCTGCATATTCACCAGACTTGGCCCCCTGTGACTTTTTCTTGTTCCCCAAACTAAAATTTCACCTGTCTGGAACAAAATATAAATCAATACAATCACTGGAAACACTATGTCTTATACAGTACAATCCTTTAAATCAAATAATGTTAAAGATCATATTAGAGAAAGTAATATAGGTGACATATAAGTACAATGTAAGTCACTTGACATAAGTGAAATAAAACACATTTCTTTTCATTTTTACTGTAGTTTGATTGTATAGATAACATGATGTTTGGTTTCCAGCATGTTTTTTTATATTGTAAACGAGCATGCCCTGTTCAAGGTAAAATGTGTTAAATATCCGAGAATTCCGGAGTTACTGGAAACATTTTAGAAAACTTTGGCCTTTCTCCAAGCTCTATCCAATTGGAAAATACAAACGTAACAGACACAAACGAAACTAGCTATTGATTAAAGTGTCACTATTTTCAGTATTTACATTACCTATTAAAATTTGTTTGTTTAATTAATTAACGTCCTATTAACAGCTATGGTCATGTAAGGACGGCCTCCCATGTATGCAGCATGTTGCGTGTATGTTGTGCGAGGTGCATGTTTTGGGATACTGCGGTATATTCATGTTGTGTCTTCTTGTATAGTGGAACTGTTGCCCTTTTTATAGTGCTATATCACTGAAGCATGCCGCCGAATTATTATGCTCAAAACTGTGCTCTGGTGAGAACGTTCTCAAAACTCTTATTCACAAAACTTTCTGAGAACGTTCTCAGTTGAGAACGGTCACTTAGAGAACTCTCTAATGTTTGGGGTTTGATTTTCATATTACGCGACAATCCGCGCACCTGTAAATAAGCAGACGACAAGATATGGCTGACAACAACAGTCAAGGTGGCCAGGAGCGGAAGAAAAAGACTGTGGACTGCGGAGGAGGAGACAGCCTTGATCCAAGCAGTCCATTCTAACGAAAATGTATTGTTTGGATCAATGTCTGGGCCTGGCACAACAATATTAATTGCTAATAGAAAAGAGACATGGGACAACATCATCCAAGTCCTAAATTCGTAAGTACCATGAAAACACACATGAAATAATAAAATAATTTTCAGAAGACGTACATATACCATTATGAAAAGGGTATTAAATTGATAATCATAAGCTAACACAATTATGCATAGCGAAAAACACTAATTTTACAGAAGCAACCTGTAGTTGAGGCCTGGCGTTATTTGTTTACGCGTTACGCGCGTCATCCAATCACGTTTCGTATTTATTTTTAGAATATCAAATTTGTTATTGAATAGACATCAGACCATGTGATGCGATCCATATTTACAGACGAAGGAGATCTTTTGTCATTGACCAGATCAAGCTGACCATTGCGATAAGTTTAATTTCTGGCTCATGCCTATTAGTTTAATAATAAATCCCACTGAACTTAAGTATTGTTTACAATTTACGTGATTAAGCTGAGTATTTTATATTGTGATAATGTAGGCCTACTAACATGTATGTACAATGTATTTGGATACGTTATAATTTTCAAATATCATTATCATAGTTCGTTTTCAACTACAGAAAGCTTACTATAATCTACAATGTACATACATACACAGGATAAGTATATAAAAATACACCTATACACATTAACTTAAAGACTTTTAAAAGACTTGTCTTGCCATTCTGATTCAGGTGACCACAACGGGCGAACCAGTCGTCCTACTCCCTGAATGCTGAGCGTTAAGCAGGAGCAGAAACTACCACTTTTATAGACTTTGGTGTGTCTCGGCCAGGGGACAGAAATCAGTCTTCCTCACAGTGGCGAACGCTCAACTCAAGCCAAAAGTGAGGCGGTGCCAGGGGAGGCATAAGGAAAGATAAAGGCAGTCAGGAAGAAGAGAAAAGATAAGATCTTAATTTTAGACGCTTTTTACGATCATGCAATAGGGGCAGCAGGTACAATTGTAACGTCCTGAATACAGGGCGGCTGTTTCCCGATACAGTCGTGCGACGTCATATTTTAATCGTGACATCATTATTTCCTGTGACGCTACAATAGTGTTATATATAATTACATATGTGTCACATTACAAAAAAATCGGACTGAAAGAGTTAGTTATGTGATAAATGTATGTACATGTATGTGATTTGTATTGGCCAGACTGGGGTTGAACACAGGACCTCCAGACTTTAGCTGACTATGCCAAATAAGTCGCCTCGGGGTTGAAGGTTAAACTTTCTGTTTCTGCATGGCCTGACACAAACTTTTAACTAGGCCTCGTCTTTACGCATAGAATCACCAATATATCTAGGTCTTCTAGAGCTAGAGTATCTTTTATCCTGCAACTGTCCCAGATACTGACTGATAACTACTGCCGGATAAACTTGTGCTTTATCCGTCAATACGATCACGTGAATTTGTTTCATATCCGACGGAACTTTTTCTAACTTGAACCTTCCGTTGAATGAAACGCCATTCAGTCCCGCTAAAACGTGACGTAATTTTTATGATATCGAAAATCTCGTATGTCGGTGTCATCTTTTTCTGGGCTCATGGCAAAGGTATGTATTGTAAAGTTATTCCTTAATGGGTATTTATTGTATTTTGATTATCTTTATCATGTTTCAGTGATATATCACACTGAATATAATTACGAATACTGTTTTTGACTGCGCTGATTTATTTCCCACTGCAGTTAAAAGGAGTACACTCTCATTCGGTTTAGTGAATTAATCTTTACCTCCGCATCAAAGAAGCGTCTCGCTTCGAGCGAAACCAAGTAATTTGTTAGTTTGATTCATTAACGTCCTATTAACAGCTAAGGTCATGTAAGGACGGCCTCCCGTGTATGTGGTGTGTTGCGTGTATGTTGTGCAAGGTGCATGTTTTGGTAGACTGCGGTATTTTCGTGTTGTGTCTTCTTGTATAGTGGAACTGTTGCCCTTTTTATAGTGCTATATCACTGAAGCATGCCGCCGAAGACACAAAGCAACACACCCAACCCGGTCACATTATACTGACAACGGGCGAACCAGTCGTCGCATGCACTCCCTGTACGCTGAGCGCTAAGCAGGAACAGAAACTACCACTTTTATAGACTTTGGTGTGTCTCGGCCAGGGGACAGAACCCAGAGCCTTTCTCACATGGGCGATATCTGTCAAACACCGATTCAAGCCCAAGGTATTCCACTCCAAAATCTCCCAAATTATATATCAATGAGGCGCTAACCAAGGCTAGGAGTCAAGTTTATGCTAAGGCTAGATACTTAAAATTACAAAATCATCATCTCCGGTACCTGGACCAAAGATGGACGTATTGTTATCCGCAACACAAGTGGAGAAAAGTCACAAGTGACCAGTTTGGAAGAGTTATCCGCATATCCTGATCAACTACCACGTAAACCTGGAATACGAACCGCCATGGATTGGATTCCTGGAACACCAGGGACAGGTGCTCGTGCCAAATTTAGAAGTTCTACGAGTACATAGCTTTAATAAACTCTTAAGATGATAATCGTCTTCCTACACCGTTTACAAGCATATATAATTACTGTGTATAATCATATTGTACATACTGTGTACATACACAACTACATGTACACGTACTCAATGTAAGCCTAAATCAACAATTCTCTTCTCTCACGTATTAAAATGTTTTTTTTCTCTAACTATACGCAATACCTAGTATGAATCATTAGTTACAGTGCTGAAACTGTTTTATGAAATGTTAAGTAGTTGTATGCATGTACAGTATACATGTGGTTAAACCATTAAATGTATATTAGTTTCGGGATGATTAGATTTAGCTAATATCTATTTATGTACAGGGAAACTGTAATAAGCTTAGACAATGTCTATTCTAAAAACTACACTATACACAAGTATGCATGCAAGCACATGTAACAACCATACATGTAGCGTGTACTTTTAATCTTATAAATATATAATATAACTTCGTTGTATCATTTGCTCAATCTTACTTCATTGCTCAATCTTATTAAAATGTTGTTTCCTAACACATGCTGTGTATTAATAAATATTAATAAACATTTTTGTAATTTAATGCTAGCTAATGCAAATAACGGCCTATCAGAGATTCATGAGTAATCTGATCGTCAAGCAGTATTGCATGTAATATGATGTATATTGTTATGTAAACGAAATCAACATTGTTTCAGTATACATACTCATTTTCTGTAGATCCTTCTTCTGTTGTGAAAATATACATTGTAATTCCCAATTACTGACATCTTGCTGCAAATATCAGGAGATTAAGCGTCTAAGCACAAAGTAGATATCATTACTTTGTCACCTTTCTTGATAAGATCACCGATCCACGTGTAGTTATGTTTTTGTTTTTGGCGTGCTTTTTTTGTTTTTGGCGTGCTTTCCAATATTAGTACTCATAAATGCGACTCATTGGATTACAGACAGTGGTTCGTAACGTTGTATATAACACATATTTATCGTAACTTGATAACGGTTTAATTATATGTTGATTATCGCTTAATAGCTCGGTAAAGATAAGGACTTGTATACGTTCCTGGTAACGATGATTTAAAATAATATATCATAAGTCCATATTTATATTTTTCTCACACACTTAATACACGCCGTTTTATATTTGAACAAACTGTAATGACCATCAAAAGGGTAAGCCGGGTAATGTTTTAAATATCAATAATAAATCCACCTCTATACCCCCTCTTATTAATAATAACTCCTTCATTCAACATCCATTTGATAAAGCTGAGTGTTTAAATAAGTACTTTTTATCCATATCCTCTACCTCTGAAGATGTTGAACCACTACCTGAAATTACCCACCAATTTCCTTCCTCCATTTCTTAATTACTATAACTCAGCAGGATGTTAAAGATAAGTTATTTTTACTGAATGGGAATAAACCTGCTGGACCTCATGATATAATTCCTAATATAACAAAACAACTACAACCATCTTTACTTTTCCCTCTTACTCTCCTTTATAACAAGACAATTGAAACAGGTATAATTCCCTCTATTTGGAAAATGGCAGATATTAATGCAATTTACAAAGGTAAAGGGCAAACTAATGATGTTTCAAACTATAGGCCTATTTCTGTTACTTCGTGCTTAAAGTGAATAGTCGGGCAAAGAAAACCAGTCTAAATGCGTTCATTGGCCTTCCAAAAGTTCTCGCATATTAATACGACGGTCAAGTTCTGCTTACGTTTCCAAGTTCTGACCATTAAAATAAAGAAAAGTTGAAAGCATTGAAAGCGAGGCTGCGTGGAAATGTAACCACGGACATAGTCAGCCGGGAGGACGTTTTAGGATTTTATACTTTAAATTAATTTCTTCGTACGGAGGCAGATTTTGACGAGAGATTTTATTTTTCTATTTCATAAGAAATTATACTGGACACATTCACACCATTTTTAACGACTTTAGCCATCCTTGCCTGACTGTTCACTTTAAGTAAAATGTTAGAAAAGATTATTTTTAAATACCTATATAACTACCTCTCAACATATAAAATTATAACTAAACACCAATCAGGTTTTACTCCCAAAGACTCAACTGTAAATCAATTATTGTCTATTTACCATACTATAGTTAATTTCTTAGATCAAAATAAAGAAATAAGATACATATTCTGCGACATCAGTAAGGCATTTGACAGAACTTGGCATGATGGTCTACTTTACAAATTACAATCATATGGAGTTATAGGTAATCTTTAAAATTGGTTCAAAACAATTTTATCATCAAGAAAGCAAAGAGGTACTACCGAAGGGTACTCCTCAACTTTTAATCCGGTCCAAGCAGGAGTTCATCAAGGCTCAGTCCTCGGACCGCTACTGTTTTTAATTTATATTAATGATTGTGTCTCAAACAAAATAAAGCTATTTGCTGATGATACTTCCTTATATGGCATATGTGATAACAATCCCAAAGAATTAGCTCAAAATCTGTCAGATGATCTCAATAATATCAAAACATGGGCCACTAAATGGGACATCAAATTTAATCCTGCTAAAACAGAGTCTGTTATATTTTCCAGGAAAACTGTTAAAAATCATTCTGTAATACACTTTTAAAATAATCCTATTACTGAAAGCAAAACACATACACACCTTGGTATTTCACTTAGTGATGATGCTAAATGGAATCTACATATTTCAAAGGTATATGATAAGACTGCTTAAGAACAAAATTAATAGGAAATCCCTAAATACTATATATATATCTTATATTAGACCAGTAATTGAATATGCAGATAATGTTTGGGATAATTGTACACGAGCTCAAAAAGATCTATTAGAATCAATGCAACTAGAGGCTGCAAGATTAATAACAGGTCTGAGTAAAGGCACATCTCATATCAAATTATACAAAGAATTAGGATGGGAAACATTAGAATACATAAGATATAAACATTAAGTCATTTTAATGTACCGAAATAATGAATAATGAAACACCAGATTATCTAAGAGATGTTTGTTTGTTTGTTTGTTTGCTTTATTAACGTCCTATTAACAGCCATGGTCATGTAAGGACGGCCTCCCATGTATGCAGTGTGTTGCGTGTATGTTGTGCGAGGTGAGTGTACTGGGAGACTGCGGTATGTTCGTGTTGTGTCTTCTTGTATAGTGGAACTGTTGCCCTTTTTATAGTGCTATATCACTGAAGCATGCCGCCGAAGACACCAAGCAACACATCCCACCCGGTCACATTATACTGACAACGGGCGAACCAGTCGTCCCACTCCCTGTATGCTGAACGCTAAGCAGGAGCAGAAACTACCACTTTTATAGACTTTGGTGTGTCTCGGCCAGGGGACAGAACCCAGAGCCTTCCTCACAGGGGCGAACGCTCAACTCAAGGCCAAAAGTGAGGCGGTGCCAAGGGAGGCATTAGGAAAGATAAAGTCAGTTAGGAAGAAGAGAAAAGATAAGATCCTTAATTTAGTCGCCTTTTACGATCATGCAATAGGGGCAGCAGGTACAATTCTAACGCCCTACCTGCAGGGCCAATCTAAGAGATATTATTGAACCTTTTATACATGATGAGACACTCTATGGGTATTTCCTTCGAACAAACAGATTATTTGATCCTCCCTTATGTCGCACAGTAAGTTATTTTGAAATAACATAAATTTTTTGAACTTTTTCATGAATTTTTCCAACAATGTGAAATGAATAAGATAGCTAATGAAATCCATAATATTGAATCATCCACACAACTAAAGAAAATTATAAATGAAAATAACCAAACTTCAACTGACATAACTGATGTGTTTAAATAAAAGTGCCAATTAAGAAATAGTGAAAGTAATCTAAATTGTGACCGATTCATGGATCACCTTATAGAATCCCTAATGTGTGAATGTAATCAATCCTTTGAAACTACATATCACTATTTCCTTGAATGTAATCTATATCAAAACCACCGTTTGACGCTAGAACATCTGAATCATCATCATCATAACCATGTGTGTAAAAATGTCCTTGAACAGGGATGTACAGATTGTATTGATACTGAAAATAGAAATATATTAACTCACGTGTCTAATTATATAGCTCAAACAAAGAGATTAAAAGTTGATTTAATTGTGTAAATAAAATATTTATTATTCTGGTATATGTAGCCATGTAGATTATAGTAATGGTAAGTCTTATAATATTATACATTATTGTTTATATGTACATGTACCTATAATCCTTCTTCCCTGGAGATCCACCTTGATACAGCTAGCAATTGCAACTAACAATATATTTGTACTATGGGCAACCTAATGAGACTTATACAAACTCAATTTTTGAATTGTTTCTCTGTTAATATGATTATCATTCCTCTTCTTTTCTTGTGTTATTTTAAAATCATCAAATATTTAAGTAAGGTAACTCCTAAGAAACTAATTATGGGTAAACACTAGTAATTACAAATATAGTTGTAACTCCACAAATCAAATATATGTGTATTTTGTGAGATTGGTTCTTGATGCCCATCAGTGGATGGCTAATTGTGTTAAACACATGTGGACTTTATAGCCTGGATCTGTTGTGGCGAATAGGACCAATATCATAAAATATACATACTATCAAGTATAGTTAGAATTATGTGATAATATTTGGTTATTATATAAAAAAAAAAGAAAATTAACTGTTAATTTATAGAGTTATAATAAATATGATAAAAAATGTCATTCCTCATCTAGGAGTTACCTCCCCTTATTTTCATAAACCTCACTATGTATATATGTTTCATATAATTATTTGTTTGTACCACCAATATCGGGAGAAGACTAAGATAGGCTACGCCGGATGTCTAATCCAATTGACACTAACATATTTTTGTCAATAAAATATTTGGAGATTGAAATTTGCTTTCGTTTGAATGCCATAATGGTTGCAAGATAAACATAATACACGGTTAGTATCTTACAATACAAGTTTTATTATGGTGCTCGACACGGAGAGCCGAGATGACTCGCACCAAAATAACCCTTGTATTGTAAGATACTATCCATGTATTCTCTATATATTGTGATAATGTAGGCCTACTTAAGTACGGGATCGGAAAAAGTAGATCTACAATGTATCATTAATAGTTTCATTCAGTATAATTGGTCAATGCCAAATTGGATAGCGCCAGAAATTCTGGGACGGGAGGCGGACCACGTCCTGAAAGCCCTTCTGCTACCGAGGAGATAATCATTGATGCCACAGGCTCAAGGCGTGGAATGATGGGCAACCCCAGTGGGATAGATACAGATGGTAAGTTCACTTTTTAGGGTGGGGAATATACTATTGTAATGCATGTATATATACATTTTACATATATGTATAAATGATTCAACACAATGTAATAGTACTGGATTTATCTTTTATTTATTTAGTTCTCAGATATTTGCTATGACAAAGTACAAAAGATGTGTTTCAACAAGACAAATATTTGCATAATACAGGAGTAGGTTATAAAGGCTGGTGAGAATTATTTTTAGCTTCACCGAATCTTGTGCACATAAGGAGTTATTAGACTGTCATCTTTCCCTTATTATTGCCAGATAATAAATGCATAGTTCAGATGAAGATAGGGATAGTTTTCCCTTATTATTCCCAGATAATAAATGCATAGTTCAGATGAAGATAGGGATAGTTTAACTTGTGTAATATATGGATTATGTTCGGCTTAGGGCAATAGCTCCACTATACAAGACACAACACGAACTTCTTCCTAACTGACTTTATCTTTCCTAATGCCTCCCTTGGCATCGCCTCACTTTTGGCCTTGAGTTGAGCGTTCGCCCCTGTGAGGAAGGCTCTGGGTTCTGTCCCCTGGCCGAGACACACCAAAGTCTATAAAAGTGGTAGTTTCTGCTCCTGCTTAGCGCTCAGCATACAGGGAGTGGGACGACTGGTTCGCCCGTTGTCAGTATAATGTGACCGGTAGGGGTGTGTTGCTTGGTGTCTTCGGCAGCATGCTTCAGTGATATAGCACTATAAAAAGGGCAATAGTTCCACTATACAAGAAGACACAACACGAATATACCGCAGTCTCCCAAAACACGCACCTCGCACAACATACACGCAACACTACGCATACATGGGAGGCCGTCCTTACATGACCATAGCTGTTAATAGGACGTTAATAAATCAAACAAACAAACAAACAAACAACACGAACATACCGCAGTCTCCCAAAACACACACCTCGCACAACATACACGCAACACAACGCATACATGGGAGGCCATCCTAACATGACCATAGCTGTTCATAGGACGTTAATTAATCAAACGAACAAACAAACAAAATTGTGAAATAGTTAATGTACATGTACAAGAAGTATACACAATCTTTTGGTGGACAACACATCTACTCCAGACAACATTTACACACATATGCATAAACAGGTCTTTAACAGCTAAATTACAAAATTTGACTTGATACCTGAAGTAAATCAATTTTTATTTAGATTTCTAAGGAGATAGCTGACAGCTTGAACGAATTTCAAGGTAAAGCTTGTATGTGGTAAAAAGTAATCTCAATTAAAACATTTTATCTTTATATAAAAATAACCAACTGAACAAATGAAGCAAACATACTAAAGTCATGATTTTTATCTGAATTTTGAAGTAATCATTGTTTGATTGTTTGTTTGAATAATTAACGTCCTATTAACAGCTATGGTCATGTAAGGACGGCCTCCCATGTGTGCGGTGTGTTGTGTGTATGTTGTGCGAGGTGCGTGTTTTGGGAGACTGCGGTGTATTCATGTTGTGTCTTCTTGTATAGTGGAACTGTTGCCCTTTTTATAGTGCTATATCACTGAAGCATGCCGCCGAAGACACCAAACAACACACTCCACCCGGTCACATTATACTGACAACGGCGAACCAGTCGTCCCACTCCCTGTATGCTGAGCGTTAATAGGAGCAGAAACTACCACTTTTATAGACTTTGGTGTGTCTCGGCCAGGGGACAGAACCCAAAGCCTTCCTCACAGGGGCGAACGCTCAACTCAAGGCCAAAAGTGAGGCGGTGCCAAGGGAGGCATTAGGAAAGATTACAGTCAGTTAGGAAGAGAAAAGATAAGATCCTAAATTTAGTCGCCTTTTACGATCATGCAATAGGGGCAGCAGGTACAATTCTAAAGCCCAAATGAGTTTAAATCAAGAACATAAATTACTGTAAAAGTTATTGAACATGTAAACATAAAATGAAGCCATTTCAAATATAAGTTAGTAAATGGTATCTCTAAAACAACATATATCTTATGATCATGTAACAAAATCCCTGAAATCCAATGACTGAGCTGTGCTTATAGAAATATTAGAGATCTAACTCCGCACATAATTTGCATGCTTTTCGTATTGATTTAACCAAGTGATAGAGGTTCTTTTTATTGTATAAACATGTGTTTGTTTAATTAACGTCCTATTAACAGCTATGGTCATGTAAGGACGACCCCCCATGTATGCGGTGCGTTGTGTGTATGTTGTGCGAGGTGCGTGATTTGGGAGACTGCAAATATTTATGTTGTGTCTTCTTGTATAGTGGGACTGTTGCCCTTTTTATAGTTCTATATCACTGAAGCATGCCGCCGAAGACACCAAACAACACCCCCCACCCGGTCACATTATACTGACAACGAAACATAAATGGACTACAAATGTATGTATAACCGTTGTGTGTTTGAACATTTGTACTTCAGAAAAACTGAAGACCACATCATTTCTAACAGAAAAAACACCTTCTTGACAACCAGAGGCTTGAAGAAGAAATAGAGAAAATAAAAGAGGACAGAAAAAGAATGACAACTGAAAGTGAAAAAGAAAAGTAAGTGCTTGCCTATTGGACCTTGAAGTTACAGCACGAGTTTCAATTTTAAATGTATTAAAATTTTAGATCTTGTTTAAACAAGTGACAGTTTGTATGTCAATATATTACTTGTAAAGTATACTTGAACACAAATTAGTTGATACAAAGTGTCTATGCATGCAGATTAATTAAAATTAGACTTGTAAATATGCTCCACTCTGATGGTCTACATTACGCTTCAATACAAGTTCTTACAACGTCTGAGGTGACCAAGTATGGGAAGTTGTTAGATCTTGTATTGGAACGCAACGTCGAACATCACGCCGTGCGTTCCATTTGCAGATACAACTGGTACGAACCCCCTGTATCTGTAATGGAATGCGCTGTGCCGAACCGAAACAAGTGGTTCTTTTTCAGAAGCGTACCACTTGTATCCAAGATGGCGGAACCAAGATTCTTCATTTGTCACCTGAATGTTTTCTTTTACAAGGCAGAGCGTATTTAAATACGATAAAATTACATGGATCGTTTATTTCAATGTGTGCTGAAACTATTAAGGAAATATTTTTTTATATATATATTTCATTGTTAACACCGAAAACACTTAACTTTTATATTCGAAGCATATCTTTCATATGGGTGCCGACATTATCAAAAATCCAAACGCGTTTCATTTGGCGGTGCCGTATCACTTTAGTGCAACTGGTACGAATCCGCAAATGGAACGCCCGAATAGTGGAGCAGAATTTCAAGTCTAATTTTAATGAAATTACTATGCATGGGGCTTAACCTTAGGTATAACTGTTGACTTACAGATTGTTGTGTTGGTTTGTAAATTTTGGCAAAATACAACAATCTACATCTCAACAGTTACACACTTTTTATCAACTTAGTTATGTTCAAGTACACGTAAGAAGTGATATATAGGCATATCAAATATAGTTGACTTATCTTAAAAGTATTGACTGGCAATATGATTTCTTACATGCTTTCCATCTGGCTTAGCAAGCACTCCTTGATCTTGGATATGGAGTTGATTCTTGTTATCAATCTCCACATCCAAGATGTCTTACCTTAAAATCCCTATGTTGTGCAATACAATACACGCTAAGGTAACAGTCACTGCAACCTCGGGTGCCATGCTGAGACCGAATCTCATGTAAGGAAATCTGGCCTTCAATACTACAAAGGTTTGTTTTATGTGAACTCAGGTCCTACACAGGCTGCTGTTAAAACATTCCTGTGACCGGTCAGCTGGATGAAGATATGGTATCATCATGTACTTTCTGCATGCATACCCAGATTCTCCCAGCAACAAACCGTCATGTACTCCTGTTATGTAATTAAAAGATAACTATTTAGACTTTCAACAGTAGTATGTTATAAAACAAGAGGCCCATGGGCCTTAACGGTCATCCGACTCGTGGCACAAAACAACAAAGTCACAGTATAAAGTAGTGGTTAATAATTAATATAAGCAATACAAGGAACTCCTTTGTTGAATATGTAAGTTGATATAGGTAAAGGTCATTTGTTGAACAAACTTGGTAGCCCTTCATCCATATATAGTTGTAACCCATTCCAGGATTAAGGAGGAGTAAGATTTTAAAGCCAAATTTCAGCAAAGCTCCCATTTTAGACCCCCGCGGCTCCATCCCCATGTTTGCATGTTGTTTGCCATCCCTTGAAACCCCTATAGATCAATTTTCGTTGAGATCAGAGACCGAAACCTGAAAAGAGGAAGTTGAAGTTCCCCTTTCTGAGCCCCACCCCTCTGTCCCCAGGGGTCAGACCTAACTCTTTCATAGAAAATATGATTGTCCTTCCCCAATGATGTTTCACACCAAATATGGAAATTTAAGGATGAAGGAGGAGTAAAATTTTAAAGCCTAAATTAAGAAAATTTCCCCTTTTGGGGCCCTTAGCCCGTAGGGGTCGGACCAAGCTCATTTATATAAAATATGATTGTCCTTCCCCAATGATGTTTCATGCCAAATATGGATGAAATCCATCCAAGGATGAAGGAGGAGTAAGATTTTAAAGCTTAAATTAAGAAAATTTGCCCTTTTGGGGCCCCGCCCCTCACCCCTAGGGGTCGGACCTAACTCATTTATATAAAAAAAAATGATTGTCTTTCCCAATGATGTTTCATACCAAATATGGATGAAATCCATCCAAGGATGAAGGAGGAGTAGGATTTTAAAAATAAAATTACGAAAATTTGCCCTTTTGGGGCCCCGCCCCTCTGCCCCTAGGGGTCGGACCTATCTCATTTATATAATGTCCTTCCCCAATGATGTTTCACACCAAATATGGATGAAATCAATCCAAGGATGAAGGAGGAGTAGGATTTTAAAGCTTAAAATAAGAAAATTTGCCCTTTTGGGGCCTCACCCCTCAGCCCCTAGCGGTCAGACTAGGCTCATTTATATAAAATACTATTATCCTTCCCCAATGTTTCATACCAAATATGGATGAAATTATTCCAAGGATGGAAGAGGAGTAGGATTTTAAAGCTCAAATTAAGAAAATTTGCCCTTTTGGGGCCCACCCCTCAGCCCCTAGGGGTCGGACCAGGCTCATTTATATAAAATATTATTGTCCTTCCCCAATGATGTTTCATACCAAATATGGATGAAATCAATCCAAGGATAGAAGAGGAGTAGGATTTTAAAGCTTAAATTAAAAAAATTGCCCTTTTGGGGCCCCACCCCTCAGCCCCTAGGGATCGGACCAGGCTCATTTATATAAAATATGATTGTCCTTCCCCAATGATGTTTCACACCAAATATGGATGTAATCCACTTAAGGGGTAAGGAGGAGTAGGCTTTTGATAAACGACGGACAAAACATGATGACAATAGGTCATCCTGACCTAAAAATCCCCACTTTTCAATTATTTGAAACAACAAAATATAAATAAGATATTGCGAAATCTTTTCCCATCCTTTTGGTAATATGATAATTCAATTAGCCTACATAAACATCTTGATTGATAGAGAGATATGAAATCACCATACTCTCACGTATGAATCAATTCGTGAACATCTTCGAATCAACTGTCTAAGAATACTCATTACCATTTTCATATTGGTCTTTCAATGCAGAGGAATTCCAAATCCTGGAGTCATGGACACTGCCTGGCCAGGATACATTAAAGCTTGTTATCCTCATGAGGGTATCACAGATTGACTGTTGCATTAATACACAGTACATGTAACAGTGTATTTTATATTTATTATATGTGCACTAGTTTATACTTGTTATTTATATCGCAAAACTTTCGGCATTGTATAGAAACTACATCAACATCTGATAATATGGCTTGTAATTCATTTCATATCGAAAGTGAAATTTTACATCAACAAAAGTAAAATATAGTGAATTACCATATTTATTTAATATGTATCCATGTATGCGGTGTATTGCTGTATTGCATGAATGTGTAGTACGAGTAGGAGACTGCGGTATATTCATGTTGTGTCTTCCTGTATAGTGGAACTGTTGCCATTTTTATAGTGCTATATCGCTGAAACATGCCGCCGACAACGGGCGAACCAGTCGTCCCACTCCCTGTGTGCTGAGCGCTAAGCAGGAGCAGAAACTGCCACTTTTATTGACTTTGGTGTGTCACAGCCAGGGTACAGAACCCAGAGTCTTCCTCACATGGGTGAACGCTCAACTCAAGGCCAAAAGTGAGGCGGTGCCAAGAGAGGCATTAAGGAAGGATAAAGTCATTAAGGAAGGATAAAGTCAGTTAGGAAGAAGAGAAAAGATAACATCCTAAATTTAGTCTCCTTTTACGATTATGCATTAGGGGCAGCAGGTACAATTACCGTTAAACTGCAGTAAAATCAACATTAACAGGGGTGAGCGCTTACTCTTCGGCTAAGTGCTCGCATTAGTGGGGTACGCTCTGGGTTCTATTCCCTCGCCGAGACACGTGACAAGTAAGTCAGTTTCTGCTCCTGCTTTGCGCTCAGCACGCCTCAGATTGATCGCCAAAGGCGACTAAATTAAACATCTTAACTTTTCTTTCTTACAACCTTACTTTCTTCAACCTAATGTCTTCCTTGCCACCACATGACTATTGAAAGTGCTAGTCTCTAGCTCAGCATAAATGGAGTGGGATGAGTGGTTCTCTCGTTGTCAGTATAATGTGATCGGGTGAGCTGTGTTGCTTGGTGTCTTCGGCGGCATGCTTCAGTGATATAGCACTAAAAAGGGCAACAGTTCCACTTTACAAGAAGGCATAACACAAATACACCACAGTCACCCACAACACACACTCGCACTTAATACACGCAACACACCGCATACCTGATAGGCTCCACTATATAGATACAAGAAGACAAACATGAATATACCGCAGTCTCTCAAAACACGCACCTCGCACAACATACACGCAACACACCGCATACATGGGAGGCCGTCCTTACTCCTTACATGACCATAGTTGTTAATAGGACGTTAATTAATCAATCAAACAAACAAACATACCTGAGAAGCCGTCCTTACATGACCATGGTTGTGAATAGGACGTTAATTTAATCAAACAAACAAACAAACGCCGGGAATGGAACGGCTGGTTCACCCGTTGTTGGTATAAAGTGACCGGGTGTCTTTGGCAGTACGTTGCAGTGTTCCATTAAAAGACGCAACGCGAATACCGCAGTCTCCCTAAACACACCTGCATATGCACGTAACACAACGCATACATGGAAGGCCAGTAAAAAGGTCGTTTATTAATTAGTTTCCCGTATTTTGTATACTTTAGCAGAAAAAGCCCAACACGAGCGAAACCCAAAGAACTAAAAGGCGACTAAATTTAAGATATTACCTTTTCTTTCATTCTTACTTGCTTTCTCGTTCCTAACATCGCAAACGCTACACAACGCATCCATGGGAGGCCGTCCTTAGATGATAGCCCGTTAATTAATCAAACAAATGCCAGACGAGGTTCTTTCAAAGAAATACACAACCCGTAGGTCTTCCTTTTGTACACTTTAAAGCGAATAGTCGGGCAAGTGACTGTAAAATCGGTAAAAATGGTATTAATATATCCGGTATAATTTCTTATGAATTAGAAAAATAAAACTTTCCGTCAAAATCGCTGTACATGCGAAGAAAATAATAATATCTATGGGAATCCTAAAAGTCCTCCCGACCGGCTATGAGTGCAGTTCAACATTAACGCATGCGCAACATCCACCACTCTCCGTAGTAAACAAAACATGGCTACCGTAGTTTTGAACCAAAAGGTTTCCGCCAAAACAACCAACTGACTCACCTAAAATGCGAAAGGAAAGGCAATGGAGCAGCGACAATCCCAACAAATGACTCGGTAAACATTACGACGCATGGAGAGTGTTAATACAACTTGTTATAGTGAAGAGAACAGTTCAAACGAGCACGCGGCTCCGGACCGCTACTGTACGTACCTAGGCCTACTACCCGGTACTCCCTGCTCAGCTGATAGTGAGTGAGTCTTCGTATTTTGATCATTATGTAAATAGTCCCTAGCAGTATTTTTTCATAAATGAGTGGTCACATATGGTCACATGTTTCATACCTGTTCCCCAATCGCGTAAAACGTAACCCTGGGGTAAATAGCGGTTCTTTCGTGGGGCCTCTTTAGGGGTAATGAATGCCCTGTATATTTATAAAATGTACCGTTGTAATGCATGTACAGTTAGAATGTAACCGCTAGTGCAGTATCAAGCTAAGATTTGTTACAATTAATCTATAATATATTATGCTACCGGTCAATTCATACAGTTCTGATGTATATATTTATAGATTTTTAATTTGTAAATTTTTGTTCTGTACATGTTCTGGTAGTGTTATACACATACATTGTATATAGGATTTACATTGTAGGTTAATTGGTAAAATTGTATTGTATATGTTCTGATATACACATATACATATGTACATGTAGGTTTTAGCTTGTTCTTTAGATATATTTGGAGAACACATACAGTATTATTTCTGGTCATAATAATAAATAGTGTTTGTATATTTATTACAACTGTACCTGGTTCATGTGTATATGACAAACTTTACAGAGTTGAAATGTACTGCAGCCATGTATCATTTATAATTATTTTTATTTTTTTTTGGAACTATAGATAATGAATTTTGTATCTTTTTTGAAACAATATTTGATTCTATCAAATGCATCAGTGACACATTCACAACTTATAAAATGTTTTCTCTAAAATAAAAAAAAAACTGTAGAATGAACCTACATGTATTCATTTATATATATTTGAAATTGATCATTTCAATTTTTGTCATATTCAACAGATAAGATAAAAAATTGTTGGTTCTTTTTTTCAGGCACCATGCATGCATAGTGACATGAATACATCTAAAGTTCATCCCTTGGACCTGTATACAAGTGTATGTATACATATACATACAATTAGCATCATATGAAGACTGAAGAATGTTGATATGATTGCTCTTGAAAGTAAACTTTTCCAATATGGACCTAGAAGATCATGAACAGAACATTTAAACAGTATTAATTTATTAAATGTTCCTTTCAACTGTAATCATTAAATAAAATTATGATGCAATACTTTTTCATTGTTTAACTTTGTAGAAATATTTGTTTATATTAGTCCTCTAGATCCAGTGATTATAATTCTTGCATCCATATGTCGGCCCATTTGTTTGTCAGGGCTTGTGAGATAGCTTTTCAATTACTTTTAAAATATAAGGATTTTTTTTACATATAGCAATATAGATACCATTGTCTTAGGATTTCTAAATTCTACTTTACAAGAGAGTAGACTCAACATATAAATAAAACCATAAAACTAGCAAGTTATCTGAAATGTTAAAAATCTTTTTGTCTGAACCAAATTTCACATTTATTGTCTATGTGTAACTTGTACATAGACCATTTATGTATTAATACTGTAGTAACAGTGATTACAAACACATAGACTAAAATGTAGTATGTAGTACTATGTACATCTGTCTTTGATTTGAGTTCTAAACAAAAAAGTGGTACCTATTGGGAAGTTGTGACTTGGGCGGAGGGTGAATGAATACAGAAGAAATAGCTACACATGGAAAAAAGAAAGATATACCGTACCATATGGATTCAAAGTTGCTCCAAAATCGATGAGACTAAATAACCAAAAAAAAAGCCATGTAAACCCCAAATATGCAATGACCAGATCAATGATAAAGCACCCTTCCACTTCCAGTTATCTGTAGCTATTTCTTCTATATTTCAACCCCCCACTCAAGTTACAACTTCCCATCCTCATGATTCTTCTGTCTTTTAGCCCCCCCCCACCCCCCCCCCCACCCCCAACACACGCATACCTGATTGATTGTCATGTTATTTCAGGTTCCTATTCAAGTATTATTCCTAAAAACCAAAAAGGGTATACACACTGTGTACTCTCAAAGGAGGGGAACCACTTCATTCAAAAATGGAATTTACAATTTCATCTTAATTTTGAAATTTTCAATTTAATTATTAATTACTGGACTATTAAAACAGTATAGAACCCCTCGGCTACAGACAAAGTACTGTGGTACACATTTCTCTTAATTAATTACTTTTCTTCAACTCAATCATCTTTTTTCTCCAGAGCACAAAAAAGAACAGGAAACAACAGAAAAGGAAAGTAACATACATGTAGGCCTATATGTTTTCTGGAAATATATATGATGTGTTAATTCTCACAGCATAGGCCTACATGAATGTGAAGAATTAAATATTATCAATGTTTGAGAGAATTTCCTAGTTGTAATTCTATAGCAGCTACATGGAATGTACGTTTACATATATACATTGTACGATACATATACATCATAAAAGTTTCTTTCCTTCCAGCTGGACATTCATGTCATCTCTCTCCAGAACTCAAATATTGTTTAAAAAAAAAAAAAAAAAAAAAAAACAGAGACATAGATAATTTAATTAAATCTCTGCAAAAAACTACACGAATAATTGAACACATATATTGTACTTGTAAAATATCTATGTATGAGCTAATTTATTTTCACATCTTTGACAGCTACATGCATGGACGTTCTATGGAACGTTTTCGTGTGGTTTTAAATGGGAAATTATGTTACGATTATTTGTATTTAACCTTCATGATTCGGTTCATGTAAAATACGACGAATGCGATGCTGCAATATTGCCCCTTGTCGGGGCCCCATCTCTGCATCGGCCGAATATTTGTGTCGATTTCCATGTACAAGATGCTTTTATCGAAAAATGATTACAAAGCATTGTCATTAATGTAAGAATACTTCATTTGCATCAAATGTATCATCTCAAAACAACAATTTGCATACCGCATTAGTGGTTTATCACACGAAACGAAACCGACACGACTGAGAAACACATGTCCATGTTGACATTTCTACGCAGCCTCGTTTTCAAAGAGTTTGGCGAATTTATATTTAGAACTGTGCTAAATTTACACGGGGCTTCCCCAAAATTTCAATGGTCAAAACTGGACACCGTAAGCAGAACTTGACCATCATTATGGTATACAATGACTTTTGGAAGGCCAAAGAACGCATTTAGACTGGTTTCCTTTGCCCGACTATTCACTTTAATGAGTTTAGCAAAGGACCTAAAACGGTACAAAATATACATTACAAAAGACATTAAGAAACTCTCCCTGTTTACACACGTCCACACCAATATTCGAGCCCACTCCCGCCCCATTCGCACCAGCACTATACTAACCACACCTCCAAAGGCTGCTACAGCTTCCAGAGTGGACAACTGCCCCTCACGGAGATTGACTGGAGAACACACCGCTTACATGGGAGGCCGTCCTTACATGACCAAAGCTGTTAATAGGACGTAAATTAATCAAACAAACAAACAAAGAGAAGGGTACTGTAAAGGATTTAGCAAAAAAGCTTAGTGCACAAGAGCATAGAAAGTAAAGGAAAAAACGTGTCGAAAGTCGGGTAGGTCTAAGGTCAAAGTTAACATCACGGGTATACAATCACGTACTCAAAACGCGCATCCCTTACTTCACACACGCTACACACCTCATACATCGGAGGCCTTGCGTGAATGACCCTGGCTGTTACATTTGACGTTAATTAATCATTTATTTATTAAAACGAACATTGATAGTCTTCACAAGTGACCCAAAAGATTGCCCTTTCTTCCAAGCTAACATGTACTGAGCTTTCATCGATTTAGCTTAAGAGGTCGGCAACTCTTGAACTCTACTGGTGGAATAATTTAAGGAATTATTTTTATTTTTTGTTGTTTACTGGTGTGTATCTTCAGTGTTATAGCATTATAAAAGGGCCATTATTTCTACTATACAAGAAGACACAACATGAATATACCGCAGTCTTCCAAAACACGCACCTCTCACAACATACACGCAACACATCGCATACTTGGGAGGCCGTCCTTACATGATCATATATGTTAATAGGACGTTAAAATAATAATAAAAAAATCAATTACTGGTGTGTAAACTGCAATTTTGAATGGATATTTTAAATGACGCCATCTTGAAATATCAGTACAAAAATGCATGATTTATAAGTACCTCGAATGTTCCAATATTCCTTTTTAATCGCTATATTAGTTTGGGTGATGTTGCTTTTTCTTTGGTTCTGAGAAAAGTGAAAAAAAACTTCATAGAAATAATATTGAATCAATATTCATGTTTTATGGTATTGAAATAATTCAGATAACGAGTTTCAGCTTATAATGACTAGAAGAAAATGTTCATAATCTACTTTTTTGAATTCCTTTAATTTTGTTGTTGTACTTTTATGATCGATTCTTTATTGACATAGCTTCGGCTGATTGCTGACTTATAGACGTCTTTCTTCATTAGACGAAAGGGTGCAATATCAAGAGGTTATAGTTTGTGTGTTGTGTGGGGTGGGAGACAGTACAACTCGACTTGGTTGGCTCTTCTTCATTCCAGAAGAGGAATGGATAGATGAGATTCATGGTTGTCCATCACCAACAACAGTGATCAGAATGTCCTTGTAACAGCCATGGTCATGTAAGGACCGGCCCCTCCCATGTATGCAGAGTCTGACGTGCGAATATGGATTGGTAGACTGCGGTGTATTAGTGGTGTGCCTTCTTGTATAGTGGATCTCTTGCCCTAGAAGACCAAAGTGAGGAAGTGTCAAGGGAGAAGTTAGAAAGAATACAGTCAGTTTGGATCATTGTTTAATAAGTACACGTCCTATTAACAGCCGGGTCATGTAAGGACGGCCTCCCATGTATGCAGTATGTAGTGTGCGGTGTGTTTTGGAGACTGCTGTATATTCGTGTTGTATATTGGAACTGTTGCCCTTTTTGGTGTTGTATCAATGAACCATGCCGCTGAACACACCCCACCCGGTTACATTTTACTGACATCGGGCAAAATATCTCGTTATATGTGATATTACCTTGTACGTTTCATTAGCTCGACCAATGAGATACATTGTAGAGCAGCTAAAAGGCTGACAGTATCCTGATGATCATCATCAAAGTTTAATCTTCAGTGAGGATTTCATCATCTCCTGCTCGAAATAGCGGCACTGTATCTCGTATGCATCTTCTGCTGTCACCTTCCTTGGGTTACTGGACCTGTCATTTTCACTGTATTTTCGTATATATCTTTACTGTATGTCAAGGTGAACACCAGAAAGAATGTATAGCCCATTCTTTGTAATCTTTAATTGTTCCAGACAATTGCTCCTGCAGGATTTTTCAGTTTCAACATCGTTGTTGGAACCTTCCTGCATAATTTCTGGATTATATTCTCTGTCAACTTTGTCTTCTGAATGAGGCACACAGAAGCTCTCATCCATGTAAACAAAGGGTGATGTAAATATTTTTTCGAGAACAACATCGTAATTTAGAAGCACGTCGTATTCAATGTTAATGCAGGGGGAAGGATGGCGCATGTCCTCAAACCGATGTCTCTTTCCTTCCATAGTAAATGCTGTTCTTTCTTCTTCCTTGGGTTGCTTGACTTGCCATCTTTACTGTAATGTCGTATACATCTTCTGCAGTCTTCCTTGGGTTGCAATAATTCAACATGTTCTTCATTCGCCCGTTGTTAGTATAACGTGACGGGATGGGTGTGTTGCTTGGTATCTTCGGCGTCATTTATATAGAAGACCAAACATGAACATACCGCATTCTCCCGAAACACGCACTGTGCACTACATACACACGGTTACAATACAAACCACATACATAGAAGGCCGTCCTTGCATGACCCTGGCTGTTAAGAGGACGTTAATAAATCAAACAATCACAGCATTTGTGAATATATTCAAAGCAAATTTAGAAATAAGAAAATCTAATCGATACCTACCTTTTTTACGGAATATTTTCTCTAACGTTTATTAAACAGATTGTAACTAAGCCCAAATCTTTAAATGAAATACTGTGTAAGTCAAAGTAGACATGTCACCCATTAGAGCCATGGCGTGTTTATCGGAGGACACAATTATTTTTTATATTATTATTTTTAATCAATCTATATCAATTTTGGGGCCCTGCAGGTAGGGGCGTTAGAATTGTACCTGCCCCTATTACATGATCGTAAAAGGCGACTAAATTTAGGATCCTATCTTTTCTCTTCTTCCTAACTGACTTTATCTTTCCTAATGCCTCCCTTGGCACCGCCTCACTTTTGGCCTTGAGTTGAGCGTTCGCCCCTGTGAGGAAGGTTCAGCATACAGAGAGGGGGCGACTGGTTCGCCCGTTGTCAGTATAATGTGACCGGGTGGGGTGTGTTGCTTGGTGTCTTCGGCGGCATGCTTCAATGATATAGCACTATAAAAAGGGCAACAGTTCCACTATACAAGAAGACACAACACGAACATACTGCAGTCTCCCAGTACACTCACCTCGCACAACATACACGCAACACACCGCATACATGGGAGGCCGTCCTTACATGACCATAGCTGTTAATAGGACGTTAATAAATCAAACAAACAAACTATCAATTTTGAGAGTAACTTTCTACAGTGTACTGGGGCCGCGGTGGCCGAGTGGTTAAGATGTCCCGACATATTACCACAAGCCCTCCACCTCTGGGATGCGGGTTCGAATCCCATGTGGGGCAGTTGCCAGGTACTGACCGCTGGTCGGTGGTTTTTCTCCGGGTACTCCGGCTTTCCCCCACCAACAAACCTGGCACGTCCTTATATGACCCTGGCTGTTAATAGGACGTAAAAATAAATAAACCAAACCAAGAGTAACTTTCTACAGTGTAACACTACAACCCACTAAACAGAACAGAGATATGAAGATGGTGATATGAAAAGTTAAGAAATTAAAACAGTATACATTTTATTAGTACACAGTAGGTGAAGTTTACAGAGAGTGGCAGTCTAACATTATAACAACTTCTATTTTCCAGACACCTGAAGAGAAGTGCTGGCCATGTTAGATATTTCCTCATGAAGTTGTGGCCCTGAATATGCCTTGTCCTACTTCCCATTATCACCAATTCCAACGTGTCCCACTTCCCATTTTCACCCATTGCAAAATGGATGGAGAAGGGTCAAAGTCATGCAACTCAGGGCCTTCATTCATGAGGAAGAGCTGTGTTTGAAGGTTAGCTGCAGTAAGAGTAGCTCTAAGGGCAGTCTTCACCGAATTCAGTTTGGAGAACCCCCTTTCACATGCTGCAGTGCAAGGGAATATTGTCAACACTTTGTTGACAGGCTTCCCTATATGCGACTCCTTGAAGGCGGCATCCTGCAGCACAAGATTATAACCCTGAAGAAGAGGATTTCCCATGAAAGATCTCAAATGGAGTTTCAGGGAAATCTAGTCATTCTCCAGTATACATTCCTTTACCTCGTCAGAGAAAAAGTGTGCAACTGGAGTGCTGGTATGG